>NC_079492.1:47181826-47515398 GCF_020520425.1 Spinacia oleracea | reverse complement strand
CAATTAGCATAATTTAGGATACATACACTTTGTAGCGTGCCCTCCCTAGCTGCGCCCGAACCGAAGAAGAACAAGTCTAGGACTCCAAATGTCGTCCCTCCGTAGATAGTCCACAGCACGTTCGGATCCGCCTTAGATTTAATTAACTAGAATTGCACCTAATGTATTATGATTATTCGAATACTTGAGGCAATATTAATCTTAGTTTTAATCCTTAAAACTAGGTGAATACTTGAAATTATGTGTCAATAAATTGTGAATGCCATCACATATGTATAGGGTAAGAATAATGGAATTAGAAGTCTACTAGGATTCAAGTAATCTATATCTATTAGAATTAGAGTTTACTTAAAACTAGTAACTTTAGGAAATTAATCTTTTAATCTAATCCTAATTGCTTAAGGATTCGATGCATGCACAAACTTCAACACACACACGAGCACGGCCCACAAGAGAGCAGGCAATGCCCGCGCGCGCGGAGAAGCTCAATGCAGCTCGCAGCCCACACGTTGCTCGCAGCCCAAGCGCTGCTCGCAACCCGCGTGTTTGCTCGCAGCCATGGGCGCGCTGGGCTTGGCCTTGCGCTGGGCCTTGCGTGCCTTTCGCTGCTCGCTGCTCATTCCTTGCGCGCTGGGCTTGCTAGGTGTGGGTCTGGCTTCTTGCTGGGCCTTCGTCTAGCAAGCTCGTCCGATGTTTATTTCGTACGACGCGCTTCAGATTAATTTTCCGATTCCGGAATTCATTTCCGATTCGAACAATATTTAATATTTCCGATTCCGGAATTAATTTCCGTTTCGAACAAATATTTAATATTTCCGATTCCGGAATTATTTTTTGATTCCGATAATATTTCCGATTCTGACAATATTTCCATTTCCGGCAATATTTCCGATTCCGGCAATATTTACATTTCCGATAATATTTTCCGATACGTACCATGTTTCCGTTTCCGGCAACATCTACGACTTGGATGATATTTATATTTCTATACGATCCATATTTCCGTTTCCAACAATATCATCGTTTCAGGAGTATTCATAATTTGCCTTTTGATGATTTCAGCTCCCACTGGAACCGAGATCCGTCGATTCCGAATATCCATAAATGGAGTATTTAATTCCTTTAAATACTTGATCCGTTCACGTACTATTTGTGTGACCCTACGGGTTCAGTCAAGAGTAAGCTGTGGATTAATAATATTAATTCCACTTAAACTGAAGCGGCCTCTAGCTAGGCATACAGTTCACTTGATCTCACTGAATTATTAACTTGTATAATTAATACTGAACCACATTTATTAGACTTAGCATTGAATGCATACTTGGACCAAGGGCATTATTTCCTTCAATATATTCATATATTCTAACAATATATCCTAGAATAATTAGCTCCATAAATTTCTCCCATAATTATAGCCTAGGATTGATTTGTAACAGTTACTCCCTCCGTTTCCTTTTGTTCATTACGTTTGGACTTTTACACCTTTATTAACGACTAATTAATATGCATTAGGATTCCTTTATTTTTTTCATTTATACAAGGAAAATTACATTTATTTACTATAATGTTTTACATTAGTCTGCTTATAAGCCATAAAACTTTATAGTGTACTTTTTTATTTTTTGGCTAAAAGTGTACTCTTACTTTGAGATCGATGTTCTCTAAATTTTTAGATGAATTTTGTGAATATTTTTTTTTCTTGCCTATTCTTTGTGATGATTAATTGTAATAACACAATATTAATTTTATATGTATACTCCCGCACGCAACACGTGCATATAAGACTAGTAACTTATAACCGACGGGGGAATCAAGGAGGAAACAGAAGCCCACTAATATAGCCTAAGTGAGATTCCATCCTAAAATCAATTGGCAGTAGGAGGAGTAGCCCAATCTCTTTGCTTCATCTTTCGATGTGGGACACAATTACTCACACTTAATTTCAAACAAGAACATTGACATTGATATGATTTTGTCACATGATACGTACATATAAAGTAAAATATGGGAAGTTACACAGAGCACTCGGATACACCTCACTAGCATGGGCGGCTTTGGGGTGGCACGAGGTTAGCGACGGAACATGACCCCAAATTTACATTTTAGAAATATTATAATTAGTTTCCTACAGATAAACAAAACAAAATTGGAGTACCGGTTAAGGGATTATTGTATTTTATTCATGGTCCAAGGTTCCAATCATAACAAGTGTAATTATTTTTTGCATATGAATGTTATTGACTCTTTGATTTTTTTTTTTTTGGAGGAGAGAATAATGTACCTGAAAATTAAATAACAATCACCCATTCAGTCATTTTTCCCAAACTTCTCATACAATTTCGAAAATCATTTATCTCGTAATTTCACCCTTTAATAAAAATCGGATATTTGTTTGAATAATGGAGGCCTCATTTGAGAAGTTGCACAAGATCAATAGTCGTGGCGTAATTATAACCCCGGAACCCCAAATGTCTAGTTACTTTAAGTAACCCAAAAAAAGAAGTAATTGTCCAGCTGATTCACGAACAAATGAGAAAAGATTGTGTTAGCTGTACCAAATCGTTTAGAACACATGATAAACAATACAGTAATTTCGAATAATTTAAGCATATAAGGATCGATTAGGAGACAAAAGTATTAATGTATTACTTGGATTTAGTTTGTTTAGTAATTTCCATGTTTCCAACTTTGAATTTGCACCAACTATGAATGACAACCGGCTTAGAGGTGACAACTAGGACAAACAACCCCGCAGTTGTTGTTGTGTCCGTGCCAGGTTAGACGAGTCGTGGGTTGGATTGGATTATCCAAGGCCTAACACAAGTGTGTAACACAAAGGATGCACGAGTCCTTGGTCGAGTTGGGAAAGATCGATTAGGCAACGATTGGTTAAAGGTTTAGGCGTTGGTTGAGCTGAAAAAATTGACCCCGTGGATCTGTGATACACTCTTGACTGGCCTAGGTTATGGTGGGTCGAATTCATGGCTCAGTCAATCTCCCCAACCATGCATGGTAGGGTCACTAGGGTGGGTCGTGTTATCGTGTTGAACTAAAACTGGATTATGAATTTCGTTGGAAATGTTCTTCATAAAAAAACTAGTAAAAGTAAATCAAAATAATTTTAAAAGTAAAAAAAAAAAAAACATAGGTGAGATCTTTATACGTTCAAGATCCCGTGATTCTCACCCATGCTAGGAGGGATAGGGATAACAAGGAGGGATAAAGACATGGAATTGGTTAGTTGGTTAAGGATAAAATATGTAACAGCACGTCTCCTGTGAGACCAGTCACACCATCAACTTGATGGTGTAACGAGCGCGAAACCAATAGAGTACCTCCCCTAAAACTATAAAAAAAAGTAACAGATCTAAACTATAGAAGTAACATACCTAAACTAAAAAAGTACCTCCTCTAAAATTATATATAAAAAAAATAACATGTCTAAACTGTAGAAGTAACATACCTAAACTAAAAATGTACCTCCCCTAAAACTATTCCGTATAAAAAAAAGTAACATGTCTAAACTATAGAAGTACATACCTATACTAAAAAAGTACCTCATCTAAAATTATTAAAAAAAAAGTAACATGTCTAAACTATAGAAGTAATACATAAACTAAAAAGGTACCTCCCCTAAAACTAATCCGTATAAAAAAAGTAACATGTCTAAACTATAGAAATAACATACCTAAACTAAAAAGGTACCTCCCCTAAAACTACTCCGTATAAAAAAAAGTAACATGTCTAAACTATAAAAGTAACATACCTAAACTAAAAAAAAATACCTCCTCTAAAATTATTAAAAAAAAAAAGTAACATGTCTAAACTATAGAAGTAACATACCTAAACTAAGAAGGTATCTCCCCTAAAACTACTCCATATAAAAAAAGTAACATGTATAAATTATAGAAGTAACATACTTAAACTAAAAAAAGTACTTCCTCTAAAATAATAAAAAAAAAAAAAAAAAAAAAAAAAAAAAAAAAAGTAACATGTCTAAACTATAGAATTAACATACCTAAACTAAGAAGGTATCTCCCCTAAAACTACTCCGTATAAAAAAAGTAACATGTATAAACTATAGAAGTAATATACCTAAACTAAAAAAAAGTACCTCCTCTAAAATTATAAAAAAAAGTAACATGTCTAAACTATAGAAGTAACATACCTAAATTCGCAAGTGTGAAATGGTCTCACCATCAGTTGATGGTGAGGACAGTCTCATATAAGAATTTGGGAATATGTAATATCCCTTGTTTGGTATATGTTGGGATAAAAGTAGGAAAAAAAATCATGTTAAGTTCAAAACCTTAAAAACTGATAAGTCATTACAACAAACAAGCCCATTAACAATAGGCAATAATGACGGGTTCAAATCCCTCTTTTTTATGAATATATAGCGCTAGCAAAATCTGTGATTTCGCGAATCCAATTCGACAAACCGAATATTCTATTCGAGTTTTTTACATTCGGATATATTTCGGATCGTTTTCTTTAAATTCAGGACATCCAAATATAAATAAATAACTTAGTCAAAACTCAAAAGTACAAAGAAACCCTAACTATTGAAGCATGTTAGTTCTTGTTAGATTTCGTGATTTAAGGTGGAAGAAAATCATGAAGAAAAAGTAGGGAAGCCATTGAAGGAAGCTTCACTACGCGAAGAAGAAAGAGAGCTAAATAAAATGTTTTTGTTTTATTATTTCTCAACTAACTACTGAATAGAAAGAGAGTAATGTATATATACAAGCTACTAACAAGTATAACAAACTTGACTTGTATTCAGGAAACTATAGAACAAACTAGTCAATTATTTGACTTGCATCTCCATATGCAAGAGGGCAATCTCCAACACCCCCCCTCAAACTGGAAATGGTTGAAAAACATTTCCAGGTTGGACTAAAGTTGTGAAATGGCACCTTTGCGACTTGCATCTCCGTGTAATGCAAGAGGGCAATCTCCAACAAAAGTTGTGAAATGGCACCTTTGCAAACTGCAGTGCACCAATCCTGGTGAGCATCCATGGACTGGAGTTGAATCTGCACTGCCCCAGCTATTAACCTTTGGACACAATCCGACTTCCCACAAGAACAGCAACACAATCATCAGCATCAACATCCATCTTGGCATGAACCTCTTGAATATGATTCCTGATGCGACAATACTGATCTTGAACTTCAGTGAAGAAAACTTCCTTGGAGAGGGATCACTTGGTACAGTTAACAAAGCAAAGTTCCCTGATGGCTAGATGTTTTGTTTAGAATGACTAGGGATGATATGAAAAGAATTTTGGAATGTGTTTAAAATTTTTAGGGATTATAAGAGGATATTAGAAAAGGTTCAGAGAACCAGTTGAGTGAAATAGTTCAGAGCAAAAAGAAGTTCAGAGAAATAGTTCAGAACAATATAGTTGATTAAGAAATGGTCAAATCAACTTCAGAGAAACAATTCAGAGAAAATAGGTTCAGAGAAACAATTCAGAGAAACAATTCAGAAAAACTTGGTTCAGAGAATCAATCTAACTGATTTAGGTTTAGAACAAGAAATAGGGGTTTAGAGAAACAATTCAGAACAAAAACAAGGTTCAGAGAAATAGTTCAGAACAAAAGGACCTCAACCTCTGTTGGGCCAAAACAGACCAGACCTGATTTCACAGGTTCTATACACAATCTCCAGATCTATTTCTAGGACAAATCCTGACCTCAATCACCAATTCAACAAGTCATCATCAAGTAACATCAAACTGACTACCAACCAAGTCAGTGACATCAACATATGAGAAACCAACCTTCATCATCATCCAATCAAAACAACACCCATTATCCAATCTCTAGAAAACATCCAAACAAACTCCAACACTTAAACCATTATTCAAAGAAACTGGAAATGCCAAACATACGAGCTCAATATTAACAACCAACACCACTTATCAATTGCAATCAAACAATCATAACCACATTGCAACATCCGAAGAATAATCCACACCAAACAAGGATTAAGAACAAGAGAATTATACCAGAATTTGGTACAAAGGTAATTCTGTAAATCTCAAGAACAATGTCCAGTGACTTGGAAATATCTCCAATGATTCCAAGAAGATGAACCAAAGAATCTTTGAATGAATGTTGAAAACCTTTTTTCAGATGTGATGTTGGACATTATTCCTCACAGTAAGCCTTCCATGTCGCTAAGGACTCAAGGAACCCTTAAAAAACAGAACTAGCAACTCTGCCTCCAACTGCGACAAAACAGCTATTCGTGCCTTGCTAAAAAAGATAGGAAATGGAAACATAGAAGAGAAACGGGCTGCAGCTGGGCCTGGGAGTTCCGACTGCTAGGAAAAAGAAACGCAGAGAACAGGGTATGTATGGCAGAGGCATGAGTTATACCACTACTAGTAAACATTCATCGAAGAATATGAACTCAAATCTCGCGAATCCATCCAAATATCGGAACATTTTCAACTAAAAATCACTCCAGTTCTCACACAAGAACCAACAACAACAAAAATTCAATTATGAGCAAACGAGATTGAGAATTAAACCCTGGCTTTTCCGCCAAAACCTTCAAGAAACACCTTCGGATAGAAGCTGATCACTAGCCTCATTTCACTTGAAATCACACCAATAATATTCTGCCTTGTAAGCATGAGTGAACCAATGGTGACTACAAACCCAAGAACTACCCAGATCAAACATTAACCATGAATTACTCGCGAACACAAAAAATCAATTGAAGAAAAGAAATCGGGAACAAACGAAATCTCAGAATTGCATAATTCGTCGCTGAAAATAAATCTTCCATTAGAGTATGAGAACGAAATCGATTGGACAAGAACCAAAAAATACTCCAACAATTCTCAAATTCACAGAATATCATCGGCAGCAACAACAATTACCCAGCAACTGAGATTGTTCCAAAAAAAAAAAAAATTGTCGAACCAGCAGCAACAATTTAGGAAAGAGAGAGAGGTTTTAAGTATTACCAATTACATCATCAACTAAGGAAGCAAAGAAATCACGGAAACAAACTCAAGAATCGCAATTCACCAACATTTATCAACACATTAAGCAGACCCATAACCAGAGAAAAGTTTGGGTAAATCAAACCTCGAAGTAGCAGAAGCAGACGTCGAAGAAGACGACGACGGAAGAGCACAGTCAGAAATCGCAACCAAATCGATCACAGATCAAACCTCCGATCAAAAAGTCCGGTCAATCTTTCGATTAAAAACACCGAAGAACGTAGAATCACAAATTGCTTCAAGAATCTACCAACAATACCAGATTCTTGCAAATATTTCAAAAAATTTCAAGAACCCTATAATTTGGGGAAAACTCAAGAATCAAAAAATTGTTTAATTCAAGGTTCTAGAGAAGATTTGTGTGCGAATTTAGAAGATATTAGGGCGAATTAAGACCCTAATTCGTCGAATTTTGACCCAATTCGAGCAAAAATTTCGAAGCAGAAAATTTGGGGAAATTTTGACGAATTGGTAATTTGATTCGAACAGAAGTTTAATGCGGAATTGAAGAACCGGGATCATTCCCGCTCTGATACCATGTTAGATTTCGTGATTTAAGGTGGAAGAAAATCATGAAGAAAAAGTAGGGAAGCCATTGAAGGAAGCTTCACTACGCGAAGAAGAAAGAGAGCTAAATAAAATGTTTTTGTTTTATTATTTCTCAACTAACTAATGAATAGAAAGAGAGTAATGTATATATACAAGCTACTAACAAGTATAACAAACTTGACTTGTATTCAGAAAACTATAGAACAAACTAGTCAATTATTTGACTTGCATCTCCATATGCAAGAGGGCAATCTCCAACAGTTCTCACTCTCGTGAGCCATAGTCAAGATCCAACCTCTCCTCTCCTGCGATCCTACGTGCCTATGTCTAATTTCACTTAATATAGCGTATTTTGTTGTGTCGGACCGCCGTACTATGCCTTATCATAGTTCTTTATCGTATTTTTTCCAAAATTACAACCCTATCTCAATCCCCAGGCCACATCCCATTATTTCGTGCTTACACGGGGCCATTTTTCATACCCACAAAGCCACTCAGTGACTCCGCCAGTCAGCCGGCAAAAACCAAATGACAGGTATTCTATCTCTTTCATTTCCCCTCTTTTTTCTCAGCTAAATGTCGCCATTGTTTGGACTATCAAACGAGAAAGAAGAACCTTCCTTTTCTAATCGTCCATGAAAATCGAGTTAATTCGACTTTAATCAAGCCCATAAACCTGCAAATGGAACTTTAATAAAGCCGATAAACCTGCAAAACGAGGCTTATCCGAGTAAATTCAAGTTAGGTTTAAACAGATTCGTATAATCGATTAGGTATATAATCTCTCTCTTCCATTTGATTAGTTTTTCTGTTCATCAATTTGATTTTTGTGAGAATCCGTCACTTCAATTAATTTGTGTGAGTGTGCAATTTTTATGATTATCTTGCTAAAATTCCTTTTGGTTTCGTTTCCTCCCCAACAATTTGATTTATGTGAGAATCTGTCGGGCCATTTGACCAAATTGGTAAAAAAAGTGGACGTTAAGCGACAAATTGGTAAAAAAATGTGTCTCAGGCGACAATTTGGTAAATTTAAATCACAACGGCGACGAATAAGTCACAAAACTGGTCAGAATTTAGAAAACCTAATTGCGTGACTCACACGCTCCTAATATTGTTTTTTTCGATTTTTTTTCTTCATTTTCCTCCAGGTAATTAAAACTCTATGTTTTAAAAGGGAATTGTGGCTTAAAATGACGTTATGCAAGCACAACATGTATCAACAACACCAATTTGATATATTTTTCTATAATAATTCTAATAAATATGCCAAAATGAATTAGAAACAAGTCGTTGACCTTCTTTTAGGCATGGTCCACAATACATTTAGTGTAGACTAAGTCCATTTAAGAAGTGATCTTCTACAGGTTCACTACTTCCTCCGTTCTGCAATAGATGCAGTGTTTCTCTTCTGGACACTGTTCATTAACTAACTTTGACAATTATTCTTTCACATTATGTAAAAACAAACATAGTCAAGTGAGATCTTGTTAAATTCTTATCAATGTGAGGATTCCAAATATCAATTTTTTTATAGTTTTTACTTACACGGAATTAGAGATATTAATGTTCAAAGAATCATGTTGAGAGACGTGAAAAAAAAATGATGCATCTATTGCGGAACGGATGTAGTATTTGTATAAGTCTATCTTCTACAGGGTCACTAGCATTTGCAATCGACTTGAATAACCAAGCAATGTCTTAGCATAGTGCAACCGAAAGGTTGGGCATTCAATCCTTAGATTCCCCACTATTACACTTTGAGGAGGGTTCCACTTACCATTCTCCCTACTCTTAAAATGTCTAGCATGCTAATCGGGATCAGGTTGAATCGTGCAGAGTTCCGTCGTATTCCAACTTCATCTTACCTTCTTTAAAAAATAAAATGAATAGTGTACGTGTGCCTTCACTATTCATACTCCATTTCTCCCTAATGAATGTCCATCTTCGTACTTGCTCTAAAGGCCAAACGATTATTGCTCTCCGTCTTTTTCTCGATTCGCGTATTTACATTATCTCCATCTAAACCAGAAGAAACTAAGGTTACTATTTTAAATCCGTTTTAAAATTATCTACCTCCGTTTTAAAATTATCCTACAGTTACTATTTGTATAAATATAAAGATAAATTAGAGAAATGCGTAAAAAAGTGAGTGTATATAATAAAACATGAAAAACTAAGGTAGATATGAAAAAGGAAGTGTGGATGTAAGGAAAAAAATGAATAAAATAAGAGAAAATGAATGGAAATTTTAAATTTTGTGAGATAAGAGGGGTAAGATAGTAAATTTGCATGTCCAAAAATAAACTAAAGCAAATTGTAATAAATATTATAAAACAAAATAAAATCGAAAGTGTAAAAATCATTTTGAAATGGATGTAATACCCTCTAATACTTTTGTGACTTTTGAGTTGGTAAAAAAATATCCACAACTTTAATGATTCATTTTGAAAAGGAACTCTTGAGTGTTAAGAAGAGAAGATAGAAAATGCAAGTCCAGCCCAAGTATCAAGCTCAAGTTCAGCATCAGTTTTCATTCCTAAAATGATCACTGCCTATGTTTTTGTTTTCTGCCAAATATAGCAATATTGCTTTTGTTTTTTTCTAAGTTGATTTAGGACAACTGGATTGTAGGGTTGGTAGGGGGATTGTCACCAACTTTGGGAATGTAATCCGTCGCCTATTTAAAGACTTGTAAAGCTCATTTTGAGCAACAATAAAATTATTACAGTGAATGAAAATGGCTGGCTTGCAAAGGAAGTAAAGAGCATTGATTTTGTAGCATGATAATCAATACTCAAATGTCTTCATGGTATCAGAGCATCAGGTTCTTCTGAAGTTCTTCTTTTTCTTTTCTTTCTACTGTGTAGTTCATGCTTTTCCTGGTATCATGCCTGTGAAGTTTAGCCATTGTTAACTCTTAAAGTTTTGTAAGCTTAGTTTTTTATCTGTGTGTGTGAATCTGTCACCTAAACATGACAACCATTGAACAAACTAGCCCTTTATACTTGCACCCCTCAGATGGGAGTCACTCTGTATCTGTTGAGAAACTCCAAGGATCATCTAACTATAGAGCATGGAGCAGATCTATGGAGATTGCCTTAGCTTCAAAAAGGAAGCTTGGGTTTGTCACAGGTCTAGTTAAAAGAGACAGTAATGATGCTGTCAAGCAAGACCATTGGGACACTTGCAATAGCATGATCATCTCATGGATCATGGGCTCAGTTTCAGACTTTGTGAAGAAGTCTATTATGTATGTAACTGACTGCTCTGTGATATGGAAACAGTTGCAACAAAGATAAACAGTGTCCAATAGTTCTAGAAAATATAGAATCAGTAAACAGATCTATGAGACTAGACAAAGTGGTAGGCCAATCACTGACTACTACACTGAAATGAGAGGTCTGTTGGAAGAGTTGGAATCCCTTAACTCAATGCCTCCCATTACCAGCATAACCACTGAAATCTCTGCATTTGTGGATGCATTGAACCAGCAGTTGGAAGAACAAAAACTGTTTCAGTTTTTGAATGGACTTGATGAAGTCGTTAGTGCTTAGAGGAGCGAACTGTTAATGATGACACCTCTCCCATGTGTGGATACAGCTTGTGGGTGCCTTCAACAGGAAGAATCTCAGAGAGAAATTCAAAAACATGTAAAGGAAGAAAGTGAAGTTTCAGCAATGTATAGCAAAGGCAATGACATGTCTTACACAGTTTCAGCAGTGTTGACCCTAAAGTTTTGATGATGACAAAGCAAAGTCCTGACAATTGGTTAAGTTATGTTGCATAATAGGTTCTGAGATCCTTAGAGGGATAATGCTAAGTTAAGGAGATCCTGAGTTGGATAAACTAAGCAACGTGGAATATAAGCAAGTAATTGATCCATGTCAGACACTACATTGAAGATATAATCATTAAGCAAGTTTACAAAGGCGAGATCCTTAGGCGAGTTCCTAAGGCGAGATCCTCATATATTATGTGGATCCTCGATGTTCCAGAGAAGGAACAAATTGGGAAGTCTTCGAGTGAAGCTTCTAAAGGTGCAACATGAAGACTACAACATATGAGTTTATGTTTAGGATTTATGTAAGTATTTAATATTGTTTATACGTAATTTGGAACGAAAGGAACCTAAGTATTTTGGTACGTTTTAAATTGAAATATATTAACTGTAATTATAAAAGAGTTTTAAGTTGGAAAATCTTTGTTAATAAATAAAATGAATTTAATTAATAAATGTAAACATAGGATTCTGTTTTCATTCTCCTTGTTTCTCAAGCAAAAGATTTTCCATGATCCTTAAAACTCTCCCACGTATTTCTGTTTAAACGTGCATTTAGTGTTTTGATTTGGTCTCCCTGTTTCTCTTCAACTATGCCCATGTTACTGAGCAGTAACAGTTAGTGGGTAGTTGAGAAGAACATGGGTACCCAACCTTAGGTAAAACTCTCCTATAAAAGGAGAAGAGTTTTGGCTTTTCAAAACACAACTGATTTCTACAAAATCTATCTTAAAGAGCTTAAACGTTTTAAAAGAATCAGTTGGCAAAATAGAGTGTTCCTTGAGTTCCTTATTATTATAAGCTTTATTACGTACTAGAATCTATCTATCATATTGTATTTTGGGTTTAAGGATTGAGTGATCCTTGAGTGACTTAGAGTTAAGTCAAAGAGAGAAAGAACGACTAAGAGTTTAGTCAAAGAGAAAAACAATGACTTAGAGTTAAGTCAAAGAGAAAAGGAGCGACTTAGAGTTAAGTCAGAGAGAGAAAAAGTAGCACAGTAATCGAAGGGGATTGCTGTGGGGAACTCGTGTTCGAGAGGAACTCGAGTTAAAGAGTGTATTTGTAATAGAGTTATTGCATTAATACAAAAGAGTAGTGAGGTTCTTCTTGATTAGGGTCAAGAAGGTTCCTCCATTTTATATCGTTCTTCGCTCATTATTCTCAGTCTCTTTATTGTTTAAATTCCGCAAGAAACTTACCCAAGTTCCCAAGAAACAATTCACCCCCCCTCTTGTCAAGTGTTCCTACTGAACTATCAGCTGGTATCAGAGCAGGATCTCACAAAAATACAGGAAACCCTGTTGAGAAAAAGTTCCTGGAAATTATGAAGACTTACGAGAAACTCGAGGAAGGTAATTCCACTCAAAGACCTCCAATGTTCAACGAGAAATTCTACACCTACTGGAAGAACAGGATGGAGATCTATATCAAGGCAGAGAGCTATCAAGTCTGGAAAGTCATAGAAGTCGGTGATTTCAAGGTAACAATGACCAATGCTCAAAATGAGGTAGTTCCTAAACCCATGTCTGAATTTACTAAGGAAGATTTTGAGAAATTTGAAATCAATGCAATGGCTGTGAAAATCTTGCATTGCGGCCTTGGACCTCACGAACATAACAGAGTTATGGGGTGCAAGTGCGCAAAGCAAATCTGGGATCTGTTAGGTTATGATACATATGATATTACATAAATCATGCGGAAACAACCATTAACCCAGGAAAACATATTATTTACACATAATCATATAGCATAATTTAGATGCATACTCTTTGTTGCGTGCCCTCCCTAGCTGCGCCCGAACCGAGCAAGAACAAGTCTTTAGGACTCCAAGTGTCGTCCCTCCGTAGATAGTCCACAGCACGTCCGGATCCGCCTTAAGATTGACCAACTAGAATCGCCCTTAAGGTACTAGAATTTTCGGCACTTTTGAGCAAGATGTGTGACTGAATTTTTCTCTCAAAAACTCACTTTGAATACTTGAAAACTCGTTATAAATTGTGAACCCAGGCCACATATTTATAGGGGTATGGAAAGAGAATTGGAATCCTATTAGGATACGAATTAATTAAACTTAGAATCCTACAAGAACTCTAATTAATTAATTTATCAAATAGAATTAGGAATTTAATCATTAACCGAACTCTGCACGTTTTAGGAATCGTGCATGAACACAAACTCACACACACACACACGGCAGCCACGATGGGCCGCCCATGCGCGTGCGTGCGAGCAGCAGCCCACGCAGCGAGGCCCACGCATCCGCGGCCTTGGCGCGCGCTGGGCCTGCCTTGCGGTAGGCCTGGGCGCTGCCTTGGCTGGGCTTGTGGCGCGCGTTTGGCTTGCTGGGCGATGGCCTGGCTTCGAGCTGGGCCCTCGTCCGGCAGGCCTCGTCCGATGCTTATTCGTACTATACGCTTCCGATTAAATTTCCGATTCCGGAATTCATTTCCGATACGAACAATATTTAACATTTCCGATTCCGGAATTAATTTCCGTTTCGAACAAATATTTAATATTTCCGTTTCCGGAATTATTTTCCGATTCCGATAATATTTCCGATTCTGACAATATTTCCGTTTCCGGCAATATTTCCGATTCTGGCAATATTTCCATTTCCGATAATATTTTCCGATACGTACCATGTTTCCGTTTCCGGCAACATCTACGACTTGGATAATATTTATATTTCCGATACGATCCATATTTCCGTTTCCGGCAATATCATCGTTTCCGGAGTATTCATTTCTTGCCTGTGACGATCTCAGCTCCCACTGAAACCAAGATCCGTCGATTCCGAATATTCATAGATGGAGTATTTAATGCCATTAAATACTTGATCCGTTTACGTACTATTTGTGTGACCCTACGGGTTCAGTCAAGAGTAAGCTGTGGATTAATATCATTAATTCCACTTGAACTGAAGCGGCCTCTAGCTAGGCATTCAGCTCACTTGATCTCACTGAATTATTAACTTGTTAATTAATACTGAACCGCATTTATTAGACTTATCATAGAATGCATACTTGGACCAAGGGCATTATTTCCTTCAGTCTCCCACTTGTCCTTAGGGACAAGTGTGCATTTCCTAATTCCTTTGTCGCTCGATGCTTGCTCTTGAACATAAGGTAAGAGTTGTCATCCTTATTATGTCCAGAGGTGTTCCTCGGTTTCAGAGTTCAACTGATCAAATAAACAGATAATCATAGCCTATGATTCATCCGAGCACGGCCATGCATTTCACAGTTTCTAGCTCTCCGAGTGGCCTTGTACAAATTTTAAGCATCTCATCCCGATTTATGGGAGGACAATCCCAATCTTGCGATCTTGAGATTAGACTTCGTTTGATAGGTGATTACCTGAGCGTTGCCTTTATAGCCTCCTTTTACGGTGCGACGGTTGGTCAACGTCAAAGCAACCAGTTCTCAAACAAGTAATCTCAAATCACTCAGGTATTGAGGATTTAGTGTCTAATAATTTAATGAAATTTACTTATGACAGATTTTCATCTCTTACAGTAAAGTTTCATAGGTCTTGTCCGATACTAATCTTCCCAAAGTAAGTATCTATGCAAATGATTATGACATTGCCATGTCCACATAGTTCAAGAAACAGAACTACTAGTCATCTTGCATTCTAATCGTCTAACGTTTTCTATGCGTCCAATTTTATAGAAAACTCCGACTAGGGACCATTTTCAACCTTTGACATTCAAGTTCACTTGATAGACATTTCTAAGTCACAGGACTGGTCCTGATAGTCTATCTTGAATATATCGTCAAATTTGAAGGGACTCATCATTTAATAAACCACAAATTAAATGGAAAAATGAATTCTTTTCATTTATTGTCAATGATTAACCAATAATGTTTTACAAAGATTTAAACTCTAAAACTTTAAAACATTAAATAGAGACATCAAAGCCATTCTCCAATATGCTTGATTCCCATAGCTGCAGTGTGCGAGTTGTGCTTCGCTTGCGGCAGAGGTTTAGTTAATGGATCTGATATGTTGTCATCAGTTCCAATCTTGCTTATCTCGACTTCTTTTCTTTCAACGAACTCTCGTAGAAGGTGAAATCTACGAAGTACATGCTTGACTCTCTGGTGGTGTCTAGGCTCTTTTGCCTGTGCAATAGCTCCGTTATTGTCACAATACAGGGCTATTGGTCCTTTAATGGAGGGGACTACACCAAGTTCACCTATGAACTTCCTTAGCCATATAGCTTCCTTTGCTGCTTCATGTGCAGCAATGTACTCCGCTTCAGTTGTAGAATCTGCAATTGTGCTTTGCTTAGCACTTTTCCAGCTTACTGCTCCTCCGTTGAGGCAGAAGACAAACCCAGACTGTGATCTGAAATCATCTTTGTCGGTTTGGAAACTTGCGTCCGTATAGCCTTTAACAATTAATTCATCATCTCCACCATAGACCAGGAAGTCATCTTTGTGCCTTTTTAGGTACTTCAGAATGTTCTTGGCAGCAGTCCAATGCGCCTCTCCTGGGTCTGACTGGTATCTGCTCGTAGCACTGAGTGCGTACGCAACATCCGGGCGTGTACATATCATAGCATACATTATTGAACCAATCAATGATGCATATGGAATCCCATTCATTCGTCTACGCTCATCAAGTGTTTTTGGGCACTGAGTCTTGCTTAGAGTCATTCCATGAGACATGGGTAGGTAGCCTCGCTTGGAGTCCGCCATCTTGAACCTATCAAGCACCTTATTGATATAAGTGCTTTGACTAAGTCCAATCATCCTTTTAGATCTATCTCTGTAAATCTTGATGCCCAATATGTACTGTGCTTCTCCTAGATCCTTCATCGAAAAACATTTCCCAAGCCAAATCTTGACAGAGTTCAACATAGGAATGTCATTTCCGATAAGTAATATGTCGTCGACATATAATACTAGGAAAGCAATTTTGCTCCCACTGACCTTCTTGTATACACAAGATTCGTCTGCGTTCTTGATAAAACCAAAGTCACTGACTGCTTCATCAAAACGTATATTCCAGCTCCTAGATGCCTGCTTCAATCCGTAGATTGATTTCTTTAGCTTGCATTCCTTTTTAGCATTCTTTGGATCCTCAAAACCTTCAGGCTGTGTCATAAACACAGTTTCTGTTAAAACGCCGTTTAAGAAAGCAGTTTTGACATCCATCTGCCATATTTCGTAATCGTAATATGCAGCGATTGCTAACATTATCCGAATAGACTTTAGCATTGCAACTGGTGAAAAAGTTTCATCGTAATCCACACCGTGGACTTGCCTGTAACCTTTTGCAACCAATCTAGCTTTGAAAACTTCAAGTTTCCCATCCTTGTCCTTTTTCAGTTTGAAAACGCATTTGCTTCCAATGGCTTGATAGCCATCTGGTAAATCGACCAAATCCCATACTTGGTTTTCAGACATGGAGTCTAATTCAGATTGCATGGCTTCTTGCCATTGTTTGGAGCTAGGGCTCGTCATGGCTTGTTTGTAAGTCGCAGGTTCATCACTTTCAAGTAATAGAACGTCATAGCTCTCGTTCGTCAAAGTACCTAAGTACCTTTCCGGTTGAGATCTATATCTTTGCGATCTACGCGGGGTAACATTTCTAGATTGACCATGATTCTCACCAGATTCTTCTAAAGATCTCTGAGTTTCATCCTGAATGTCATCTTGAGCATTCTCTAGAGTTTGTTGTTCGACTCGAATTTCTTCGAGGTCTACTTTTCTCCCACTTGTCATTTTGGAAATGTGATCTTTCTCCAAAAAGACACCATCTCGAGCAACAAACACCTTGTTCTCAGATGTATTGTAGAAGTAATACCCCTTTGTTTCCTTTGGATAGCCCACAAGGATACATTTGTCAGATTTTGGATGAAGTTTGTCTGAAATTAATCGTTTGACGTATACTTCACATCCCCAAATCTTAAGAAAAGACACATTTGGAGGCTTTCCAAACCATAATTCGTATGGAGTCTTTTCGACAGCTTTAGACGGAGCTCTATTTATAGTGAGTGCAGCTGTATTTAGTGCATGTCCCCAAAATTCTAATGGAAGTTCGGCCTGACCCATCATTGACCTGACCATGTCTAGCAAGGTTCTGTTCCTCCGTTCCGACACACCATTCCATTGTGGTGTTCCAGGAGGAGTCAATTCTGATAGAATTCCACATTCTTTCAGATGGTCATCAAATTCATAGCTCAGATATTCACCGCCTCTATCAGACCGCAGTGCCTTAATCTTCTTGCCTAATTGATTCTCTACTTCACTCTGAAATTCCTTGAATTTGTCAAAGGATTCAGACTTATGCTTCATTAGGTAGACATAACCATACCTACTGAAGTCATCAGTGAAAGTGATAAAGTAGCTGAAACCACCTCTAGCATTTGTACTCATTGGTCCACATACATCTGTATGGATTAAACCCAATAGTTCATTTGCTCTTTCTCCAACTTTAGAGAAAGGTTGCTTTGTCATTTTGCCAAGTAAACATGATTCGCATTTACCATAATCCTCTAAGTCAAATGGTTCTAGAATTCCTTCCTTTTGAAGTCTTTCTAAGCGTTTCAAGTTTATATGGCCTAATCGACAATGCCACAGATAGGTGAGATCTGAATCATCCTTTTTGGCCTTTTTGGTATTTATGTTATATACTTGTTTGTCGTGATCTAATAAATAAAGTCCATTGACTAATCTAGCAGATCCATAAAACATCTCTTTAAAATAAAACGAACAACTATTGTCTTTTATTAAAAAGGAAAATCCCTTAGCATCTAAGCAAGAAACTGAAATGATGTTTTTAGTAAGACTTGGAACATGGAAACATTCTTCCAGTTCCAAAACTAGCCCGGAGGGCAACGACAAGTAGTAAGTTCCTACAGCTAATGCAGCAATCCGTGCTCCATTTCCCACTTATAGGTCGACTTCACCCTTGCTTAACTTTCTACTTCTTCTTAGTCCCTGTGGATTGGAACATAAGTGTGAGCCACAACCTGTATCTAATACCCAAGAAGTTGAATTAGCAAGTATACAGTCTATAACGAAAATACCTGAAGATGGAACGACTGTTCCGTTCTTCTGATCTTCCTTTAGCTTTAAGCAATCTCTCTTCCAATGCCCCTTCTTCTTGCAGTAGAAGCATTCGGATTCAGAAGTGGGTTGACTGACCTTCCTCTTTACAGATTTGGCGCCAGTTTGCTTAGTTGGGCTGGCCTTGTTGCCACCTTTCTTAGCATTCCTCTTCTTTCCAGATTTCTTGAACTTGCCCCCACGCACCATAAGCACATCCTGCTTATCACTTTTGAGCGTCTTTTCAGCGGTCTTCAGCATACCGTGAAGCTCAGTGAGCGTTTTGTCCAGACTATTCATACTGTAGTTCAGTTTGAACTGATCATACCCGCTATGAAGAGAATGGAGGATGGTGTCTATAGCCATTTCCTGAGAAAATTGCTGATCCAGCCGACTCATATTCTCAATGAGTCCAATCATTTTGAGAACATGTGGACTTACGGGCTCGCCTTTCTTAAGCTTGGTCTCAAGAATTTGCCTATGAGTCTCGAATCTTTCGACTCGAGCCAGATCTTGGAACATGTTCTTCAACTCACTGATGATTGTGAAAGCATCTGAGTTGATGAACGTTTTCTGCAGATCCGCACTCATGGTGGCGAGCATTAGACATTTCACATCCTTGTTGGCATCAATCCAACGATTGAGGGCTGCCTGAGTGACCCCGTCGCCTGCAGCTTCGGGCATCGCCTCATCTAGGACATACTCCTTATCTTCCTGCATAAGAACTATTTGCAAGTTCCTTTGTCAGTCAAGGAAGTTTTTCCTGTTCAACTTCTCCTTTTCGAGAATTGATCGAATGTTGAATGAATTTTTGTTTGCCATATTAAAAACTACAATTGAAAAGAATAAACAAATAAATAACCATTCACAATTTCTCTTAATAAACTTAAATTCTAGCATACATGCATAATTCAATGTTTATTAAGCATTTTATTCAAGTTATGTGTTCCGGCAGGTGTGAATAAAATGATTCCAAGATCCTAAAATCATTGAAGAACTAAGCACAGTTTGTCGACTTAATCCTAGAACATCTTAGGTAAGCAAAAGCCTTTTGCTAATAGTCTAGAAACTATTCTTGGTTGATAGGTACGTCTAAGAACTTATTAGGTAAACCTATCGATTTTGCCACGACATAAAAGGACTCCTTACTTATATCGTTGAGTTTCACCAAAACTAACATGTACTCACAATTGTTTGTGTACCTTGCCCCTTTAGGACCAATAAGTAACACCTCGCTGAGCGAAAACTATTACTAGATTGATGTAAAGGATATCCAAGCAAGTGTATATTTTGGCATGGCACCTTTTAACTCAATTTTTAAGTTTGGAACTTAAGGCTCTTACTATGTTGGTTAGATTTTAAGTGAACTAAAATCCTTAATCATGCAACATAATCAAGCTTTTGATCTCATGCATCTTAAGACATATTTAAAAGCAATAAATAACTTAAAACATGCATAAGATAAATGTGATCTAGTATGGCCCGACTTCATCTTGAAGCTTTGACTTCAAAGTCCGTCTTGAAAATCTCCGTGGGAGGCACCATTTTCTTCAAATAGGATAAGCTATAACTAATTACAACTATTTGATGGTTCGAAGACCATATTTGAATTGAAAAATAACTTTGGTACTTTAGACCAATTACATTCAAATTAATGGTACGCAGACCATATTTTCTATCCTATTTGGGCCATACTAGTCACTTCATAACCTGCAAAACAGTACATATACAATATATACCATTCACCCATTCATTATCATGAATGGCCCACATAGCTGGTTAGTAAAACACATTATGCATCACGTAAACATTTGCAGCAATTAATCAAGGGCACCAATAATCTACCAATTATTCAGTCCTTATTAATTCTAATCAAGTTGTTTTAACCTTAAGGATTTGTAGACCTAATCAAGAGTTTATGACTAAAAAGCGCTCCCACTTAAACCAATAAATTCATATGCTTTACTAATTTTAAACATAAAAATGTATTTCTAGTCTAACCGGAAACATACAAATTTAATTAAAATTTAAAGCTCATATAAATTTATAATTGAATCCAAAAAGTTTAATTTAATTTCAGTCGTTATTTAAATTAATTCATGATTTTAATTTTAGTAAAATAATTAGAATAAATAACATTTATTATAATTACAATATTCAAAATTAAAATCCAAGAAAATAATTTAAATTATTAATTTTAAAATTAATTAAAATTACGTGAACTAATCGTAACGCAAACACCCTACGCATTGCACGCCCATGGGCCGCACGCACACAGCCATTGCTGGCCATGTGCGCGCAGCCCATGCGCTCGTCGCATAGCTGCTGCATCTCCCATCGCAAGCCATCGCACGCTGTGGTGCTCGCTGCGCGCGCGCCAGCGCTCGTCGCACGCGAGCCATCGCTCGCAGTGCGCGCTCGCCATCGCTCGCTGCGCGCGCTCCATAGCTCGCTGTGCGCGCGAGCCATTGCTCGCTGTGCGCGCGAGCCATCGCTCGTTGTGCGCGCGAGCCATCGCTCGCTGTGCGCGCGACATCGCTCGCTGTGCGCCCGAGCAACGCTGGGCGCAGCGCTCGTGGCACGCGAGCTTGCGCTCGCTGCGCGCGAGGCTGCGCGCTCTTGCGCGAGGCAGTGCGCGTTGTGGCGCAGCTCGCTTGCTGCCCACACGCGACTGCCTTGGCTTGCCCTTCGCCCATGCCCATTTGTTCATAGCTCGTGGCCCACGACACAAGGCAGGGCTGCTGCCTTGTGCTCGTGCACCATGCCTTGCTCATTGCATTGGTGCCGCACGGGCGACGAGCTCCCTTGCTCGTCGTCGCATGCCCGCACTATACAACACCCCTTAAGGGTTACACGAAGCGTCCATTGCTTTGTGCGTGCAAGTTATATGAACGAATCGCATAAAAATTTAAAATTTATATTTAAAATTAATGACAAATTAATAAATAATATTAATTTCATAATTTTAGGGCGAAAAATTGAAAATTTATTATTCAATTGATTTCCGATTGTTATGGATTCAAGTCTAGGTCATAAAAATTTAAAATTTATCATAAATTTACAATTTTTATGGTGGTTTTTAATCATAGGTTTCTAATTAAATTATAATTAATTATGAAAATCAAATTAATTCTAAATTATTCTAATTTTCAACAAATTAATCATAATTACAAATTAGATTGCATAATTAACAAGGCTAGGCATTCAAACTTGTTAAACATATACAGTAGGTCAATCAAAAATTCAAGATTTATCAACAAGAATCGCAAATATTTAATTTAACATCTTAAATTTACGAAATTTTGCATTCGAAAAACTAAAACCTTCGAAAAGTCATAGTTAGGCTTCGAATTTGAGAATTCTGGGTTTGGCAGAAAAATATTATTTTTGTCAAAATTTTATAATGCCTTTTACATGCGGAATTGACACAAAAATCACTCGATTTGGATGAGTAACGAAGAAACTGCCGAAAAACTGCGTACGTATAATTAAATAAACGCAATTTGCAATTAATTAACAATTACGAAAATTAATCACCCCTTTTAATTCTTACAAATTTGTAATATTTAACCATGTTCATGCAAATTAGATTATGAAAATAATAAGGGGCTCGTGATACCACTGTTAGGTTATGATACATATGATATTACATAAATCATGCGGAAACAACCATTAACCCAGGAATACATATTATTTACACATAATCATATAGCATAATTTAGATGCATACTCTTTGTTGCGTGCCCTCCCTAGCTGCGCCCGAACCGAGCAAGAACAAGTCTTTAGGACTCCAAGTGTCGTCCCTCCGTAGATAGTCCACAGCACGTCTGGATCCGCCTTAAGATTGACCAACTAGAATCGCCCTTAAGGTACTAGAATTTTCGGCACTTTTGAGCAAGATGTGTGACTGAATTTTTCTCTCAAAAACTCACTTTGAATACTTGAAAACTCGTTATAAATTGTGAACCCAGGCCACATATTTATAGGGGTATGGAAAGAGAATTGGAATCCTATTAGGATACGAATTAATTAAACTTAGAATCCTACAAGAACTCTAATTAATTAATTTATCAAATAGAATTAGGAATTTAATCATTAACCGAACTCTGCACGTTTTAGGAATCGTGCATGAACACAAACTCACACACACACACACGGCAGCCACGATGGGCCGCCCATGCGCGTGCGTGCGAGCAGCAGCCCACGCAGCGAGGCCCACGCATCCGCGGCCTTGGCGCGCGCTGGGCCTGCCTTGCGGTAGGCCTGGGCGCTGCCTTGGCTGGGCTTGTGGCGCGCGTTTGGCTTGCTGGGCGATGGCCTGGCTTCGAGCTGGGCCCTCGTCCGGCAGGCCTCGTCCGATGCTTATTCGTACGATACGCTTCCGATTAAATTTCCGATTCCGGAATTCATTTCCGATACGAACAATATTTAACATTTCCGATTCCGGAATTAATTTCCGTTTCGAACAAATATTTAATATTTCCGTTTCCGGAATTATTTTCCGATTCCAATAATATTTCCGATTCTGACAATATTTCCGTTTCCGGCAATATTTCCGATTCTGGCAATATTTCCATTTCCGATAATATTTTCCGATACGTACCATGTTTCCGTTTCCGGCAACATCTACGACTTGGATAATATTTATATTTCCGATACGATCCATATTTCCGTTTCCGGCAATATCATCGTTTCCGGAGTATTCATTTCTTGCCTGTGACGATCTCAGCTCCCACTGAAACCAAGATCCGTCGATTCCGAATATTCATAGATGGAGTATTTAATGCCATTAAATACTTGATCCGTTTACGTACTATTTGTGTGACCCTACGGGTTCAGTCAAGAGTAAGCTGTGGATTAATATCATTAATTCCACTTGAACTGAAGCGGCCTCTAGCTAGGCATTCAGCTCACTTGATCTCACTGAATTATTAACTTGTTAATTAATACTGAACCGCATTTATTAGACTTATCATAGAATGCATACTTGGACCAAGGGCATTATTTCCTTCAGGATCTCCTTCAAATAACTCATGAAGGAACTAATGAGGTCAAACGTTCTAAAATTGATTTATTAATGTCTAAGTATGAACGTTTTGAAATGCAACCAAGAGAAACAATCCAGGAAATGTTTACTCGTTTCACTAACATTACTAATGAGCTAGTTTCTCTTGGAAGAATTATTCCCTCTGATGAACAGGTTAGGAAGATCCTAAGGAGCATGCCACAGGATGATAGATGGAGAACCAAGGTCACTGCATTGTTTGAAACAAAGGACTTCACCAAATTCAACATTGAACAATTGGCGGGATCCTTGATGACTCATGAATTACATCTAGGAGCAGCTGTTCCTTAGAACCGAGGCCTTGCTCTCAAGGCTGAGGAACAGGAGGACTCAAAACCTGATGAAGATGAGGTTGCTACGTTGGTCAGAAGAATGAAAAGATTTTACAGGAACTCTAAACCTGGAAATCTAAGAGGAAGGAACTCAATGAGAAAACCAAGCGGTTCCAAGTCTGACCAAGGATGTTTCAAGTGCGGTGATTCTGACCATCAAATCAAAGACTGCCCTCAGTGGGAAAATGAAAAAGGGAAAGTCAAGGGAAAGGATCAATATAAGGAAAGATTCAACAAATCCACCTTTGCCAAGCCCAACTTCAAGAAGGCAATGATCGAAGCTTGGGAAGAAGCCACTGACTCGGAAGAAGATGAGGATCAACCAGAAGAAACAGGAAACCTTTGTCTTATGGCAAAGATCGATGAATCAACACATGATCCATCAAGTGAAGTAAGTTCTTTAACTCTTCAATCTCTGTCTGTAAATAAATTAGTGGAATTATTGATAGAAACTCTAGACATTTTTAAAAAGCTTATCGTAATAAAGGCTCAAAGGAACAATGGTCAGGAACAGAGCAAGGTTAGTTGTTAAAGGCTACAATCAACAGGAAAGTACTAATTACGAAGAAACTTTTGTTCCTGTTGTTAGATTAGAAACTATAAAAACTTTAATTATTTTTGCAGCCTTTACATAAATTAAGTTGTACCACATGGACGTCAAACGTGTCTCCATAAATGAATTTTTTAAAAAGGACGTCTGTGTGGAACAACCTCCCCATTATAAAAATCATGAATTTTCAAATCACATCTATAAGCCTGACAAAGCTCTCCATGGGTTAAAGCAAGTTACAAGATCGTGGTGCGAAATATTATCTAAAATCCTTCTGAAAAATGATTTTAAACGAAGCAGATATGACAAAACTTTATTCTTAAAATCAAAAGGAACTGACTCAATAGTTGTACAATTTTACGTTGATAATATACTGTTTGGTACAACTAATGAAAATTTGTGCAAGGAACATGCAAAGTAAACAAGCAGAAAGAAGCACGGGAAAATGAGATTGGACCTCGGGATGATCAAGATAAGATAAGTAAGCAGGACAGTTCCTCACAAGATATGACTTTTATAGATTTATGCATAACTACTGTATACCATTATAAATACATGTGCGTAAAGCATAACTGAAGTTTACCATTGTTAAGGAACAACCAAAAATTTAGAATTAAAATTTGTATTTAATTAGTCAGTAATATGAGATACGTGATTCAAACAGTTCTACCAAAATAGGAGGATCATGGATATATTCTTTTTGTTACAATTTTTTTTCCATCTTTTATTTTTCCACAAATTACTTTTATTTTTTATTTCTTTTTATATATCCATATTTTTATTTATTTATTCCATTAAATTTTATTTTTTCCAAAATTAAAAGCTAATGGATCACGCCTATGGATCTCTCATACCCAAATCCACCACAAATTCAAAACTCATCAATTTCACCACCACAATCCCTAAAAATAACAAATCCCCAATTTTAAACCCTAAAATTCAAAAACCTCCAAATTAAAACACCAACCACCATCACCGGCGGCCCTAGTAAGCCAGCCGTGACCTATGGCCTCGCCCATGGTGACCCAGCGGCCGGTCTCGTCCCCCTCTCTCAGCCGCGCACGGTCGTTGTTCCCTACGTCATGCCAGCCACCCTAAATATCACCACAATGAGACGCAGGCCACCAGCGACGGCGACCCACGTCCCCTCGTTGGTGGCTGTCGCTTCCCGTAACCCAGCCGCGAAGGCCGCATCTAACCAAGCGGCGCCGGTAACCCACAAACCCACACCCGATTCCGCCCAGCCACCACCACCCCTTGTCCCATTACTTCCCGACCCGACCTCAAACAACCAATCCAGCCCCGACCCGTCAGAGACCGAACAACCCAGCCCCAAAAACCCGAAAAAGAAAAAAAAAAAACCAGAAAAATAATAAGGGGCAATGCTCGTTCTCAGGGGGAAAGTACAACAAATCGTGTACCTTCGATTGATGATGTAAATTTGGTGAAGAGGTTTGCAATTGATATTGAGGAACTTATGGGTTATGATGTAAATATTAAAGGGAAGACGTTGTTCTATTTCTCCAAAAAAAAAAAAAAAAGTATGAAAGGGTTAAAAAGTGGTTCCTAAGGTGAACAGTCCTCTGTTGTTTGTTGATACATCTTTTGATAATGAGGATATTGATGAGAAAGTGGAAGAATTAAAGGAAGCAGTAGAAATTGAGAAAAGATATGGATCGATATGAAGTTGTGAAAGGACCAACCTACACTTGCTACATACCAAAACCATCCTCCCTGATCCTAGCTGTGTTACATTATGCTTTTGATTTTTTTTGGAACTTTTTATTTAATTTTTTTTAATATTTTTTTGGTATGTCACCCTCTGTTGGGAAACATACGATTTTTATTCTTTTATTTATGTGGAACTCCTAAAAGATCGTATCTCTAAAAACTTGACTTGTTAATATTATGTTTTATATTCGAATTTAGTACGTTGGAACTTAACTTTGAGGCTAACTTAGTTTGCCAACCGTTGATCGGAGGGCGCTACAATCGGTATATATTAGTATTGTGTATTTCTACTTTTTGTTAATGCCAACAGGGGGAAATGAATGCAAACTTAACTTAAATTGATCACTTGAGTCCGTCTCACTACTCTCTTCTCGATGTAAGTTTATAAAATTTTATTTCTCGTTTTTAATTTTATTTTCGTTTATTAAAATTAATTTCAATTTTCCTTAATTTCATTTAGGAAATTTAGATTAATTTTTATAAAAATACTTTATTTAATTTATTGCTTTATATTTATGCTAATTGATTATTATTGCATTTAGTGAAAGTTTGCTTTTGTTGTCATCACTAAAAAGGGGGAATATTGTTGACCCTAAAGTTTTGATGATGACAAAGCAAACTCCTGACAATTGGTTAAGTTATGTTGCATAATAGGTTCCGAGTTCCTTAGAGGGATAATGCTAAGTTAAGGAGATCCTGAGTTGGATAAACTAAGCAACGTGGAATATAAGCAAGTAATTGATCCATGTCAGACACTACATTGAAGATATAATCATTAAGCAAGTTTACAAAGGCGAGATCCTTAGGCGAGTTCCTAAGGCGAGATCCTCATATATTATGTGGATCCTCGATGTTCCAGAGAAGGAACAAATTGGGAAGTCTTCGAGTGAAGCTTCTAAAGGTGCAACATGAAGACTACAACATATGAGTTTATGTTTAGGATTTATGTAAGTATTTAATATTGTTTATACGTAATTTGGAACGAAAGGAACCTAAGTATTTTGGTACGTTTTAAATTGAAATATATTAACTGTAATTATAAAAGAGTTTTAAGTTGGAAAATCTTTGTTAATAAATAAAATGAATTTAATTAATAAATGTAAACATAGGATTCTGTTTTCATTCTCCTTGTTTCTCAAGCAAAAGATTTTCCATGATCCTTAAAACTCTCCCACGTATTTCTGTTTAAACGTGCATTTAGTGTTTTAATTTGGTCTCCCTGTTTCTCTCCAACTATGCCCATGTTACTGAGCAGTAACAGTTAGTGGGTAGTTGAGAAGAACATGGGTACCCAACCTTAGGTAAAACTCTCCTATAAAAGGAGAAGAGTTTTGGCTTTTCAAAACACAACTGATTTCTACAAAATCTATCTTAAAGAGCTTAAACGTTTTAAAAGAATCAGTTGGCAAAATAGAGTGTTCCTTGAGTTCCTTATTATTATAAGCTTTATTACGTACTAGAATCTATCTATCATATTGTATTTTGGGTTTAAGGATTGAGTGATCCTTGAGTGACTTAGAGTTAAGTCAAAGAGAGAAAGAGCGACTAAGAGTTTAGTCAAAGAGAGAAACAGTGACTTAGAGTTAAGTCAAAGAGAAAAGGAGCGACTTAGAGTTAAGTCAGAGAGAGAAAGAGTAGCACAGTAATCGAAGGGGATTGCTGTGGGGAACTCGTGTTCGAGAGGAACTCGAGTTAAAGAGTGTATTTGTAATAGAGTTATTGCATTAATACAAAAGAGTAGAGAGGTTCTTCTTGATTAGGGTCAAGAAGGTTCCTCCATTTTATATCTTTCTTCGCTCATTATTCTCAGTCTCTTTATTGTTTAAATTCCGCAAGAAACTTACCCAAGTTCCCAAGAAATAATTCACCCCCCTCTTTGAAGGAAATAATGCCCTTGGTCCAAGTATGCATTCTATGTTAAGTCTAATAAATGCGGTTCAGTATTAATTAACAAGTTAATAATTCAGTGAGATCAAGTGAGCTGAATGCCTAGCTAGAGGCCGCTTTAGTTCAAGTGGAATTAATGATATTAATCCACAGCTTACTCTTGACTGAACCCGTAGGGTCACACAAATAGTACGTAAACGGATCAAGTATTTAATAGCATTAAATACTCCATCTATGAATATTCGGAACCGACGGATCTTGGTTTCAGTGGGAGCTAAGATCGTCACAGGCAAGGAATGAATACTCCGGAAACGATGATATTGCCGGAAACGGAAATATGGATCGTATCGGAAATATAAATATTATCCAAGTCGTAGATGTTGCCGGAAACGGAAACATGGTACGTGTCGGAAAATATTATCGGAAATGGAAATATTGCCAGAATCGGAAATATTGCCGGAAACGGAAATATTGTCAGAATCGGAAATATTACCTGAATCGGAAAATAATTCCGGAAACGGAAATATTAAATATTTGTTCGAAACGGAAATTAATTCCGGAATCGGAAATATTAAATATTGTTCGTATCGGAAATGAATTCCGGAATCGGAAAATTTAATCGGAAGCGCATCGTACGAATAAGCATCGGACGAGGCCTGCCGGACGAGGCCCAGCACGAAGCCAGGCCATCGCCCAGCAAGCCAAGCGCGCCGCACAAACAGCCACGCCAGGCCCAGCGCAAGGCCAGGCCCAGCAGGCTGCGCGCAGCGCGCAGCGCGCACAGCGCGCACAGCACGCGCAGCGCACAGCGCGCACAGCACGCGCAGCGCGCAGCGCGCGCGGGCGCTGAGTGGGCTGCTGCTCGCGCGCACGCATGGGGCCCATCGTGGCTGCCGTGCGTGTGTGTGCAAGTGTTTGTGTTCGTGCACGTTTCCTAAAACATGCAGAGTTCGGTTAATGATTAAATTCCTAATTCTATTTGATAAATTAATTAAATTAGAGTTCTTGTAGGATTCTAGGTTTGATTAATTTGTATCTGAATAGGATTTCGATTCCCTTTCCATACCGCTATAAATATGAGGCTAGGGCTCACAATTTATAACACAAGTTTCAAAGTATTCAAAGTAAGTTTTTGAGAGAAAAATTCAGTCACACATTCGCCTATAAAGTGCCGAAAATAATAGTACCTTAAGGGCGATTCTAGTTGGTCAATCTTAAGGCGGATCCGGACGTGCTGTGGACTATCTACGGAGGGACGACACTTGGAGTCCTAAAGACTTGTTCTTGTTCGGTTCGGGCGCAGCTAGGGAAGGCACGCAACAAAGAGTATGCATCTAATCTATGCTAAATGATTATGTGTAAATAACATGTTTTCCTAGGTTTATGGTTTTTCCGCATGATTTATGAATTGTCATATGTATCATAACCTAACAGTGGTATCACGAGCCCCTTATTATTTTCATAATCTAAATTGCATGAACATGGTTAAATATTACAAATTTGCAAGAATTAAAAGGGGTGATTAATTTTCGTAATTGTTAATTAATTGCAAATTGCGTTTATTTAATTATACGTACGCAGTTTTTCGGCAGTTTCTTCGTTACTCATCCGAATTGAGTGATTTTTGTGTCAATTCCGCATGTAAAAGGCATTCTAAAATTTTGACAAAATAGTATTTTTCTGCCGAACCCAGAATTCTCAAATTCGAAGCCTAACTATGACTTTTCGAAGGTTTTAGTTTTTCGAATGCAAAATTTCGTAAATTTAAGATGTTAAATTAAATATTTGCGATTCTTGTTGATAAATCTTGAATTTTTGATTGACCTACTGCATATGTTTAACAAGTTTGAATGCCTAGTCTTGTTAATTATGCAATCTAATTATTAATTATGATTAATTTGTTGAAAATTAGAATAATTTAGAATTAATTTGATTTTCATAATTAATTGTAATTTAATTAGAAACCTATGATTAAAAACCACCATAAAAATTGTAAATTTACGATAAATTTTAAATTTTTATGACCTAGACTTGAATCCATAACAATCGGAAATCAATTGGATAATAAATTTTCGATTTTTCGCCCTAAAATTATGAAATTAATATTATTTATTAATTTGTCATTAATTTTAAATATAAATTTTAAATTTTTATGCGATTCGTTCATATAACTTGCACGCACGAAGCAATGGACGCTTCGTGTTACCCTTAAGGGGTGTTGTATAATGCGGGCATGCGACGACGAGCAAGGGAGCTCGTCGCCCGTGCGGCACGAATGCAATGAGCAAGGGCGTAGTGCACGAGCACAAGGCAGCAGCCCTGCCTTGTGTCGTGTGCCACGACCAATGGACGAATGGGCATGGGCGTAGGGCGAGCCAAGGCAGTCGCGTGAGGGCAGCAAGCGAGCTGCGCCACAACGTGCGCTGCCGCGCACAAGAGCGCGCAGCCTCGCGCGCAGCGAGCGCAAGCTCGCGTGCCACGAGCGCTGCGCCTAGCATTGCTCGCGCGCACAGCGAGCGATGTCGCCCGCCCAGCGAGCGATGTCGCGCGCCCAGCGAGCGATGGCTCGCGCGCCTAGCGAGCGATGTCGCGCGCCCAGCGAGCGATGGCTCGCGCGCCCAGCGAGCGATGTCGCGCGCGCACTGCGAGGGATAGCCCGCGTGCGATGAGCGCTGGCGCGCGCAGCGAGCACCAATGCGTGCGGAGGCTTGCGATAGGGCTGCAGCAGCTATGCGACGAGCGCATGGGCTGCGCGCGCATGGCCAGCGATGGCTGTGTGCGTGCGGCCCATGGGCGTGCTACGCGTAGGGTGTTTGCGTTACGATTAGATCGTTTTGAATGTTTAATTTGAAAATTTCAGTTCACGTAATTTTAATTAATTTTAAAATTAATAATTTAAATTATTTTCTTGGATTTTAATTTTGAATAATATAATTATAATAAATGTTATTTATTCTAATTATTTTACTAAAATTAAAATCATGAATTTATTTAAATGCGACTGAAATTAAATTAAACTTTTTGGATTCAATTATAAATTTATATGAGCTTTAAATTTTAATTAAATTTGTATGTTTCCGGTTAGACTAGAAATACATTTTTATGTTTAAAATTGGTAAAGCATATGAATTTATTGGTTTAAGTGGGAGCGCTTTTTAGTCATAAACTCTTGATTAGGTCTACAAATCCTTAAGGTTAAAACAACTTGATTAGAATTAATAAGGACTGAATAATTGGTAGATTATTGGTGCCCTTGATTAATTGCTGCAAATGTTTACGTGATGCATAATGTGTTTTACTAACCAGCTATGTGGGCCATTCATGATAATGAATGGGTGAATGGTATATATTGTATATGTACTGTTTTGCAGGTTATGAAGTGACTAGTATGGCCCAAATAGGATAGAAAATATGGTCTGCGTACCATTAATTTGAATGTAATTGGTCTAAAGTACCAAAGTTATTTTTCAATTCAAATATGGTCTGCGAACCATCAAATAGTTGTAATTAGTTATAGCTTATCCTATTTGAAGAAAATGGTGCCTCCCACGGAGATTTTCAAGACGGACTTTGAAGTCAAAGCTTCAAGATGAAGTCGGGCCATACTAGATCACAAATATCTTATGCATGTTATAAGTTATTTATTGTTTTAAATATGTCTTAAAATGCATGAGATCAAAAGCTTGATTATGTTGCATGATTAAGGATTTTAGTTCACTTAAAATCTAACCAACATAGTAAGAGCCTTAAGTTCCAAACTTAAAAATTGAGTTAAAAGGTGCCATGCCAAAATATACACTTGCTTGGATATCCTTTACATCAATCTAGTAATAGTTTTCGCTCAGCGAGGTGTTACTTATTGGTCCTAAAGGGGCAAGGTACACAAATAATTGTGAGTACATGTTAGTTTTGGTGAAACTCAACGATATAAGTAAGGAGTCCTTTTATGTCGTGGCAAATTCGATAGGTTTACCTAATAAGTTCTTAGACGTACCTATTAACCAAGAATAGTTTCTAGACTATTAGCAAAAGGCTTTTGCTTACCTAAGATGTTCTAGGATTAAGTCGACAAACTGTGCTTAGTTCTTCAATGATTTTAGGATCTTGGAATCATTTTATTCACACCTGCCGGAACACATAATTTGAATAAAATGCTTAATAAACATTGAATTATGCATGTATGCTAGAATTTAAAGTTTATTAAGAGAAACTGTGAATGGTTATTTATTTGTTTATTCTTTTCAATTGTAGTTTTAATATGGCAAACAACAATCAAAACATCATCATGGGTTCTGAGCTTATGGTCATGCTGAACCTGACAAATTTTCTTGAATGGGAAGCTAAGCTAGTTGAAATAGTCAAACTCAATGGGCTTGAGTATGTACTGTCACATCCCATGCCAAGCTACTATGCCAGAGACATGAGCCCTGAGAGATTTTACGCCTGGGATGCGGATCTCAAAAAGGTTATGAGTCTCATGCTGAACAATATCCCTGATGATTGGGCTAGAAGGTTTGTAGCCTATGAACCTTTTACGCTCATCAAAAATCTGAGGGATATCTGTCGTGGAAGTACGGAGGACAGGGACCTGAACGTCCATGAGTTGATTGAATCAATGTCTGGTCTAAAGGTTAGTTCTCCCAACAGGTGTTATAGGATGGAGGTCCAAGAAACACATGTTCAGCTCCTTCGCACTAAACAAAGGGTAGGCGTCCCACTGAGGTTCCATGTGGATCTTATGTGTTCATATTTTGATCGCCTAAGTCTACTAGGAACACCAATAAGCGAAAGGATGGCAGTCTCTGTCTTGCTCAATTCACTACACAGTGGGTTTGGTCGCTTCAAGCAACTATACCTAAGTGAACCAAGAGAAGAAACAGTTGCAGAATTTATTCACCTTGTCAGAAAGGCTGAAATAGTACTGGACTGTGAAGCCAAAGATTTACTCAAGGCTAGAAAGAGACCATTCAAGAAAGGTGGAAAGTCCAAGGGCAATGCTAAATCAAAGCAGGACAAGTCCACATCAAGCTGTCTTTATTGTGATGGAATAGGCCATTACAAAAGAGAATGTCCAAAGCTAAAGGAAGATCAGAAGAACGGAACAGTCGTTCCATCTTCAGGTATTTTCGTTATAGACTGTATACTTGCTAATTCAACTTCTGGGGTATTAGATACAGGTTGTGGCTCACACTTATGTTCCAATCCACAGGGACTAAGAAGAAGTAGAAAGTTAAGCAAGGGTGAAGTCGACCTACGAGTGGGAAATGGAGCACGGATTGCTGCATTAGCTGTAGGAACTTACTATTTGTCGTTGCCCTCCGGGCTAGTTTTGGAACTGGAAGAATGTTTCCATGTTCCAAGTCTTACTAAAAATATCATTTCAGTTTCTTGCTTAGATGCTAAGGGATTTTTCTTTATAATAAAAGACAATAGTTGTTCGTTTTATTTTAAAGAGATGTTTTATGGATCTTCTAGATTAGTCAATGGACTTTATTTATTAGATCACGACAAACAAGTATATAACATAAATACCAAAAAGGCCAAAAAGGATGATTCAGATCTCACCTATCTGTGGCATTGTCGATTAGGCCATATAAACTTGAAACGCTTAGAAAGACTTCAAAGAGAAGGAATTCTAGAACCATTTGACTTAGAGGATTATGGTAAATGCGAATCATGTTTACTTGGCAAAATGACAAAGCAACCTTTCTCTAAAGTTGGAGAAAGAGCAAATGAACTATTGGGTTTAATACATACAGATGTATGTGGACCAATGAGTACAAATGCTAGAGGTGGTTTCACCTACTTTATCACTTTCACTGATGACTTCAGTAGGTATGGTTATGTCTACCTAATGAATCATAAGTCTGAATCCTTTGACAAATTCAAGGAATTTCAGAGTGAAGTAGAGAATCAATTAGGCAAGAAGATTAAAGCACTGCGGTCTGATAGAGGCGGTGAATATCTGAGCTATGAATTTGATGACCATCTGAAAGAATGTGGAATTCTATCAGAATTGACTCCTCCTGGAACACCACAATGGAACGGTGTGTCGGAACGGAGGAACAGAACCTTGCTAGACATGGTCAGGTCAATGATGGGTCAGGCCAAACTTCCATTAGAATTTTGGGGACATGCACTAAATACAGCTGCACTCACTATAAATAGAGCTCCGTCTAAAGCTGTCGAAAAGACTCCATACGAATTATGGTTTGGAAAGCCTCCAAATGTGTCTTTTCTTAAGATTTGGGGATGTGAAGTATACGTCAAACGATTAATTTCAGACAAACTTCATCCAAAATCTGACAAATGTATCCTTGTGGGCTATCCAAAGGAAACAAAGGGGTATTACTTCTACAATACATCTGAGAACAAAGTGTTTGTTGCTCGAGATGGTGTCTTTTTGGAGAAGGATCACATTTCCAAAATGACAAGTGGGAGAAAAGTAGACCTCGAAGAAATTCGAGTCGAACAACAAACTCTAGAGAATGCTCAAAATGACATTCATGATGAAACTCAGAGATCTTTAGAAGAATCTGGTGAGAATCATGGTCAATCTAGGCATGTTACCCCGCGTAGATCGCAAAGATATAGATCTCAACCGGAAAGGTACTTAGGTATTTTGACGAACGAGAGCTATGACGTTCTATTACTTGAAAGTGATGAACCTGCGACTTACAAGCAAGCTATGACGAGCCCTAGCTCCAAGCAATGGCAAGAAGCCATGCAATCTGAATTAGACTCCATGTCTGAAAACCAAGTATGGGAATTGGTCGATTTGCCAGATGGCTACCAAGCCATTGGAAGAAAATGGGTTTTCAAACTGAAAAAGGACAAGGATGGGAAACTTGAAGTTTTCAAAGCTAGATTGGTTGCAAAAGGTTACAGGCAAGTCCACGGTGTGGATTACGATGAAACCTTTTCACCAGTTGCAATGCTAAAGTCTATTCGAATAATGTTAGCAATCGCTGCATATTACGATTACGAAATATGGCAGATGGATGTCAAAACTGCTTTCTTAAACGGCGTTTTAACAGAAACTGTGTTTATGACACAGCCTGAAGGTTTTGAGGATCCAAAGAATGCTAAAAAGGTATGCAAACTAAAGAAGTCAATCTACGGATTGAAGCAGGCATCCAGGAGCTGGAATATACGTTTTGATGAAGCAGTCAGTGACTTTGGTTTCATCAAGAACGCGGACGATTCTTGTGTATACAAGAAGGTCAGTGGGAGCAAAATTGCTTTCCTAGTATTATATGTCGACGACATATTGCTTATCGGAAATGACATTCCTATGTTGAACTCTGTCAAGATTTGGCTTGGGAAATGTTTTTCGATGAAGGATCTAGGAGAAGCACAGTACATATTGGGCATCAAGATTTACAGAGATAGATCTAAAAAGATGATTGGACTTAGTCAAAGCACTTATATCAATAAGGTGCTTGATAGGTTCAAGATGGCGGACTCCAAGCGAGGCTACCTACCCATGTCTCATGGAATGACTCTAAGAAAGACTCAGTGCCCAAAAACACTTGATGAGCGTAGACGAATGAATGGGATTCCATATGCATCATTGATTGGTTCAATAATGTATGCTATGATATGTACACGCCCGGATGTTGCGTACGCACTCAGTGCTACGAGCAGATACCAGTCAGACCCAGGAGAGGCGCATTGGACTGCTGCCAAGAATATTCTGAAGTACCTGAAAAGGCGCAAAGATGACTTCCTGGTCTATGGTGAAGATGATGAATTAATTGTTAAAGGCTATACGGACGCAAGTTTCCAAACCGACAAAGATGATTTCAGATCACAGTCTGGGTTTGTCTTCTGCCTCAACGGAGGAGCAGTAAGCTGGAAAAGTGCTAAGCAAAGCACCATTGCGGATTCTACAACTGAAGCAGAATACATTGCTGCACATGAAGCAGCAAAGGAAGCTATATGGCTAAGGAAGTTCATAGGAGAACTTGGTGTAGTCCCCTCCATTAAAGGACCAATAGCCCTGTATTGTGATAATAACGGAGCTATTGCACAGGCAAAAGAGCCTAGACACCACCAGAGAGTCAAGCATGTACTTCGTAGATTTCACCTTCTACGAGAGTTCGTTGAAAGAAAAGAAGTCGAGATAAGCAAAATTGGAACTGATGACAACATATCAGATCCATTAACTAAACCTCTGCCGCAAGCGAAGCACAACTCGCACACTGCAGCTATGGGAATCAAGCATATTGGAGAATGGCTTTGATGTCTCTATTTAATGTTTTAAAGTTTTAGAGTTTAAATCTTTGTAAAACATTATTGGTTAATCATTCACAATAAATGAAAAGAATTCATTTTTCCATTTAATTTGTGGTTTATTAAATGATGAGTCCCTTCAATTTGACGATATATTCAAGATAGACTGTCAGGACCAGTCCTGTGACTAAGAAATGTCTATCAAGTGAACTTGAATGTCAAAGGTTGAAAATGGTCCCTAATCGGAGTTTTCTATAAAATTGGACGCATAGAAAACGTTAGACGATTAGAATGCAAGATGACTAGTAGTTCTGTTTCTTGAACTATGTGGACATGGCAATGTCATAATCATTTGCATAGATACTTACTTTGGGAAGACTAGTATCGGACAAGACCTATGAAACTTTACTGTAAGAGATGAAAGTCTGTCATAAGTAAATTTCATTAAATTATTAGACACTAAATCCTCAATACCTGAGTGATTTGAGATTACTTGTTTGAGAACTGGTTGCTTTGACGTTGACCAACCGTCGCACCGTAAAAGGAGGCTATAAAGGCAACGCTCAGGTAATCACCTATCAAACGAAGTCTAATCTCAAGATCGCAAGATTGGGATTGTCCTCCCATAAATCGGGATGAGATGCTTAAAAGTTGTACAAGGCCACTCGGAGAGCTAGAAACTGTGAAATGCATGGCCGTGCTCGGATGAATCATAGGCTATGATTATCTGTTTATTTGATCAGTTGAACTCTGAAACCGAGGAACACCTCTGGACATAATAAGGATGACAACTCTTACCTTATGTTCAAGAGCAAGCATCGAGCGACAAAGGAATTAGGAAATGCACACTTGTCCCTAAGGACAAGTGGGAGACTGAAGGAAATAATGCCCTTGGTCCAAGTATGCATTCTATGTTAAGTCTAATAAATGCGGTTCAGTATTAATTAACAAGTTAATAATTCAGTGAGATCAAGTGAGCTGAATGCCTAGCTAGAGGCCGCTTTAGTTCAAGTGGAATTAATGATATTAATCCACAGCTTACTCTTGACTGAACCCGTAGGGTCACACAAATAGTACGTAAACGGATCAAGTATTTAATAGCATTAAATACTCCATCTATGAATATTCGGAACCGACGGATCTTGGTTTCAGTGGGAGCTAAGATCGTCACAGGCAAGGAATGAATACTCCGGAAACGATGATATTGCCGGAAACGGAAATATGGATCGTATCGGAAATATAAATATTATCCAAGTCGTAGATGTTGCCGGAAACGGAAACATGGTACGTGTCGGAAAATATTATCGAAAATGGAAATATTGCCAGAATCGGAAATATTGCCGGAAACGGAAATATTGTCAGAATCGGAAATATTACCGGAATCGGAAAATAATTCCGGAAACGGAAATATTAAATATTTGTTCGAAACGGAAATTAATTCCGGAATCGGAAATATTAAATATTGTTCGTATCGGAAATGAATTCCGGAATCGGAAAATTTAATCGGAAGCGCATCGTACGAATAAGCATCGGACGAGGCCTGCCGGACGAGGCCCAGCACGAAGCCAGGCCATCGCCCAGCAAGCCAAGCGCGCCGCACAAACAGCCACGCCAGGCCCAGCGCAAGGCCAGGCCCAGCAGGCTGCGCGCAGCGCGCACAGCACGCGCAGCGCACAGCGCGCACAGCACGCGCAGCGCACAGCGCGCACAGCACGCGCAGCGCGCAGCGCGCGCGGGCGCTGAGTGGGCTGCTGCTCGCGCGCACGCATGGGGCCCATCGTGGCTGCCGTGCGTGTGTGTGCAAGTGTTTGTGTTCGTGCACGTTTCCTAAAACATGCAGAGTTCGGTTAATGATTAAATTCCTAATTCTATTTGATAAATTAATTAAATTAGAGTTCTTGTAGGATTCTAGGTTTGATTAATTTGTATCTGAATAGGGTTTCGATTCCCTTTCCATACCGCTATAAATATGAGGCTAGGGCTCACAATTTATAACACAAGTTTCAAAGTATTCAAAGTGAGTTTTTGAGAGAAAAATTCAGTCACACATTCGCCTATAAAGTGCCGAAAATAATAGTACCTTAAGGGCGATTCTAGTTGGTCAATCTTAAGGCGGATCCGGACGTGCTGTGGACTATCTACGGAGGGACGACACTTGGAGTCCTAAAGACTTGTTCTTGTTCGGTTCGGGCGCAGCTAGGGAAGGCACGCAACAAAGAGTATGCATCTAATCTATGCTAAATGATTATGTGTAAATAACATGTTTTCCTGGGTTTATAGTTTTTCCGCATGATTTATGAATTGTCATATGTATCATAACCTAACATTCTTGTCAAGTGTTCCTACTGAACTATCAAATAGTCAGCTTCAAGTGCCTACAGTCATCAGCAATGTGACTCCAGTCAATCCTACAACCTTGTGGCACCAAAGACTTCGCCATGCTCCCCTTGCTAGAATAAGCAAGATACCTGTGCTGAAAGATGTAGTAAAAACCAATACTGACATTTGTGTGACCTGCCCTCTAGCAAAATTCACCAAACTTCCATACAAGACTAGCATCTCAAGAGCTAAGTGTGCATTTGAATTGGTGCACATTGATACATGGGGACCCTACAGAGTTCACACAAGGGGTAACCACAGATTCTTCCTAACTGTGGTTGATGATTTTTCCAGAACAACATGGGTTCACCTTCTCAAGATGAAATCTGATGCATATGAGGACATCAAAACCTTTGTCCTTATGGTGAAAAATCAATTCAATACCTCTGTCAAGTGCATTAGATCTGACAATGCTCTTGAGTTTGATGATAGGCACTGCAGATCATTCTTTGCTAATATGGGGATTGTTAGGTTATGATACATATGACAATTCATAAATCATGCGGAAAAACCATAAACCCAGGAAAACATATTATTTACACATAATCATTTAGCATAGATTAGATGCATACTCTTTGTTGCGTGCCTTCCCTAGCTGCGCCCGAACCGAACAAGAACAAGTCTTTAGGACTCCAAGTGTCGTCCCTCCGTAGATAGTCCACAGCACGTCCGGATCCGCCTTAAGATTGACCAACTAGAATCGCCCTTAAGGTACTATTATTTTCGGCACTTTATAGGCAAATGTGTGACTGAATTTTTCTCTCAAAAACTCACTTTGAATACTTTGAAACTTGTGTTATAAATTGTGAGCCCTAGCCTCATATTTATAGCGGTATGGAAAGGGAATCGAAATCCTATTCAGATACAAATTAATCAAACCTAGAATCCTACAAGAACTCTAATTTAATTAATTTATCAAATAGAATTAGGAATTTAATCATTAACCGAACTCTGCATGTTTTAGGAAACGTGCACGAACACAAACACTTGCACACACACGCACGGCAGCCACGATGGGCCCCATGCGTGCGCGCGAGCAGCAGCCCACTCAGCGCCCGCGCGCGCTGCGCGCTGCGCGTGCTGTGCGCGCTGTGCGCTGTGCGCGCTGCGCGCTGCGCGCAGCCTGCTGGGCCTGGCTTTGCGCTGGGCCTGGCGTGGCTGTTTGTGCGGCGCGCTTGGCTTGCTGGGCGATGGCCTGGCTTCGTGCTGGGCCTCGTCCGGCAGGCCTCGTCCGATGCTTATTCGTACGATGCGCTTCCGATTAAATTTTCCGATTCCGGAATTCATTTCCGATACGAACAATATTTAATATTTCCGATTCCGGAATTAATTTCCGTTTCGAACAAATATTTAATATTTCCGTTTCCGGAATTATTTTCCGATTCCGGTAATATTTCCGATTCTGACAATATTTCCGTTTCCGGCAATATTTCCGATTCTGGCAATATTTCCATTTCCGATAATATTTTCCGACACGTACCATGTTTCCGTTTCCGGCAACATCTACGACTTGGATAATATTTATATTTCCGATACGATCCATATTTCCGTTTCCGGCAATATCATCGTTTCCGGAGTATTCATTCCTTGCCTGTGACGATCTTAGCTCCCACTGAAACCAAGATCCGTCGGTTCCGAATATTCATAGATGGAGTATTTAATGCTATTAAATACTTGATCCGTTTACGTACTATTTGTGTGACCCTACGGGTTCAGTCAAGAGTAAGCTGTGGATTAATATCATTAATTCCACTTGAACTAAAGCGGCCTCTAGCTAGGCATTCAGCTCACTTGATCTCACTGAATTATTAACTTGTTAATTAATACTGAACCGCATTTATTAGACTTAACATAGAATGCATACTTGGACCAAGGGCATTGTTTCCTTCAGTCTCCCACTTGTCCTTAGGGACAAGTGTGCATTTCCTAATTCCTTTGTCGCTCGATGCTTGCTCTTGAACATAAGGTAAGAGTTGTCATCCTTATTATGTCCAGAGGTGTTCCTCGGTTTCAGAGTTCAACTGATCAAATAAACAGATAATCATAGCCTATGATTCATCCGAGCACGGCCATGCATTTCACAGTTTCTAGCTCTCCGAGTGGCCTTGTACAACTTTTAAGCATCTCATCCCGATTTATGGGAGGACAATCCCAATCTTGCGATCTTGAGATTAGACTTCGTTTGATAGGTGATTACCTGAGCGTTGCCTTTATAGCCTCCTTTTATGGTGCGACGGTTGGTCAACGTCAAAGCAACCAGTTCTCAAACAAGTAATCTTCAAATCACTCAGGTATTGAGGATTTAGTGTCTAATAATTTAATGAAATTTACTTATGACAGACTTTCATCTCTTACAGTAAAGTTTCATAGGTCTTGTCCGATACTAGTCTTCCCAAAGTAAGTATCTATGCAAATGATTATGACATTGCCATGTCCACATAGTTCAAGAAATAGAACTACTAGTCATCTTGCATTCTAATCGTCTAACGTTTTCTATACGTCCAATTTTATAGAAAACTCCGATTAGGGACCATTTTCAACCTTTGACATTCAAGTTCACTTGATAGACATTTCTTAGTCACAGGACTGGTCCTGACAGTCTATCTTGAATATATCGTCAAATTGAAGGGACTCATCATTTAATAAACCACAAATTAAATGGAAAAATGAATTCTTTTCATTTATTGTCAATGATTAACCAATAATGTTTTACAAAGATTTAAACTCTAAAACTTTAAAACATTAAACAGAGACATCAAAGCCATTCTCTAATATGCTTGATTCCCATAGCTGCAGTGTGCGAGTTGTGCTTCGCTTGCGGCAGAGGTTTAGTTAATGGATCTGATATGTTGTCATCAGTTCCAATTTTGCTTATCTCGACTTCTTTTCTTTCAACGAACTCTCGTAGAAGGTGAAATCTACGAAGTACATGCTTGACTCTCTGGTGGTGTCTAGGCTCTTTTGCCTGTGCAATAGCTCCGTTATTATCACAATACAGGGCTATTGGTCCTTTAATGGAGGGGACTACACCAAGTTCTCCTATGAACTTCCTTAGCCATATAGCTTCCTTTGCTGCTTCATGTGCAGCAATGTACTCCGCTTCAGTTGTAGAATCCGCAATGGTGCTTTGCTTAGCACTTTTCCAGCTTACTGCTCCTCCGTTGAGGCAGAAGACAAACCCAGACTGTGATCTGAAATCATCTTTGTCGGTTTGGAAACTTGCGTCCGTATAGCCTTTAACAATTAATTCATCATCTCCACCATAGACCAGGAAGTCATCTTTGCGCCTTTTCAGGTACTTCAGAATATTCTTGGCAGCAGTCCAATGCGCCTCTCCTGGGTCTGACTGGTATCTGCTCGTAGCACTGAGTGCGTACGCAACATCCGGGCGTGTACATATCATAGCATACATTATTGAACCAATCAATGATGCATATGGAATCCCATTCATTCGTCTACGCTCATCAAGTGTTTTTGGGCACTGAGTCTTGCTTAGAGTCATTCCATGAGACATGGGTAGGTAGCCTCGCTTGGAGTCCGCCATCTTGAACCTATCAAGCACCTTATTGATATAAGTGCTTTGACTAAGTCCAATCATCTTTTTAGATCTATCTCTGTAAATCTTGATGCCCAATATGTACTGTGCTTCTCCTAGATCCTTCATCGAAAAACATTTCCCAAGCCAAATCTTGACAGAGTTCAACATAGGAATGTCATTTCCGATAAGCAATATGTCGTCGACATATAATACTAGGAAAGCAATTTTGCTCCCACTGACCTTCTTGTATACACAAGATTCGTCCGCGTTCTTGATGAAACCAAAGTCACTGACTGCTTCATCAAAACGTATATTCCAGCTCCTGGATGCCTGCTTCAATCCGTAGATTGACTTCTTTAGCTTGCATACCTTTTTAGCATTCTTTGGATCCTCAAAACCTTCAGGCTGTGTCATAAACACAGTTTCTGTTAAAACGCCGTTTAAGAAAGCAGTTTTGACATCCATCTGCCATATTTCGTAATCGTAATATGCAGCGATTGCTAACATTATTCGAATAGACTTTAGCATTGCAACTGGTGAAAAGGTTTCATCGTAATCCACACCGTGGACTTGCCTGTAACCTTTTGCAACCAATCTAGCTTTGAAAACTTCAAGTTTCCCATCCTTGTCCTTTTTCAGTTTGAAAACCCATTTGCTTCCAATGGCTTGGTAGCCATCTGGCAAATCGACCAATTCCCATACTTGGTTTTCAGACATGGAGTCTAATTCAGATTGCATGGCTTCTTGCCATTGCTTGGAGCTAGGGCTCGTCATAGCTTGCTTGTAAGTCGCAGGTTCATCACTTTCAAGTAATAGAACGTCATAGCTCTCGTTCGTCAAAATACCTAAGTACCTTTCCGGTTGAGATCTATATCTTTGCGATCTACGCGGGGTAACATTTCTAGATTGACCATGATTCTCACCAGATTCTTCTAAAGATCTCTGAGTTTCATCCTGAATGTCATTTTGAGCATTCTCTAGAGTTTGTTGTTCGACTCGAATTTCTTCGAGGTCTACTTTTCTCCCACTTGTCATTTTGGAAATGTGATCCTTCTCCAAAAAGACACCATCTCGAGCAACAAACACTTTGTTCTCAGATGTATTGTAGAAGTAATACCCCTTTGTTTCCTTTGGATAGCCCACAAGGATACATTTGTCAGATTTTGGATGAAGTTTGTCTGAAATTAATCGTTTGACGTATACTTCACATCCCCAAATCTTAAGAAAAGACACATTTGGAGGCTTTCCAAACCATAATTCGTATGGAGTCTTTTCGACAGCTTTAGACGGAGCTCTATTTATAGTGAGTGCAGCTGTATTTAGTGCATGTCCCCAAAATTCTAATGGAAGTTTGGCCTGACCCATCATTGACCTGACCATGTCTAGCAAGGTTCTGTTCCTCCGTTCCGACACACCGTTCCATTGTGGTGTTCCAGGAGGAGTCAATTCTGATAGAATTCCACATTCTTTCAGATGGTCATCAAATTCATAGCTCAGATATTCACCGCCTCTATCAGACTGCAGTGCTTTAATCTTCTTGCCTAATTGATTCTCTACTTCACTCTGAAATTCCTTGAATTTGTCAAAGGATTCAGACTTATGATTCATTAGGTAGACATAACCATACCTACTGAAGTCATCAGTGAAAGTGATAAAGTAGCTGAAACCACCTCTAGCATTTGTACTCATTGGTCCACATACATCTGTATGGATTAAACCCAATAGTTCATTTGCTCTTTCTCCAACTTTAGAGAAAGGTTGCTTTGTCATTTTGCCAAGTAAACATGATTCGCATTTACCATAATCCTCTAAGTCAAATGGTTCTAGAATTCCTTCTCTTTGAAGTCTTTCTAAGCGTTTCAAGTTTATATGGCCTAATCGACAATGCCACAGATAGGTGAGATCTGAATCATCCTTTTTGGCCTTTTTGGTATTTATGTTATATACTTGTTTGTCGTGATCTAATAAATAAAGTCCATTGACTAATCTAGCAGATCCATAAAACATCTCTTTAAAATAAAACGAACAACTATTGTCTTTTATTATAAAGGAAAATCCCTTAGCATCTAAGCAAGAAACTGAAATGATGTTTTTAGTAAGACTTGGAACATGGAAACATTCTTCCAGTTCCAAAACTAGCCCGGAGGGCAACGACAAATAGTAAGTTCCTACAGCTAATGCAGCAATCCGTGCTCCATTTCCCACTCGTAGGTCGACTTCACCCTTGCTTAACTTTCTACTTCTTCTTAGTCCCTGTGGATTGGAACATAAGTGTGAGCCACAACCTGTATCTAATACCCAAGAAGTTGAATTAGCAAGTATACAGTCTATAACGAAAATACCTGAAGATGGAACGACTGTTCCGTTCTTCTGATCTTCCTTTAGCTTCAAGCAATCTCTCTTCCAATGCCCCTTCTTCTTGCAGTAGAAGCATTCGGATTCAGAAGTGGGTTGACTGACCTTTCTCTTTGCAGATTTGGCGCCAGTTTGCTTAGTTGGGCTGGCTTTGTTGCCACCTTTCTTAGCATTCCTCTTCTTTCCAGATTTCTTGAACTTGCCCCCACGCACCATAAGCACATCCTGCTTATCACTTTTGAGCGTCTTTTCAGCGGTCTTCAGCATACCGTGAAGCTCAGTGAGCGTTTTGTCCAGACTATTCATACTGTAGTTCAGTTTGAACTGATCATACCCGCTATGAAGAGAATGGAGGATGGTGTCTATAGCCATTTCCTGAGAAAATTGCTGATCCAGCCGACTCATATTCTCAATGAGTCTAATCATTTTGAGAACATGTGGACTTACGGGCTCGCCTTTCTTAAGCTTGGTCTCAAGAATTTGCCTATGAGTCTCGAATCTTTCGACTCGAGCCAGATCTTGGAACATGTTCTTCAACTCACTGATGATTGTGAAAGCATCTGAGTTGATGAACGTTTTCTGCAGATCCGCACTCATGGTGGCGAGCATTAGACATTTCACATCCTTGTTGGCATCAATCCAACGATTGAGGGCTGCCTGAGTGACCCCGTCGCCTGCAGCTTCGGGCATCGCCTCATCTAGGACATACTCCTTTTCTTCCTGCATAAGAACTATTTGCAAGTTCCTTTGCCAGTCAAGGAAGTTTTTCCCGTTCAACTTCTCCTTTTCGAGAATTGATCGAATGTTGAATGAATTGTTGTTTGCCATATTAAAACTACAATTGAAAAGAATAAACAAATAAATAACCATTCACAGTTTCTCTTAATAAACTTAAATTCTAGCATACATGCATAATTCAATGTTTATTAAGCATTTTATTCAATTTATGTGTTCCGGCAGGTGTGAATAAAATGATTCCAAGATCCTAAAATCATTGAAGAACTAAGCACAGTTTGTCGACTTAATCCTAGAACATCTTAGGTAAGCAAAAACCTTTTGCTAATAGTCTAGAAACTATTCTTGGTTGATAGGTACGTCTAAGAACTTATTAGGTAAACCTATCGAATTTGCCACGACATAAAAGGACTCCTTACTTATATCGTTGAGTTTCACCAAAACTAACATGTACTCACAATTATTTGTGTACCTTGCCCCTTTAGGACCAATAAGTAACACCTCGCTGAGCGAAAACTATTACTAGATTGATGTAAAGGATATCCAAGCAAGTGTATATTTTGGCATTGCACCTTTTAACTCAATTTTTAAGTTTGGAACTTAAGGCTCTTACTATGTTGGTTAGATTTTAAGTGAACTAAAATCCTTAATCATGCAACATAATCAAGCTTTTGATCTCATGCATTTTAAGACATATTTAAAACAATAAATAACTTAAAACATGCATAAGATATTTGTGATCTAGTATGGCCCGACTTCATCTTGAAGCTTTGACTTCAAAGTCCGTCTTGAAAATCTCCGTGGGAGGCATCATTTTCTTCAAATAGGATAAGCTATAACTAATTACAACTATTTGATGGTTCGCAGACCATATTTGAATTGAAAAATAACTTTGGTACTTTAGACCAATTACATTCAAATTAATGGTACGAAGACCATATTTTCTATCCTATTTGGCCATACTAGTCACTTCATAACCTGCAAAACAGTACATATACAATATATACCATTCACCCATTCATTATCATGAATGGCCCACATAGCTGGTTAGTAAAACACATTATGCATCACGTAAACATTTGCAGCAATTAATCAAGGGCACCAATAATCTACCAATTATTCAGTCCTTATTAATTCTAATCAAGTTGTTTTAACCTTAAGGATTTGTAGACCTAATCAAGAGTTTATGACTAAAAAGCGCTCCCACTTAAACCAATAAATTCATATGCTTTACCAATTTTAAACATAAAAATGTATTTCTAGTCTAACCGGAAACATACAAATTTAATTAAAATTTAAAGCTCATATAAATTTATAATTGAATCCAAAAAGTTTAATTTAATTTCAGTCGCATTTAAATAAATTCATGATTTTAATTTTAGTAAAATAATTAGAATAAATAACATTTATTATAATTATATTATTCAAAATTAAAATCCAAGAAAATAATTTAAATTATTAATTTTAAAATTAATTAAAATTACGTGAACTGAAATTTTCAAATTAAACATTCAAAACGATCTAATCGTAACGCAAACACCCTACGCGTAGCACGCCCATGGGCCGCACGCACACAGCCATCGCTGGCCATGCGCGCGCAGCCCATGCGCTCGTCGCATAGCTGCTGCATCCCTATCGCAAGCCTCCGCACGCATTGGTGCTCGCTGCGCGCGCCAGCGCTCATCGCACGCGGGCTATCGCTCGCAGTGCGCGCGCGACATCGCTCGCTGGGCGCGCGACATCGCTCGCTGGGCGCGCGAGCCATCGCTCGCTGGGCGCGCGACATCGCTCGCTGGGCGGGCGAGCCATCGCTCGCTGGGCGCGCGACATCGCTCGCTGGGCGGGCGACATCGCTCGTTGTGCGCGCGAGCAATGCTAGGCGCAGCGCTCGTGGCACGCGAGCTTGCGCTCGCTGCGCGCGAGGCTGCGCGCTCTTGTGCGAGGCTGCGCGCGTTGTGGCGCAGCTCGCTTGCTGCCCACACGCGACTGCCTTGGCTCGCCCTACGCCCATGCCCATTCGTCCATTGGTCGTGGCACACGACACAAGGCAGGGCTGCTGCCTTGTGCTCGTGCACTACGCCCTTGCTCATTGCATTCGTGCCGCACGGGCGACGAGCTCCCTTGCTCGTCGTCGCATGCCCGCATTATACAACACCCCTTAAGGGTAACACGAAGCGTCCATTGCTTCGTGCGTGCAAGTTATATGAACGAATCGCATAAAAATTTATATTTAAAATTAATGACAAATTAATAAATAATATTAATTTCATAATTTTAGGGCGAAAAATCGAAAATTTATTATCCAATTGATTTCCGATTGTTATGGATTCAAGTCTAGGTCATAAAAATTTAAAATTTATCGTAAATTTACAATTTTTATGGTGGTTTTTAATCATAGGTTTCTAATTAAATTACAATTAATTATGAAAATCAAATTAATTCTAAATTATTCTAATTTTCAATTAATTAATAATTAGATTGCATAATTAACAAGACTAGGCATTCAAACTTGTTAAACATATGCAGTAGGTCAATCAAAAATTCAAGATTTATCAACAAGAATCGCAAATATTTAATTTAACATCTTAAATTTACGAAATTTTGCATTCGAAAAACTAAAACCTTCGAAAAGTCATAGTTAGGCTTCGAATTTGAGAATTCTGGGTTCGGCAGAAAAATACTATTTTTGTCAAAATTTTAGAATGCCTTTTACATGCGGAATTGACACAAAAATCACTCAATTCGGATGAGTAACGAAGAAACTGCCGAAAAACTGCGTACGTATAATTAAATAAACGCAATTTGCAATTAATTAACAATTACGAAAATTAATCACCCCTTTTAATTCTTGCAAATTTGTAATATTTAACCATGTTCATGCAATTTAGATTATGAAAATAATAAGGGGCTCGTGATACCACTGTTAGGTTATGATACATATGACAATTCATAAATCATGCGGAAAAACCATAAACCCAGGAAAACATATTATTTACACATAATCATTTAGCATAGATTAGATGCATACTCTTTGTTGCGTGCCTTCCCTAGCTGCGCCCGAACCGAACAAGAACAAGTCTTTAGGACTCCAAGTGTCGTCCCTCCGTAGATAGTCCACAGCACGTCCGGATCCGCCTTAAGATTGACCAACTAGAATCGCCCTTAAGGTACTATTATTTTCGGCACTTTATAGGCAAATGTGTGACTGAATTTTTCTCTCAAAAACTCACTTTGAATACTTTGAAACTTGTGTTATAAATTGTGAGCCCTAGCCTCATATTTATAGCGGTATGGAAAGGGAATCGAAATCCTATTCAGATACAAATTAATCAAACCTAGAATCCTACAAGAACTCTAATTTAATTAATTTATCAAATAGAATTAGGAATTTAATCATTAACCGAACTCTGCATGTTTTAGGAAACGTGCACGAACACAAACACTTGCACACACACGCACGGCAGCCACGATGGGCCCCATGCGTGCGCGCGAGCAGCAGCCCACTCAGCGCCCGCGCGCGCTGCGCGTGCTGTGCGCGCTGTGCGCTGCGCGTGCTGTGCGCGCTGTGCGCGCTGCGCGCTGCGCGCAGCCTGCTGGGCCTGGCCTTGCGCTGGGCCTGGCGTGGCTGTTTGTGCGGCGCGCTTGGCTTGCTGGGCGATGGCCTGGCTTCGTGCTGGGCCTCGTCCGGCAGGCCTCGTCCGATGCTTATTCGTACGATGCGCTTCCGATTAAATTTTCCGATTCCGGAATTCATTTCCGATACGAACAATATTTAATATTTCCGATTCCGGAATTAATTTCCGTTTCGAACAAATATTTAATATTTCCGTTTCCGGAATTATTTTCCGATTCCGGTAATATTTCCGATTCTGACAATATTTCCGTTTCCGGCAATATTTCCGATTCTGGCAATATTTCCATTTCCGATAATATTTTCCGACACGTACCATGTTTCCGTTTCCGGCAACATCTACGACTTGGATAATATTTATATTTCCGATACGATCCATATTTCCGTTTCCGGCAATATCATCGTTTCCGGAGTATTCATTCCTTGCCTGTGACGATCTTAGCTCCCACTGAAACCAAGATCCGTCGGTTCCGAATATTCATAGATGGAGTATTTAATGCTATTAAATACTTGATCCGTTTACGTACTATTTGTGTGACCCTACGGGTTCAGTCAAGAGTAAGCTGTGGATTAATATCATTAATTCCACTTGAACTAAAGCGGCCTCTAGCTAGGCATTCAGCTCACTTGATCTCACTGAATTATTAACTTGTTAATTAATACTGAACCGCATTTATTAGACTTAACATAGAATGCATACTTGGACCAAGGGCATTATTTCCTTCAGGGATCACTCATCAAACATCTTGTGTGGATAGACCACAGCAAAATGGCAGGGTGGAAAGGAAGCACAGGAATGTTCTTGAAATGTCTAGAGCTATAAGATTCCAATCTGGTCTCCCACTTCAGTTCTGGGGGGATTGTGTGCTCACTGCAGTCCACATCACCAACAGATTACCTGTCTCAATTCTTGATGACAAATCTTCATATGAGGTACTCCATCAGTCCTTACCCTCTTATGATCACTTGAAAAACGTTGGATGCCTTGCAATGGCATCCAATCCTAGCAGATCAACTGATAAATTTGCCATAAGGGGTGTTCCATGTGTGTTCATTGGTTATCCAACAAACCAGAAAGGTTACAAGCTCCTCAACCTTCTGACAAATAAAGTTTTTGTCACAAGAGATGTGAAATTCCATGAACACATCCTTCCATACCAAATGTTTAAACCCAACTCCACAAGCTCCAACTTAACCCAAAACACTACTGACAATTGTCACCCTTGGATAGACACTGAAACCACCTCAGATCCACTAAACACTGACCAAAACCACCCAGAACCAAACACTGAACAACTTGAACCAACACATCAACATCATCCTGCCTCACCTCAACCCAACTCTCCACCACCTCCTCAAAGAAAGTCCAGAAGACACTCTAAACCACCAGGCTGGTTAGGTGATTACTACACTAACCTAGTCAACCTAAACTCGCCAGAAAAAAATGAAAACCATTATCCCAGCCACAACCACTCCAAACTTTTCATGCTTTATGTCCAATATTTCCAAGACAGCACCAAAATCCAAATTCAATGAACCAACTCACATTAAACATGCCATAAAAGATCCAAAGTGGGTAGCTGCTATGAATGAAGAATTGGATGCCCTTGAAATGAATCACACATGGGACATCACTGACTTGCCACCAGGAAAAAAGGCAATAGGTAACAAATGGTTGTATAGAAAGAAATTCAATTCTGATGGAAGTCTTGAAAAACACAAATCCAGACTTGTAGTTCTTGGAAATAGACAAAGACATGGCATACACTATGATCAAACATTTGCTCCTGTAGCCAAACTAGCCACTGTGAGATCTATTCTTGCTGTTGCCTCTTTAGAAAATTGGATTTTGCACCAAATGGATGTAAAGAACGCCTTTTTGCATGGTGATCTGCAGGAAAATGTTTATATGAAGCTTCCTTTGGGATACACAAGAATTGGTGATAGGTTGAAGGTTTCAGCTGAGGGGGAGTACTCTGTTAATCCAGACCCAAACAAAGTTTGCAAGCTGCAAAAATCACTCTATGGCCTTAAACAAGCCCCTAGACAGTGGTTTGCCAAGCTCAGCTCTGCACTCAAAGGGAATCAGATTGTTCAATCTAAGGCAGACTACTCTCTCTTCACAAAACATATCAATGGCACTTTTACTGCTATTCTTGTCTATGTAGATGACCTAGTTCTCACTGGAAACAACATGGAGTCAATCAATGAGGCAAAAATATTTCTCTCTTCTCAATTCCACATGAAAGACATGGGTGAGCTGAGATACTTCCTTGGAATTGAGATTGACAGACCCAAGGAAGGTATCTTTATCTCTCAAAAGAAATATGTGATGGATCTTCTAACTGAGTATGGTGTACAAGGGTGTAAACCTTTAAAACTTCCAATGGACAGTCATGTATCTCTCACTCTAGAAGCTGGTGATCCTCTTCCTAACCCTGAACCATATCAAAAACTGGTGGGCAAGCTAATCTATCTTACCATAACCAGACCAGACATTGCATTCACTGTTCATGTCCTTAGCAAGTTCATGCATTCCCCTACATCAGCTCACCTTCAAGCAGCCAAGAAGGTACTAAGGTACCTCTCCTCTTCTCCTGATCAAGGCATACTTCTAGCCAACAATTCTGCTGCAACTCTAACTACTTACTATGATAGTGATTGGGCTGGGTGTCCATCCACAAGAAGATCTACTTCTGGTTTCTGCATTCTCCTTGGTCAATCTCCAATCTCTTGGAAGTCTAAAAGACAATCTGTGGTGTTCAGATCATCTGCAGAAGTAGAATACAGGTCCATGGCCATCACTGTATGTGAGGTTATGTGGCTGAAACAACTTCTCAAAGATCTTGGTCTTACAAGTCTTGGTACCACTCCATTGTTCTGTGACAACCAAGCTGCTCTTGCTATTGCTGCAAACCCTGTTCTGAAGGAAATAATGCCCTTGGTCCAATTATGCATTCTATGTTAAGTCTAATAAATGCGGTTCAGTATTAATTAACAAGTTAATAATTCAGTGAGATCAAGTGAGCTGAATGCCTAGCTAGAGGCCGCTTCAGTTCAAGTGGAATTAATGATATTAATCCACAGCTTACTCTTGACTGAACTCGTAGGGTCACACAAATAGTACGTAAACGGATCAAGTATTTAATGGCATTAAATACTCTATCTATGGATATTCGGAATCGACGGATCTTGGTTTCAGTGGGAGCTGAGATCGTCACAAGCAAGAACTGAATACTCCGGAAACGATGATATTGCTGGAAACGGAAATATGGATCGTATCGGAAATATAAATATTATCCAAGTCGTAGATGTTGCCGGAAACGGAAACATGGTACGTATCGGAAAATATTATCGGAAATGGAAATATTGCCGGAATCGGAAATATTGCCGGAAACGGAAATATTGTCAGAATCGAAAATATTGTCAGAATCGGAAATATTATCGGAATCGGAAAATAATTCCGGAAACGGAAATATTAAATATTTGTTCGAAACGGAAATTAATTCCGGAATCGGAAATATTAAATATTGTTCGTATCGGAAATGAATTCCGGGATCGGGAATTTAATCAGAAGCGTATCGTACGAATTAGCATCGGACGAGGGCCCGCTAGACGAAGGCCCAGCACGAAGCTAGGCCATCGCCCAGCGAGCCGCACGCACCAACGCACGCCTCGACCAGGCCGAACGCAAGGCCAGGCCCAGCCAAGGGCGCGCGCGCGCCAGAGCACAGCAGCGTGGGCTGTGCGCCTGTCGTGGGCCGCAAGGCTTGCGCGGGTGCACGGCTCGTGCAATGCTTGTGCGGGAAATCCTAATCCTATTAGGATTTGTCCAAAGATTAAAATCCTAATCCTATTAGATTTGTTTTGTTATTTAGAGTCCTAATAAAATTCTAACTAGCAAATCCACATCCTAGTAGGATTACAATTCTTTTTCCATACTCCTATAAATAGGTGCTAGGGTCACAATTTATGGGCACGATTGAAGTATTCAAAGGGTAATTTTTTGAAATAAAAATCAGCCATACACTTGCAAACCCTAGCCGAAATTCCTAAGCACCTTAAGGGCGATTCTAGTTGGTCTAACTTGAGGCGGATCCGGACGTACTGTGGACTATCTACGGAGGGACGACATTTGGAGTCCTAAAGACTTGTTCTTGTTCGGTTCGGGCGCAGCTAGGGAAGGCACGCTACAACATGTTTGCATCTATTCTATGCTAAATGATTATGTGTAAATAATATGATTTCCTGGCTATATGGTTTTTCCGCATGATTTATGAATTGTCATATGTATCATAACCTCACAGTGGTATCACGAGCCTCTTATTATTTTCATAATCTAAATTGCATAAACATGGTTAAATATTACAAATTTGCAAGAATTAAAAGTGGTGATTAATTTTCGTAATTGTTAATTAATTGCAAATTGCGTTTATTTAATTATACGTACGCAGTTTTTCGGCAGTTTCTTCGTTACTCATCCAAATCGAGTGATTTTTGTGTCAATTCCGCATGTAAAAGACATTCTAAAATTTTGATAAAATTAGTATTTTTCGGCCGAACCCAGAATTCTTAAATTCGAAGCCTACCTATGACTTTTCGGAGGTTTTAGTTTTTCGAACGCAAAATTTCGTAAATTTAAGATGTTAAATTAAATATTTGCGATTCTTGTTGTTAAATCTTGAATTTTTGATTGACCTACTGTATATGTTTAACAAGTTTGAATGCCTAGCCTTGTTAATTATGCAATCTAATTTGTAATTATGATTAATTTGTTGAAAATTGGAATAATTTAGAATTAATTTGATTTTCATAATTAGTTGTAATTTAATTAGATACCTATGATTAAAAACCACCATAAAAATTGTAAATTTATGTTAAATTTTAAATTTTTATGACCTAGACTTGAATCCATGTTAATCGGAAATCAATAAATTAATAAATTTTCGATTTTTCGCCCTAAAATTATGAAATTAATATGATTTATTAATTTGTCATTAATTTTGAAAATAAAATTTTTAATTTTTATGCGATTCGCTCATATAACTTGCACGCACAAAGCAATGGACGCTACGTGTTACCCTTAAGGGGTGTTGTATAGTGCGGGCATGCGACGACGAGCAAGGGAGCTCGTCGCCCATGCGGTACGAATGCAGCGAGCAAGGGCATGGTGCACGAGCACAAGGCAGCAGCCCTGCCTTGTGTCGTGGGCTGTGTGCGATGGGCGCATGGGCAAGGGCGAGAGCAAGGCACGAGCAGTCGCATGTGGGCAGCAAGCGAGCTGCGCCACAGCGCGCACTGCCTCGCGCAAGCGTGCGACGAGCGCTGCGCCCAGCGATGGTGAGCAGCATGCGCGTGCGACGAGCGCTGCGCCCATCGATGGTGAGCGGCGTGCTTGTTGCGACGAGCGCTGGCGCGCGCCTTGCGATGGTGAGCAGCAGCGATGCGACGCAGCGCATGGGCTGCGCGCACATGGCCAGAGATGGCTGTGTGCGTGTGGCCCATGGCCATTCGTTGCGTGGGATTGTTGCGTTACGATTAGATCGTTTTAAAATTTTAATTTGAAATTTTCAGTTTTCGTAATTTTAATTAATTTTAAAATTAATAATTTAAATTGTTTTCTTGGATTTTAATTTTGATTATTATAATTATAATAAATTTTATTTATTCTAATTATTTTACTAAAATTAAAATCATGAATTAATTTAAATACGACTGAAAAATAAATTAAATAAGCGGATTCAATTATAAATTTATATGAGCTTTAAATTTTAATTAAATTTGTATGTTTCCGGTTAGACTAGAAATACATTTTTATGTTTAAAATTAGTAAAGCATATGAATTTATTGGTTTAAGTGGGAACCCCTTTTAGTCATAAACTCTTGATTAGGTCTACAAATCCTTAAGGTTAAAAGACCTTGATTAGAATTAATAAGGACTGAATAATTGATAGATTATTGGTGCCCTTGATTAATTGCTGCAAATGTTTATGTGATGCATGATGTGTTTTACTAACCAGCTATGTGGGCCATTCATGATAATGAATGGGTGAATGGTATATATTGTATATGTACTGTTTTGCAGGTTATGAAGTGACTAGTATGGCCCAAATAGGATAGAAAATATGGTCTGCGTACCATTAATTTGAATGTAATTGGTCTAAAGTACCAAAATTGTTTTTCAATTCAAATATGGTTTGCGTACCATCAAATAGTTGTAATTTGTTTAATTATAGCTTATCCTATTTGAAGAAAATGGTGCCTCCCACGGAGATTTTCGAGATGGACTTTGAAGTTGAAGCTTCAAGATGAAGTCGGGCCATACTAGATTACATTTATCTTATGCATGCTTTAAGTTATTTATTGCTTTAAATATGTCTTAATTATGCATGAGATTGTGGCTTGATTATGTTGCATGATTAAGGATTTTAGTTCACTTAAAATCTAACCAACATAGTAAGAGCCTTAAGTTCCAAACTTAAAAATTGAGTTAAAAGGTGCCATGCCAAAATATACACTTGCTTGGATATCCTTTACACCAATCTAGTAATAGTTTTCGCTCAGCGAGGTGTTACTTATTGGTCCTAAAGGGGCAAGGTACACAAATAATTGTGAGTACATGTTAGTTTTGGTGAAACTAAACGATATAAGTAAGGAGTCCTTTTATGTCGTGGCAAAATCGATAGGTTTACCTAATAAGTTCTTAGACGTACCTATCAACCAAGAATAGTTTCTAGACTATTAGCAAAAGGTTTTTCCTTACCTAAAATGTTTTAAGATTGAGTCGACAAACTGTGCTTAATTCGTCAATGGTTTTAGGATCTTGGAATCATTTTATTCACACCTGCCGGAACAATAAATTCGAATAAAATGTTAATAACTTGTTTGAATTGCATGATTGCTTTAATTTTCAAGTTATTATTCCTGATAAATGTTTAGACTTTGCATGCTTCAATGAATGTTTTAATTATTGATTATAATTAAATATCTTGCACTGCAGTAAATCCTTTTAGAAAGGTAACAGTAAATTTCCTCGATTGGTAGTGAATCCAAGAACGATTCACGGAAATGAGAGAAAATGAGCAATTTAAAATGTACGTTTCTTATAGCGACTTTTATGGTTGTTTTCGAGTATCAAAATCGAATGGCAAACCAATTGGTGCTTGTGAATTCAAAATACACGGTAGTTTTGAGATCATAAAGCATTGAGTTTAAACGCTCAGCTTTACCAATGGTTAACAACCTAAAATCTTTTTCCATTTAATTCTCGAATAAGTCTAGACACTAGACATTCGAATAGATCGATGCTTAGAGAACTTTAAAAGCTTCTGGTAAGATCATCTAGTTGAAACAAAATATTCAACATAAATTAAAATGGTAATTAAGAACCTTGTTGGAGTGACATTGGACATGTCTAACAAAGTATAAAAGTCAACACTAAAGAATTGTATTCTTAAGGCTATTAGAAAGGGTACAAGAAATAGGAAAACAAGGAACAAATGGAAGGAATTTACGATTCTGTTTCTACCTATAAGTTTATGTTTAAAGAGAAGTGTCCTAGCAATCAAACTTCCTTGGTATCATATACCGCTTGAGGTTCTTACTTCGGTAATAACTCAAACAATGGAAGCTAGGCTACACTAATGGCCTACAAGTGGGAAATGAAGCATGGCAATGCTACATTAGTTGTAGGGTCATCTATTTGTTTTAAGTCCTTTCAAAGGCTGGAACTTAATGGCTATTTTGTTCCATAATCAACATACCTAAATTTATGTTTTCAAACAACAGAAAAACTCACATTCAAGAAAAACAAAAACAATGTTTGTTTGTTTATTTGAATGAAATGGTCAATTACAGATTGAGTCAATATGCTTGATTAAAACAAACAACTCTTTAAAGAACTTTACTAGGTTCAAGTCAACCCCTTGATTTGAGTTCCACTAATCTTTGGAATTGTTGCTTAGACCATATCAACAAGTTAACATTCAAAAGCTCTATTTTGATGGACTTTTGAAAGTTCATTGATTTCTAGATCAATTTAAGACGACTAGTCTTACTTGTTGAAAGTAACAAAAGATATGAACTATTGTTAGAATGCCTAGACAATAGAGTTCGAAGCTAAAGAAAGATTTTATGACTTTATTATTTCACATGGATTTGAGTGAATATAGGTTTATTTACTCAAATGTGATATAAGTTGAATCTGTTTGGCTAGTTCAAAGATTCAGAAGTATAAAATCCACTTGGCAAGAAATCATAAAGATCTAGGTTAGATCATGTTGATGATTACTTGAGACCAAATATGATCATCAATGATTGTGTGTTGTAATTTCACAATCTAGGTCCATAAGATATGGCATATCTCAGTTGGAATAATCGAAGTCAATTAGTACTTGATTCGATTAATGATGAATCACAAAGACTTTTCCTATAATTTCTAAAACAAAATGCTCAACTACCACCAAACTAAACCAAATTCGTCAAAGCTATTGAAAAGTAATTTCAGAATAACTTTTCATAAAATATATCTAGAGAGTTGCAAAACTCAGTGGGAGCTTAGTGTTTGTCATTCGACAAACTAAGGCCCAAGTATAGATATATGTTTCATTGTGATTTATTCAAATGAGATACAAGGGTATTGTTTCTACCACGAATTTTTGAGAACATAATGTTTGTTTGCTCGAAATAATGTCCTTTTGGAGATTCGTTTCCAAAATGACAAGTGGGAGAAAATAGACCTCGAAAGTTTTCGAGGCGAACAACAAACATAAACGGACATTCCGGAGGCTTTTCGAAGTGCTTCAGAAAATCCGAACTTATTCTTTAAGGACTTTAGAAGTGGCTTTAAAGAATAGACATCTCTTAGAAGACTTTACAAGTGCTTCAAGGAGAACAGAATATTCAAAGGACTTTCAAATGGCTATTGATATTCTATTGTTTGATGTTCTATACCCAAGTAGGCATAGAGTTCAAATCACTGAAACTATGAGATTCTTCTATTAGATAGTGAAGAAACATGGAGTTCAGGTCACTGAAACTATGCAATTCTTCTATTAGATAGTAAACAAACCTACAACTTGCAGTCAAACTATTATCATGTAGATTAATGAGTTTGTGACCTGTAAGAAAGCTATGACAAAACCCAAATTCCCTAAAATGGTTAGAGGCCATATATAGACTCAAATGTTTTAAATGGTCAGAGGCCATAAAACATACTCAATGTTTTGATGACAAAATTGAAATTTTGTTGATTTGCAGGAATAGTTTCACACCTATTGGTTGCAAGTTGGTTTTAAGGATAAAAACCATCAAACATGGAACTGTGTTCATACACAAAGCTAGATTAGTTGCTAAAGGTTACAAGCAAAAGCACGACGTAGATTGTGTTGAAGCCTCATGCAAAATCGTAATGCTTAAGTCTATAATTCAAGCAATGATTGCATATTGGTACATATGGCAATTGGATGACAAAACGTATTCCTCAATCAAATGTTGGAAGAAAACTATGTACATGGCATGTCATAGGATTTGTGGATCCAAATAAATACTTGAAAAGGAATGCTAGCTTATGAAATCTAAGTACAGATTTAAGCAAGCAATTGGGAATTGGAACTGTATTTTAGTGAAACTAATAAGCATTTTAGTTTCATAAAATGTACATGATTCTTATATATGTATAAGAAGTTTAGTGGGAGTACATAAAAACTTAATTGGTCCTATGTGTGTCACACACATATCTCTCTATTGTGAAATAACATTCAAATGCTAATGACTTAGATTTGAAATTATTCATCAATGATGGACCAAGGAGAAACTTAGTACATACTGGGTATTAAGATCTATTTACAAAGATCTTATATTAATGTTTTGAATTAAGTAATGGCATTTACTAAATCAAACACGAAAGACTCCATTGGAGATATTCGACCCATGTGAATAAATCTAAGTAAAGAATGTTTGAACTATGTATAAGCATTTACTAACTTAAACATCAAAGGATCTAAGTAAAATTCTTAATCTATATTATATGTCAAAGAATTTAGCTGGATTTAGTATCTACTGAAACTAGATGAGCTAAAGTTACATGAATAGAATTCAATTGGGAATTATTATGCAAAAGAATTTATCATGTATGATATAATATGAGGATCGCCAAAAACGTATCGTATGGCTTTAGGCATGACGAACATATACTAATCTCTATTGATCTAAGTAAAGATCAACTAGAATGAGATCAAGAAAAACTTATGGTACTTGAAAAGGTACATAGGATTAGTTCTTGATTCAAGGAAATAAAGATATGCTAAACTTTGATGCTACACGCATAAACACTGGCAAAGGATCAAGCAAGATCCCTTTGGAGTTAACCATTGACAAGGACGAGCTATACAGCATCGTGTTTTGAAATGGCAACATGGATTGAAGACCATGAGTTGTTGCGTGGGAAATTAAAATAATAATTTCTATGTTCTAAGATATAGTTGGAGAGTCTTCCACATATCTATGAACTGCTTGGATAGGTAAATCCAAACAAAGAATCACTAGCAACCTATACAGTTGAAGTAAAAGTAATTATTGCCTAAGAAGCAATAAAACAGAGTTGTTTAAAGTTCTTCACTAAACTTGGGTAGATCACCTATCTGCTGGCTTGATGGTTCTTCATTGAAAAATGCGTAGAACCACTCTTGAAGCAAGAAAAACGTCTGCTAACTTGATGGTTCTTCATTGCAAAATGCGTAAAACCACTATCAAAGTAAGAAAGACTAGATCACATAATAAACAAACTCAAAAAGATCTTATCATCATATCTCGAAGAACATTCCATGAAAAGGATATTAAGATTAGCAAAGCATGATAACTAAACCTATGCAACAAGTGAGAAGCAACACTCACATTGTAGCACTGGAAATCAAGAATAGCTTTGAATTCCATGAACTGTTTTAAAGATGGGTTTGAGGCCCATGGTTGTAAAACATTGGGGTTGAACATTTATCATATATGAAATGTATTTTCATATTCCATTTAATCTTGGTTTAGTATTAAATGATCAGTCCCTTCAATTTGACAAAATATTCAAGATAGACTGTCAGGACCAGTCCTGTGACTAAGAAATATCTATCAAGTGAACTTGAATGTCAAAAGTTGAAAAAGGTCCCTGGTCGGAGTTTTCTATAAAATTGGACGCATAGAAAACGTTAGACGACTAGAATGCAAGATGACTAGTAGTTCTGTTTCTTGAACTATGTGGACATGGCAATGTCATAATCATTTGCATAGATACTTACTTTGGGAAGACTAGTATCAGACAGACCTATGAAACTTTACTGTAAGAGATGAAAATTTGTCATAAGTAAATTTCATTAAAATTATTAGACACTAAATCCTCAATACCTGAGTGATTTGAGATTACTTGTTTGAGAACTGGTTGCTTTGACGTTGACCAACCGTCGCACCGTAAAAGGAGGCTATAAAGGCAACGCTCAGGTAATCACCTATCAAACGAAGTCTAATCTCAAGATCGCAAGATTGGGATTGTCCTCCCATAAATCGGGATGAGATGCTTAGAAGTTGTACAAGGCCACTCGGAGAGCTAGAAACTGTGAAATGCATGGTCGTGCTCGGATGAATCATAGGCTATGATTATCTGTTTATTTGATCAGTTGAACTCTGAAACCGAGAAACACCTCTGGACATAATAAGGATGACAACTCTTACCTTATGTTCAAGAGCAAGCATCAAACGACAAAGGAATTAGGAAATGCACACTTGTCCCTAAGGACAAGTGGGAGACTGAAGGAAATAATGCCCTTGGTCCAAGTATGCATTCTATGTTAAGTCTAATAAATGCGGTTCAGTATTAATTAACAAGTTAATAATTCAGTGAGATCAAGTGAGCTGAATGCCTAGCTAGAGGCCGCTTCAGGTCAAGTGGAATTAATGATATTAATCCACAGCTTACTCTTGACTGAACCAGTAGGGTCACACAAATAGTACGTAAACGGATCAAGTATTTAATGGCATTAAATACTCTATCTATGGATATTCGGAATCGACAGATCTTGGTTTCAATGGGAGCTGAGATCGTCACAAGCAAGAAATGAATACTCCGGAAACGATGATATTGCTGGAAACGGAAATATGGATCGTATCGGAAATATAAATATTATCCAAGTCGTAGATGTTGCCGGAAACGGAAACATGGTACGTATCGGAAAATATTATCGGAAATGGAAATATTGCCGGAATCGGAAATATTGCCGGAAACGGAAATATTGTCAGAATCGGAAATATTATCGGAATCGAAAAATAATTCCGGAAACGAAAATATTAAATATTTGTTCGAAACGGAAATTAATTCCGGAATCGGAAATATTAAATATTGTTCGTATCGGAAATGAATTCCGGAATCGGGAATTTAATCGGAAGCGTATCGTACGAATTAGCATCGGACGAGGGCCCGCTAGACGAAGGCCCAGCACGAAGCCAGGCCATCTCCCAGCGAGCCGCACGCACCAACACACGCCTCGACCAGGCCCAACGCAAGGCCAGGCCCAGCCAAGGGCGCGCGCGCGCGAGAGCACAGCAGCGTGGGATGTGCGCCTGTCGTGGGCCGCAAGGCTTGCGCGGGTGCACGGCTCGTGCAATGCTTGTGCGGGAAATCCTAATCCTATTAGGATTTGTGCAAAGATTAAAATCCTAATCCTATTAGATTTGTTTTGTTATTTAGAGTCCTAATAAAATTCTAACTAGCAAATCCACATCCTAGTAGGATTACAATTCCTTTTCCATACTCCTATAAATAGGTGCCTAGGGTCACAATTTATGGGCACGATTGAAGTATTCAAAGGGTAAGTTTTTGAAATAAAAATCAGCCATACACTTGCAAACACTAGCCGAAATTCCTAAGCACCTTAAGGGCGATTCTAGTTGGTCTAACTTGAGGCGGATCCGGACGTACTGTGGACTATCTACGGAGGGACGACATTTGGAGTCCTAAAGACTTGTTCTTGTTCGGTTCGAGCGCAGCTAGGGAAGGCACGCTACAACATGTATGCATCTATTCTATGCTAAATGATTATGTGTAAATAATATGATTTCCTGGCTATATGGTTTTTCCGCATGATTTATGAATTGTCATATGTATCATAACCTCACATGTTCACCATGAGAGAACCAAACATGTGGACATAGATTGTCATTTCATCAGAGACAAAACTACAGATGGTGTGATTTCTCCAACTCATGTTCCATCCAAACATGAACTAGCTGATGTCTTCACCAAACTACTCAGTTCTGCTCAACACAAGCACCTTCTTTCCAAGCTGGGAGTGTGCTCATCCTCATCACTCTCAGCTTGAGGGGGAGTGTTAAGAAGAGAAGATAGAAGATGCAAGTCCAGCCCAAGTATCAAGCCCATGTCCAGCATCAGTTTTCATTCCTAAAATGATCACTGCCTATGTTTTTGTTTTTTGCCAAATATAGCAATATTGCTTTTGTTGGTTTCTAAGTTGATTTAGGACAGCTGGATTGTAGGGTTGGTAGGGGGATTGTCACCAACTTTGGGAATGTAATCCGCCGCCTATTTAAAGACTTGTAAGCCTCATTTTGAGCAACAACATAATTATTACAGTGAATGAAAATGGCTGGCTTGCAAAGGAAGTAAAGAGCACTGATTTTGTAGCATGATAATCAAAACTCAAATGTCTTCATTGAGAATAGAGGCAAGGATAAGGGAATGAATGTCCTTGAACCGCATATAGTAAGGATCATACTAGTTCATAAGAAAAAACTCTAAATCTAATCCCCACCAACTAAACCAAGTACTACTTGGTGTACATTTTACTTGTTTGCTTAAGGGGAATGAGATTTGTAGCTTTGTCTGGCATGGAGTGATCCGTACGTAGTTATGTTGGAGGATTAACCCTTAAACAACTACTTTCTCCTCATAGTTATTAGTTATAACATACTACTACATGTGATGCTTGAATCGGATAGACAAAGGGTCATCTCTCGTTTGCGCAAAGGTTTTTTTCAGTGACTTAGACTCCATATTAAAGGATCTCTCTTTGAGTAGTTGGTTTGATTTTATTTCTGGAAATTGTGTTAAAAGAGATGAGAATTTTATCGTCCATCATCTTGCTCGTTTATTGCTTTTTGAAACCAAGCAAGTATGGGAAAACTATTCTTCTTGTGAAGTAGGGAAAGTATCAATATAAGGGTCCAAAAAAAATCAATACGGAGTATAAGGCAATAAGGAATTATGACTTTTTCTTCAAAAAGAAACTACTACATATAAGAATTAAGAAGTTATAATCTTCGAACTCATGTTGAGTTTATTATAAGTTGAACTTCAAAATTTTAACTTAAAAGAGCTTGAGATCGACATGGCTCGAATTTGAATGCAAGGATAACAAGTTCAACACGAGATCAACACGGCTCTGAGTTCAAATGCAAGGGTAACAAGTTCAACATGAGATCAACACAATTCTAGTTCAAATGCAAGGGTAACAAGTTAAGTTGGTAGAGCATGCACAATGTTGCCTTGAAGGTGTCGTCAATGACTAGTAGACCATTGGAAAACTCCACAATGTTGACAGAAGATAACAAGGAGATTGTAGCTTTCCGGGACATGGGTCACATTCATATATGTGATCGATGGTCATAGTGGTGAGTATGGGCTGGGTACCTAAACCAATAGCATTATCGGATCGGGTAATCAATAATCAATAATGCTAAAATTGATATACATGAACCGAACCGTTAAGTTCGGGTACCCGTACTTTAGGTACCTAAACTTTCGGATCGGATACCGGGTACCCGTTATGATATCCAATTGGAAAAAATAGACTTGGTAACTAGATTTTTGTAATATCATTCAACACTAAATGCAAACATTAGCACTTGATTTTGACTATATTACTAATGAAATTACAATTTACTCAAATTACACATTGATTATAAACATTTAAGATTTTGTGCGCTTGAGAAAAAAATATTTTAACGGGGAAAAGCTTTTAAAAAAGGGTTTATCGGATAGTTATCGGGTACCCTTTATTTTTAAAACGATAACCGTAACCATACCCAATACCCGAATTTCGGATCGAATATACAAACCAGTATCGGTTCGGATTTCGGGTTTTTGATTTTTACGGATAGTTTTGCTCAACCATAATGGTCATGCCTTCGGCAAAATGTATGTGGGCCACTAAAGTAAAAGAATATTACTCTTAGTATTTTTATTTTTTTAAAAGAGAATTTGAAGTATAATTAATATTTAAAAATTAGGTGACAGAGTGATGAACCGATGACTTTAAATTAATATTGTCGAATAAAAAGAAGTTTCAAAATAAATTATAAAGAGATGTCAAGTTAGTGAAAAATGATGTACAGGGAAAGAGAATGAGAGGAGTAAGGGGGCGTTTGGTTGGGGGTTTTCAGGAAAGGGAAAGGGAATGATGAGGTTTCATTCCATTTGTTGTTGTTTGTTTGGTGGTTTTCGTCATTCCCTTTACCCTATTTTATTTTTCACTTACCCCCAAATCCCTCTACAATGATACCCTACCACCCCCAAGGTTTGTCATTCCCTTTCCCTTGACCACTCTCTATAAATAATAATAATAAATAATAATTAATAATTAATAATTAATAATTAATAATTAATAATTAATAATTAGTGATTAGTGATTAGTGATTAGTGATTAGTGATTAGTGATTAGTAATTAGTAGTAATTAGTAGTAATTAGTAGTAATTAGTAATTAGTAATTAGTAATTAGTAATTAGTAATTAGTAATTAGTAATTAGTAATTAGTAATTAATAATTAATAATTAATAATTAGTAATTAATAATTAATAATTAATAATTAATAATTAATAATTAATAATTAATAATTAATAATTAATAATTACTAATTAATAATTAATAATTAATAATTAATAATTAGTGATTAGTGATTAGTGATTAGTAATTAGTAATTAGTAATTAGTAATTAATAATGAATAATGAATAATAAATAATAAATAATAAATATTTATTATTTATTATTTATTATTTATTATTTATTATTTATTATCTTACTTAGGAGAGAGAGGGGAGAAGAATGGACAAACCAAACAACATTCTTAAACAAAGGGTTTTCATTCCATTCTCCTTGATTCCCATTCTCATTCTCTTTTCCTTTCCCCTTCTCCAACCAAACGGCCCCTAACACTTAACAATGCACATGATCTTAATCCCATGGGCTCGGCTCGGTCATTTAGCTTGTAGTCTTGTCCTTTGGATTCCAGACAGCAGTTAGTGACTTGCATGCCCCACAGTTCTATCTCCTACCTACCAATCCATGAGAATGTTTATTGTACATTAATTACGTTATTCACTTTATTTTTTCTAAATTTATATTACTTCCTCCGTTTCTGAAAGTTCTTTACGCTTGGGAATATGTGTTCAAAATATAAAAACTTTGACCGTAAATTCTCACTATTATATACATCAAAACGTTACAGGTAAGATCTTGTTAGATTGGTCTCGTTATGTATTTTCATAAAATCAACTTTTTATAATTTTTCCACATACGAAATTGGATATATTAGTAGTTAAATATTGCATTGGAGTCCGTGCAAATAGTAAATGTAAAAAACTTTCTGAAACGGAGGTAGTATTAAGTATTTTCTAAGTGTATATCAAGATAATGTATCACTTTATTTCTTATAAATTTATATTACGACTTGAAATAAAAAGTGCAAAGAACATCACGAGGCAGAGAATAGTGTTACTTAAATGTATTTGATGCTCCATATAAACTCATTTAAAATTACATTAACTTTTCTTTTTTTAATGATAAGAAGAAATCCTCTATGTTGCCCTTGTACAGGGCACCCACCCAAAGGCTCATTCCAATCCTGTTTCCCCCAATCCCTTTCCCCCCTTAAGGATAGGAATTGAACCCTAACCGCACTACTTGAGCCAACTCCAATTCTAAATCACATTAACTTGTTTGTCTGAATTTTGAAACTTGTGAGTACTTTACATTATACTCCGTACTTTAATTCGTTTTAACTTATTTTGTCAAACCTAATACATGTACTTATTTTGTTTAAAATAAACTAAACTAAGCGGATCCTTAATCATTTTACAACTTTGAGTTAAACTTATTCCATTTTATTCAGAATAATTGAAATTGAGCATCTTGCAAGCTATAATTATATATTTTTACTAATGTAGTTGCAATCAAACAATGAAAAGTCAATCACTTTTTACAGATTTATTATATTCTAAAATTATAAACCCCCACTAAATTTTTTTAAAAAGAAGGTGGACGATGCCTCATCAATTATTATCTACGGAGTATCAATCTATCATGCTTTTATTTAGAAAAAACGTGAAGGAATTTTAATTGGGGCAAATAAGTGGTCATGTTTTGCTGTAAAGAACCAAGTTGGAGGGCCGAACCCATTCCCCATTATTGGGATATATATATTCCATACATAAACTCGCACCCGGAAATAAATCCCAATCTCACAATTTTTACATCAAAAAACAAAAACAAAAATGGAGAAATCTCACACAAATGGGCACACCAAGAAAAAGCTTCACGCAATACTAGTAACACTTCCTCAACAAGGCCATGTAAACCCATTCGTGCAGCTAGCAATCAAGCTAGCATCAAAGGGCATTTCCGTCACTTTCATCAACACCGATCACATTCACCATAAGATTACTCGCTCCAATGACATCGCTAATGATATCTTTGTCGAGGCTCGAAGACAGAGTTCTACAAGCCTCGACATCGATTACATGACAATTACCGACGGATTACCGTTGGAGTTTGATCGGTCGTTGAATCATGACCAGTGGGTTGGGGCTACTACTCATTGTTTTCCGGCGCATTTGGAGGTAGCTTTGTCCAAGATCTTGAGATCTGTGTCGTCGTCGTCGCCATCAACGACATGCTGCTTGATTGCTGATAGCTATTTTGTTTGGGCGTCTAAGGTGGCTCGTAAATTTGGGTTGTTTCATGTGTCGTTTTGGACTGAATCTGCTATGGTTCTTGATATCTATTTTCATCGGCATTTGCTTCATCAAAATGGCCACATTGGTCCAGGTAAATTTTCAAACTATTTTCTGTTTTTGCTGAAAATTATTATACAGGTGCACCCTAATTGCTTCGGTTCAAATTCTGTTGTCGCATTGCTGGTACTCGGAATATTTCCTCATAAAAATTTCACGGTTTTTTTAGTCTCAAATTAGTGTGCATTTGTCCATATCTGATGATTTTAGGTGAAATGATGAATTAGTGGCAAAAACGAGTTGAGATTTGTTTAGATTGGGTCAAAAGCCTGATGTAGTTTACAAAATTGTAATTCCAAGAATTTCATTATTTTGTTTGACAGAAAATATTATTCGCATTATTGTCAATCTTGATCAAGTGTAATAATTGACTGAAAATTATTGCTAAACGGGGCCCGGAATTATTAGGTTAAAAGAGCATATTCTCGGAGAATCTACAACATAAATATAATTGTTACTATATCTGTTTCAGGTAAATGGCAACTTGTTAACTTTTTTTACTCCACTTATCCATTATCTTTGACCACATTTTTTTTACTACGAATGTAAAACACAAATGTAGGTTGTAAAACATAGTACTCCTCCGTTCCAAAATGTTTGTTACGTATTCCTTTTAGGTTGTTTCAAAATGTTTGTTACATGGGGAATCTTTCCTTTTATAAACTTATTATAATATTATTTTTTGTGCCAACTTTTAATTTTAATTGGTCCAATTTTTTCAACTCATTAAATTTCTTTACAATTTCCCAAGTATGTTAAGTTAGCAATCTTTGTGCTTTTCCATTATTGGTTCATTTTGATAAATAAAACAATCTTATTGGTTGTTGTAATTATTAGTGGATTGGGGTTTTACTTGGTTTATTTTTTTAATAAAAAACCAAAAGAATCTTTATTATACGTTAATAAACGTGCAAAAGTCCAAACGTAACAAACATTTTGGAACGGAGGGAGTAGAAATTATTTTAACGATAATTTTACAATATGTTTTACTAAAAGGTACTACTAGAATAAAAGATAATTAACGATGTTTAATGGCCAAAGCAGAACATTGGTAAATGTGATACACAAAATGTTGTGATCAACTTGAAACCAAAGACATTAATGGTCAAAGCAGAATATTGGTAAATGTGATATACAAAATGTTGTGATCAACTTGAAACCGAGTGAGTAGTGTTTATCACAAAATGTTGTGATCAACTTGAAACAGAGTGAGTAGTGTAAATTCTGGAGGAGAAGGAATAGTAATCCACACTTGTAATTTTGTATAATCGTGTTACATTCTGTTAGAGAAGAAAGTAAGAATGTTTCTCTCAAAAAAGAAGAAAGTAAAGATAAAGTGAAAAAAGAACTTTTATTACTCACCATTGTTGAATGTTAGTTCATTTCGGACTTTAAGACAATGCAACATAAGTATATTTGTCACATGAATCTCAATAGAACTAACCCACGTGGGTAAAGGATATAAATAATTAAGAGGTTTAATAGGATAAAAGTTTAGGAGTAAATAAGTGAGTCATTTGAATACTCCGTATTTAAAATAGTACAATGACTATATAAATGTTGGACAAATAACAAAAGATTTACAAAAAAATAACTCAATACGGAAAAAAGACTAGCAGTCAAGAAAGGAATGAGTGGTACTAGTTTTACAAAAAATGACTTGCATTTTGGTGAAATGTTCCTACTCTATGTCTATGTGTAGTGTGTCAAAAAAACAAAAACCAAACACAAAAAATGTCTCTGTAAATTGTAATAAAACGATTGTTTAAGGTTATGTTGTGTTCAAATTATTTTTGCTCTAATCAACCTTCATGTCTTTTAATTAGGATCAAGTACGCGCAAGGATACCATAGACTACATACCAGGAATAAAATCAATTCAACGAAAGGATTTGACATCATATCTTCAAGAAGAGGATTTAACAACATTTCATCCTCAATACAATTTATCAGCCTTGGACGACACTCGAAAAGCTCATTTTATACTCGGTAACACGGTTCAAGAGCTCGAGTCTCAAACAATTTCGGCCATCCAACCCCACGTCCCCTTTTATGCTATCGGGCCTCTATTTGCACCTGGGTTCAACAAAAGCCCGGTGGCAACTAGCCTTTGGGCCGAGTCTGATTGCACCCTTTGGTTAGACTCGAGACCACCCGGCTCGGTTTTATATGTTTCTTTTGGTAGCTATGCACATATTGGTAAGGAGGAGCTTGAGGAGATAGCAAATGGGATCAAGCTTAGTGGGGTAAATTTCCTTTGGGTTATCCGGCCCGATATGGTGAGTTCTGACGACCCGGACCCACTCCCGGCTGGGTATAGGGGCGAGGTCTGTGATCGAGGAATGATTGTTAAGTGGACTTGTCAAAAGGCGGTGTTAGCTCATCGCGCAATAGGAGGATTCTTAACGCATTGTGGTTGGAACTCGACAATAGAAAGTATATGGTGTGAAGTTCCGTTATTGTGCTTCCCCTTGTTGACGGATCAATTCACAAACCGTAAATTAATTGTGGACGATTGGAAAATCGGGCGCAACCTTTGTGACGAAAAACCCGTAAAAAGAGAGGAAGTTTTACGAAAAATAAAGGATTTAATTGGTGGATCAATGGGTTTTGAGCTCAATGATAAAAGTAAGGAGATCAAGCGACTACTAGAAATTACAAAAGGGTCTGCTGAGAAAAATGTTGATAGTTTCATCAAGGACTTGATGAATGCAGCAGCTACCAAGAAGATTTTTTGATACATTTATGAATTGTTTTTAACTTTTTCCCTTGCTTTCTTTTCATGTTTTAACATGATTTGGTAAAATCATTGTTAGAGAAAGTTTAAGCTTCATTTTTCATAGGATGTTATAATAATCTCATAGAAACTGCGCGCTCAAAAGTTTTGCCCCCTCCTCCCGCATTCAAAGATCATTTCATTTGACTTTTTTACGATGTTCAAAACATGTATCAGAACACTAAAATATGAACTGTATATGCGCAAAAACTATAAAAGTCAATGTTAACAAAAATATTTGTACTTTGACGTCTAATAAAATCCTACTTCACTAAATATTTTTTATACATAGAATTTGTAGTCAAAATTTTTAAAGGGATATACGCAACCTTCAATTACTTTGGCGCACCCCTGTAAAAAACCAGAAATATCCTTTTTTAATTCTTTGGTTTCTGTATGAAATAGTTAACTATATTTTGTTCAATCTGTATGAAATAGTTAACTCTATTTTGTTCAATCTGTACGAAATAGTTAGTTCCACTTTATTCAATATATACGAAATAGCTAATTCTATTTTGTTCAATCTGTACAAAATGAAAGTGTATGTTTCATATAAGTTACATGAAGTGACTCGAAAAAAACAGAAAAAAAACGGATATTACCTCAATTCCAAGGTCTTCCAAGTCAAAAAAATCGTCCATGTCAATCCAAATACGTATTCTAATTTTATCACGTACACGTTACACTAAAAAAATTCAAGTTTACGTGAACAAAAGGGTAAAGCTCATAATCATGATATTCCTAGCATAATTTCGGGTGACTTGACATTATGTTCTTCAAGAATAATCATAAAATCGTGGCTATCAGCTTGTTATTGAATACCCCTATGTAGTCTATAGGATAAAAGCTAAGTCAATTTTTTGATTATTTATCACAAATTACGATTCATTTTGTATTAGAAAACTTAATTCACGCTTGGAACACAAATGACATGTCTAATAATAGGGGAAAAGGTTGAGAGAAAACAATAAAAGTGGGAGTTAGGTTTTTTTTTTTCAGAATGAAACAAATGAAAGAAAAAAGGGTTGCGTCAAGTAAAATCATGCTGCATTTAGCACCCAAAAATATACTGGGGCGACTTGTAACTTGTAAGTGACGAAGGAAATATATTACTCCACCCATTTCCTTTTACTTCTCTAGTCCACTTTAAACGTATCTCCGATTGTCAAATTAGGTCATCTGTCGGTCCCAAATTTTTAATTCTGCATGCATATGAGCTTCAATGCTTCGTTTTAGTAGTTTCAGCCTTCTTTTTTTAGTGCATTATTATGTTTCCTTTTTAAAAAAATTAAAAAAAATAAAAAATTTAAATTTAATTTTTTTATTACACATGTTTTCTAGAAAAAAACATCTCATTATTTTAGTAAGCTGGAAGCACACATAAGGAACAAACAAATGGACAATTAAAGTAATTTAATGAATTGAACATTCATGTTCAGAAAATGAACATGACATTTGTTTGCTATCTCCATCCTCTATTTTAGTGGTTGTTGCCTCTTCTCTTTCTAGGCTTCTAATTTTTCAGCTTCCTTCCTTTCGGCTTCCACTTTTTTCGCTACAACGATCTCTTTTCTCTTTATTTTTCTTACTTATTTGTAGATTATTTTTTGGTTGTTCCTGCCTTCAATTCTTCTTCAATTCTTACAGCCTAGCTCTCTTAATACCATATCTTCCATTTCTAAATCAGTCTTCTTCTTTTGTTGTCGCATTCTTATTGAACTTTTTCTTCCTGCAGGAAAATCATAATGTTTTTAATTGAACATTATTCTGTATAAGTTGAACATAAGACTTGAGAAACTGAACATCACACAAAAGTGTTCTTATTTATGAAAATATCATAGTACGTTTAATTAATAAGTTGAATTTAATTGAACATGAGACTTGAGAAACTGAACATCACACAAAAGTGTTCTTATTTCTGAACATCATCTTTTATAAATTGAATTTTATATTTTATAAGTTGAACATGAAAAATTATAAACTGAACATGACAATATTTAGACAATGCCACTTTTGATATTTTAGTAAAGAATAACAAACATCTTCTTTTTACTGTTGCTGCTTGCATTTTAGTTGAACATGACTCTGTACATAATTCTTTATAAATTGAACATGAGACTTGAGAAATTGAATTGAACATCACACAAAAGTTTGAATATATATTAGTTTTATAAGTTAAATTTAGCTGAACATAATTTTGTATAAATTGAACGTAAGACTTGAAAAACTGAACATCACACAAAAGAGTTGAACATATCATAGTTTTATAGGTTGAATTTAGTTGAACATGATAAATTATAAACTAAACAGGGATCACTTTTTAGTGGCATATTCATCTTACGAGGAAAACACCAAAAAACAAAGTATCCTTACACTCATCCACTACCTTACACAAAATTCTCAGTGTATATTATCAAAGCAAACGCCATCAACAATTTTATAACTCCTGAAATTTCAATTCCAATACAAATCACACTAATTTATTTAATAAGTTGAATTTAGTTGAACATGATTCTTTATAAGTTGAACATGAGACTTGAAAAACTGAACATCATGCAAAAGTGTTCTTATTTATAAACATATCATAGTTTAATAAGTTGAATTTAGTAGAATAAAATTCTTTATAAGTTGAACATGAGACTTGAGAAACTGAATATCTTGTTATTATTAATTTCATCAACAATATTAATTTGAACATCTACTGTTACAATTTGAACATGACAAATTTTATACAACACCACTTCAGATCATTAAAAATAATGAACATCTGCTTATAAAATCTGAACATGATTAAATTTCAAAGACACAGCAGGAACATTTGACATATATGCCTTTACAACTTACACACAGAAGCTAGATTACTTTCATAGAGTTCATCATTTCCAATGCCTTTAAATGTCGGCTAACTATTTTTAGGTCTGCATTTCAAGAGGAAAGTAAGTAAGCTAATCGTATTCACAAAAAAAGTGAACTAATATTAGTAAACTAATCGTATTTAACATATACGTAGTATTAGTTTTATATGTTAAATTTAGTTGGACATGATTTTGTACATAATTCTTTATAAGTTATATAAGTTAAATTTAGTTGGACATAATTTTTTATAAGTTGAACATGAGACTTGAGAAAATGAACATCACACAAAAGTATTGAAGATATATTAGTTTTATAAGTTAAATGTCATTGAACATGATTATGTGTAAATTGGACATGATCCTTTATAAATTGAACACGAGAGTTGAAAAACACAGAACGTCAAACAAAAGTATTATTATTTGTGAACATCCTCTCATATGAGTTGAACATGATAAGTTATAAAATGAACATAACAAATTAAGAATTAATTAGATAGATGTTTTTGGTGGAAAACATAATTGATAGATAATCACATCATATATTGTTCTAGTAAACTGATTTCAATTAACAAAAACTACAACAGAAGCATATCTCTCTCAATCACAAACAAACATCGTTCAAAAAATAAAAATAATTAACATCACACAAAAGTGTTAAATTTAGTTGAACATGATTTTGTGTAAATTGAACATGATTCTTTATAAGTTGAACACGAGAGTTGAGAAACTGAACATCACACAAAAGTGTTATTATTTGTGAACATCGTCTTTTATAAGTTGAACATGATAAATTATAAACTGAACGTAACAAATTCAGAATTAATATTCAGAAATAACTAACACAACCACCAAGAACGACAATCCTAACCACAATATACTAACAACAACAACATTATCAAGTTACCATGTGTAGTTCATTCTACAATTATGAACATCGAACTTTATAAATTAAACATGCAAGGTGATAGATCTGAAAGGCTGAAATACTAAAATTCACTGGAATTGAAGAATGAAACTAACAAAAACCAAATAATAAAATTAATCTACAGAAATCAGAAATTCCTATTATAATTTTTGCTAAAATTGAAATTTAATCAATCAAAGAAAATAAGTTAAAAAGTAGAATCGAAACATTAAAAATTATACCAGTTTACCGCAACTAATTGAACTACTCCATCTAAAGGAATAAAAAAAACATTCAGATCTAAATAAAAATGGACGAAATAACTAATTTTGAACTAATATATTTTGTATATTAACACTTAAACGCAATTAAACTAAAGAAAAACACAAACAAAAATGAAAATGAAAATGAAAAGAAATAATACCAGATTTCTTCAGCGTTAGCGATGACGTTCGGAGAAGAGTTCGTCGGTGTTCGGAGAAGGCGTTAGCCGGTGGCGGAGAAGGCTGTGGCTCGCTTGGGAGGTGGCGCGGTTGTTTGGTCGTACCTAGAGAAAATCGACGGCGGCGACGAAAAGTGGAGGGGAGGAGGCTGGATTGTTTGGGAGGAGAGAGAAGGAGTGACATCAATGGAGGAGAGAGAGTGAGAGGTTTTTGATGATTCAGAAAATGGTGAGAGGTTAGAGGAGAGAGAAAATGGGTATTTTATATAGAATAGGCATGTGATTTTTTTTCCAGAAACACGGTCGTTTAATTGCATATGCACGCTTAGATGGGTGCATAGCTATCTATCTATTAATTATTAATCTGTCGGTAGGGATGGCAGCGGGTCCATGATCCCACCCGGATCCTATTGGACCCTATCCTAAAATTAGGGTATGGGTCTTAAATTTTTAGACCCTACAACCTACAGGGTAGGGCAGGGTAAGGGTCCCATTTTTTCAAACTCATACCCTACCCATGGACCCTTAAGGCCCAGATCCTACCTACACCCTAAACTAAACCCGCTCAAATTTTATGAAAAACATAAAAAACAATACTCCGTAATAAATTAAAAAATAAAAAACAAAATCCTAAAACAATTCACAAAATTAACTATACTCCTCTAAAAGTAAGCTGGCACTACCACTCTCTAAGTCAAAGAAACCTTGAACATGGACGTTGTATAGTTGGGAACTTGAAATTTTTTAGTTTGTGAGTGTTTGGGCTCCCAATTAGATACCAATTGGGCCACTAAGTCCAAAGACCAATGGCTCAAAACAACAACATCAAACCCACTTCTACTCAACATGACTGGCCAGCCACCAATCAAGGCCCAAGACCCAATAGCAATAAATGACCTATGGGCATTTATTACACAAACACTATAAATAGGCCGTCAAGCTCACACCTCAAGGTACGTCCAATTTATTGCCTTAAGACTACTCTCTAGAGAACTTCTCTCTAGAATCCGAGCATCGTTCTTACTTAGGCATCAGAGGGGATTTCCTCGGAAACACCCCCGAGGCTAGTGACTTTGTCATTGTGCAGGTAAATTCGGACACAACTCATTCAAGCAAGCAAGATCTTCAACACAAACACAAAGGGCCCATACGAAGCCCATTGTTTCAACACCGGAACAATTTAGCGCCGTCTGTGGGGAAGAACACTTCAAAGCTTTGAAAAAATCAACCATCTTCGCTCTGAAAATGGATAACAACGACATCAACAACGGTGATAATGACATGATAGTCCGCACAGATTCAGAATCTGAAGCGAAGGCGCAACCGCGGTCGGTGGCGAGGTCACAGCCAAGTAGGGCTACGACCGCCACGATCGCAAGACCCCCAATTCCATCCCGGGAAGAACTCAACGCGGCCATGACCATCATGCAAAACTTCCTCTTCAACGAGAAGGAGCAGGGACTGGCAAACGACCGCTGAGAGGAAAGGAGAACCAGGCGACGGCTGAACATGTCGCCCAATGAAGAGGTTTCCAGACCCGAACGAGAACTTCCTTCCATGACAGGAACTCACCTAACATCGAGGTGGATGGAAAACACGTGGGATACTCAGAAAAGGGCTCAGCAGCAGCCAGATTGGTTTGCAAGGCCAGCACCTACTCCATCAGCTCTACAAAGAAAATCGACCACCCCGAACACTCGGATCCGAAGCTCGGTACTCAGCAGGTTGAGGCCATCGGTTCACGACAGGCTAGGTGAGTCAAGCAAATCCAGCGAACGACCCGAGGTCAGTAGCTGATCGGCGAGAAGGAGAGACAGGAGGAATGATCGAGCCCCTAGCCCCCGACGCACACCCGAGCGTTCCAACAACAGAACCTCGGCAAGTGGAGGTATCAGAGCGAGGCTAGGTAGAAGAATCATGACCCCAACGTCCTCCCCATTCACAGAAGAGCTGATCATGGAGGATATCCCAAAGGTTAGGCTGCCAGCGCACTTAACATACAACGGGACCACGGATCCGAGGGATCATGTCATCTCCTACGAGCAGCAAATGTTCCTAAGTCCCTACTCCGAAGCTTTTTGGTGCAAGTACTTCCCGACCACGCTAACCGGAGTAGCGGGAGAGTGGTTCAGATCGCTGCCGAAGGGATCGATCAAAAGTTGTAAGAAATTGAAGAAGAGATTCTGCGTACAGTTTGTGAGCAATAATCGCCCCGAACGAACTACTGCAGAACTGACCTCTATCCAACAAGAAAGAGACGAGAGTCTACGAGACTTCATGGCCAGGTTCATGAAGGAATCAACCAACATCCCAAATCTGCAGCCTGACGTGGCAATCTTCGCTTTGAAGCACGCACTCCAAGAGGGGAAGTTCCGTGATAAACTGTCAATGAAGAACCCCTCCAAAATAGCTGACGTGCTCCAAATGGCAGATGCGTTTATCAGAACAGAAGAGTTCATCAAAGCCGCTGCAAGATTGAAAGGATCTTCGGATTCGAGGGATACAAGAACAAATCAGAGCAAGCCCGAGGGCAGCTCAAGAAAAGGGAAAGAGAAAGTGGGTGCAAGAGATGCGAGCCCGGAGAAAGACGGGAGAAAGCGTGAACTTCAACCCAAATATACTAACTACACTCCACTCACTCTGCCCCGAAAAGAAATTTTCAGCCTCCACAGGAACGACGAAAAGTGGAAGCTACCAGGGAAGCTCAGGTCCAACCCGAATCGGAGGAACAAGAACAAGTGGTGCGAGTTCCATGATGACTTCGGCTATCACACCGAAGAATGCAACTCGCTAAAGGATAACATTGAGGACCTCGTCCGCCGAGGCTACCTCAAACAATACTTGTTGGACCGAAGGGAGGAAAAGGAAAAGGAGGCAAGTGGCAAACCGCAAGAGCAACCCCAAAAAAGAATCTACGAGGCCGCAGGGAAAAAGAAGAATGACATCTTGGTGGTGTTCGGAGGGCAGAAATCTGGCCACGCCAGCAAGAAGCACCTGAGAGCTCTCTCCCACCGAGTGAACTTCAGCGCCGTAGGAGAGAGTCAGCCCCATCCTCCGAACATGACTTTCACTGCCGACGACTGCCTCGGAGTCCAGTACAAGCATGATGATCCCTTGGTAATCTCCATGGATCTCAAAAACCACAACGTACACAAAGTGCTAGTTGACGGAGGAAACGTCGTCAACATTGTAGATACCTAATTTGTGTCTCCCCTCTGGGATGATGACGATACCATTATCCTTACTAGGCGGTTGGAGCAACTCCGTGCGGAAATCCCAATTGCTAAGAACATCTCCAAAATACAAGATCCAAAATCCATTCCCCGAGACCTTTCCCCTCCCGGAACTCGGTACAAAATACAACTCTCAAAAACCAATTTCAAAATCCAAGTGTAGGGGAATACAGTTAAACATAATAACATGTGCGGAAACAATCCCCAAAGCCAGGAAGCATGTATAAAGCACAGATTAAGCAGACTTACGTTTGAAGCGTGTTTTCCACAAATTGTCAACGAACACGAACTTAGAACTCCAGTTGTCGTTCCTCTACTTGGTTCACCGACACGATCAGATCCGTCTTGATTATCGTAGCTTGGACAATCGATCAAGAGTTTGTGCTTTTGGGATGAACACACTTTGGAGGCACAGAGAGAATTAGGGTTCTCTGTTTTCTCCTAGGGTTGTGTATGAATTGTGTTATGTTGGAAAAGGGGTTAGAAGGTTATTTACATAACATTACTAACCGACCAAGCCATAGGGCAAGGCCGGCCAGCACTTCGTCCGCGCAAGCCCACACGCGCACAGCCAGGCGCTGGGCCTTGGGCCGCGTTGTGTGCGTTGCTGCTGCTGCCCCTTGCGTGCGCGCGCGCCCAGCCAAGGTGTGGGCCTTGCGCGCTGGCTCGCTGCTACCCCCAGTAGGCCTTGCGCGCTTGCGCGCCTTGGCTCGTTGGGCTGGCAGCGTTGCCCCTTTCGTATCCGCGATTAATATATTTCCGATATATTATTTATCGTTTCGTATACGACGAATCACCGTCGTACGATACGATTTATTCGTTTCTCCTAGCTTACGAATATTCGCGATACGATATACGAATCCGATGCAAGGTCGTATCGTATAATACGTTTTCCAACTAATTCCCGAAAAGCTATTAAATGAATTTTCGATTCATTTAATCCGGTGATCTGTTGCGTGTCATTGGTGTGACCTTGTAGGTTCAGTCAAGAGTAAGCTGTGAGTTCAATATTCATTAGAACTCACTGATCGGAAGCATTGCTCCAGCTAGCTGTTCCGATCACTTGATCTCACTGAATTAATTGTTCGCAATTAATCTGAACCTTGGTATTAGACTTAATGCACCTTGGGTGAAGGACATATTTCCTTCACCAAGTACAATCTCATCTAGTAGACCATTCCATTGGTTTTACTAGGCCTTTTCCACTCAAAATCATATAAGGCAAGTCAAATTCGGGCGCCAACCCACAAAACCGAGCAAGCCAGTCCCCGTCCCGTACAACCGGAATTCAAAACCCAAAACGGCTTATTTTTTACGAAAAATCAAGTCTTAACCTCCAAGAAAGAACTACGTGCCAAGCATCGTAATATTCGTACGAAGGTACATCAATACAAGACAAATCAAGGACGGAGCCCGCGTCCTTGATTTTGGCAGCACGCATGCCACGTCACCAGCGCCCATCGCTGGTTTGGCGTGCTACGCTGGCACTGGCTGGCGGTTTCCAGCCATTTTTCCTATAAATACCCCCTAAGTTCAGCATTTAGGGAGGCAACTTCAATATACAACGTCATAATATAAAAATTACGCCTCAAATTCAAGTCCAAAAATCCTTCAAAAATACATACAAACTTCAAGTTCTAAGCAATTGGGAGCTCTAAAAGGAATTCTTTCCTAAACCTAAATAGGTAATTCCGAATCCCACAATATTCAATCATGTTTTTTTGATTTTCCTATTTCAAAAATGATTAGCAAATTGGCATTTTTACTACTAAAAATGTCACTTGCAACAATTATACAACTTTTCAAAATCCAAACTTTTGAAAATACAAAAATGCAAACTTTCAAGATTCAAGGATGTTCAAAGTTGTTTGCAATCACTTCTTTGAACTAGAATCACTTTCAAGTATGGAGTAATGAAATATGACACCTTTTTAGCTTCTAAAGGTTTAATCTTTTGAGATTCAAGACTCCATTTTTCAACATATACAAGTTCAAGTTTTCAAATTTCAAGATCCCACAATGTTTAGGGTTGCTCATGACTACTTCCCTAAACTAGGATCCTTTCAAACTAAGAGCACATCAAAGATCTAACCTTTTCAACATTAAAAGGCCCGATCTTTGAGATTCAAGTCTCTCAAGTTTCAATATTTCAAGTACAAGTTCAATATTTCAAGTTCAATTATTTCAAGTTCAATATTTCAAGATTCAAACTTTCAAGTTCAAGTTCTATATCAAAATCTAGGATACTTTGGGATGAGCAACTTCTCCCAAGTTGAGATTTTTGGCTTTGAATTCGTGTCGGGCGCACTTATTTTTAAGGAGCCGCTTGGCGTTCGAATCTCATGTGCCCAAGTACAAATTTCAATATCGCAATTTCGATTATGCACCTTTCAATATTGCAATTTCAATTATGCACCTTTCAATACCGCAATTTCAATATCGCACTTTCAATTCCGCAATTTCAATATCGCACTTTCAATTCCGCATTTCAATTCCGCACCTTTACTTGCCTAGTCCTTCTAGGAAATGTGGACCTACTCCCTAGTCCGTTTCTAGGGGGTCTTGTATTTACTAATTCCGCACTTATTTACAATTGTGATGTTGCTTTATTTGCTTTATTGCTTTCATCACCATACATGCTAAATACAACAAAATACAAGGTTACATCGCGCTTAACAAAGATAATTTCTTGGACAAACCGATCTTAGGTTCCCTTAAATTACCTTTAAAGCAAAGTGACCACCATACAATTAGAGATTCTATTTGCTCTAAATTTCAAACCCACATAGTCTAATCTAGGGTATATTTTCGAAAATGCTATGTCACGTACTCGAATATTTTCTAAAGCTCGCGGAATAAGCATCTCGTTCCCGTGCCCGGATCTCACCCATCCGTTTCGAGGATTCAAAGCCTTATCCAAAATAGAGTCACTTGCGGTCTTTCCAAACGAGACTTTAAATAATGTTTGGTGGCGACTCCTTCGAGGTACAAAAATACAATGGTTTTCTAAAAAACCTCCCCTTGTAGGGAAAGAGCATACTTGCGATGCGAACTCAAAAACGCCCCCTACAAACATCATCTTCAGAAACTGCTTCGAGCAGCTGATCCTCGAGGAATCAGAGGAATCACTAACAAAAGTCAGCTATCCCCTTATCGGATTCAACGGATTCGCAGTGATTGCCCGAGGGAAGAACACCCTACCAGTCACGGTTGGCGAAGGTCAAGCAGCAAGAACCCTCCGAGACGAATTCTTAGTGATGGATTGCAATTCAGTGTACAATGTCATCATGGGACGAACCATGATCCACAAGATGCAAGCAATACCATCCACATACCATCAAATGATGATATATGTCTCGGACGCAGGCTTTGCCGAATGAGTTAGAGGTGATCAAGAGGTCGCAAGAAGAACCTGCCACACCGCCATCCGAAAGCCAAGGCTAGGAGACGGTTCTGAAGATGAGGAAGGAAAGAAGGATCCCTCGAGAGAGGAAAGCGAGGCGAAGAGGAGAAAGGCAGGGACGAGCAGTCTGGTGAAACCCGCAGAGGTTGATGCTCGGCCCGAAACCCTATCTCCCGAGCCAGACCAAGAAATGGAGGATATCTTCCTCAAAGATGATTTAGAAAGGAGTGTCCGAATAGGCAAAGGCCTAAGCTCGGGACTCCGAATCGATCTAATCCAACTGCTCAGGGATCACAAGGACATTTTTGCATGGTTGGCAGACGATATGCCAGGGACAGATCCGAAGATGATCTGTCACAAACTGGATGTCAACGTCGAGGCACGACCAATAAAGCAGAAGAAGAGGAATTACTCCTCAGAGAAAAACAAAGCCATCGCTGAAGAGGTGAAAAAGCTGCAAGAAGCCGGATTCATCGAGCCATGCATCTATCCCAAATGGTTGACAAGCATAAATACGCTAAATATAGAGCTCAAGCATTATACTTACCTTATCCAATACTACTCATAAGTCGACCAAAACTCATGAGTGGGGGGCATGCTGAGAATATGTATTGAAGAGTAAGAATATAATATTTCTTTAAAAATTGAAATCAAGTTTCATTTTTAAATCATGAACATATGTGAAACAGTGCAAATTTGCATATATTCATATATACTTATATGTGGATGTATCACAATATCGAATTTACAAGTCAACTTCATAATAGCAAAATGAACAAGGACTAATGTCTAAATTCCTTTTTGTGATAAAGCATCTCAGCTAACTGACAGGTTAAAGTTGTATCACCTAATCAAAAATAACCTAAGGTCCACTAGCTAGGTAGCAAGGGAAGTCAGGATCGAATCCACAGGGAGACAGGCGTTCTTTCTACTATTAATTAATTAAACTAAACTATTGGGAACAAGATTTGGTTGATTGTTTGTAAACTAAGACTACGAACGATAATTAAATAAGTATGAATCAATATATTAAGGAAATCTAGGGCATAGGTTCACCACCAATTAACAATCCAGGTCAATGAACAATCACGGTAATCAACAAAGTAAGTAATTAGACTAGCATGCTCTCTCGAATCGATACTAGTCATAGACTTAGAATTAACGGGCTCTCGCTACGTATTAATCCCAATTCTACCTATTGACACAAGCCTAAACATCAAATTGCATCTCTCGAATCTTAACTTGATATTGCATAACTATGCAATTAAACCTGCGCAAATCTAATTGAATAGTGGAATAAACCAATCAATAGGAATTAATCACAATGCCAACAATCACAATTATTCAATATCCCATCATATTAATTCATGGATCCCCAACCCTAGAAATTAAACTACTCAAGCATGTTGATAATAAACAAAGCAATTAGCATAATTGAAAACATAATTAAAGCAAAAGAAATGAATGAAATAAAGAACAATACCTAATTGAAGAACAATGGAATAATAAAGTTTGAACTTTTGATTGGAAATAAAACCAAGTGTTTAGGACAAATTAGAGAGAAAACTAAGCTTAGGAAAATAAACTAAGTGTTTGATACTAGAAAATAAAGTGCCTACTAAAAATAAAAGGGCTAGTATTTATAGTTTGCCCAAAATACAAGCCAAAAAAACGAAAAGAAAACACGCGCTTAAGCAGCAGGGGTTGGCGTCGCCCGATCGGGCGGCCCTCCGCCCGATCGGGCGAAGTACTCGATAGTCGGCCTGATCGGGCCAAAATCCGCCCGATCGGGCGGATTGCGGACTTCTCACATCAACTTCCGGATGACCGCCCGATCCGGATCGGGCGAGCTGCGCCCGATCGGGCACGCGTTGATGAGTTTAATTTCCTTCAATTCCGCCCGATGGTTGCATTTTGCCCTCAGCTTCCAGGGCGATTTGCAATCTTCAATATAACTCGCCCATATCACTGAGTCTAACTCTCGGGGCTCGACCATAAGCATCCAAGGCTCTCGAAAGTCGACGATGGAGGTCCCGAACTTCCTCGGGCTCATATAGTGGCCTAGATCAACATGAAACGGGTCTAAAAAGACCAATTTCTCATAATCAAACCTGAAACTCAAGGCACACTCAATAACACACATTAGTACTAGAAACGGCTCCTAAGAGCACGTTTGACACATAAAAAGTACTAAGGGACGGGGGTGAAACACTATATAAAACGCACATATCAAACCTCCCCAAGCTAGATCCTTGCTTGTCCCTAAGCAAGGAAATCATCGATGAACACAAGACCAACTTCACCCCCAACATATTTCAAAACGAAAACATAGTCCAAAGTAAAATCCAACAAGCATGCATCAATGTCAACCAATCAAATCCATTCAATCGCTAATCCTCCTTAACAATCGTCACGCAAAGCGAACCACAAATGCACATTGGAATTCAAGACTAGTGCTCACACACTCGTCACTCATTTATGTGGCGGATAAAAGATGTACTCGTTCTCTCCCCTCCCAACATATAAGTGAACAATGCCCTCCCAAACTCACAACACTCGTGTGTCTAGAAAAACATACACTCAGCCTAGTAGTCGACTCGGAATGTGTCATGTCATAACTTGCATTGATAAACAACTATTTTCACATAAGTACGACTCTAGGCACAAAGGTCGGAAGGTCTTCAAAGCTTGTAATGTTAGGCTTAGGTAAGGGTGCGGTAAATTTGGATATAATGTGAGCTTAAAGCCCTTGGCTTTGGGGAGCATGAATCCTAAATACAACCACGATCGAACAATATAATGATCACAACTCTCCCACTCAACACATGATGAAACAACAAACACCAACACCATACTTTCTTGACTTTTTTTCACAATTATAATCAATCATCACAAGGGTATGAAATTACAAAACTTGATTGGAACAAATACTTTGAACTCTTTTTTTTTCGAGAGTAATAGATTTTTCTCTTTCTTTTCTTTTTCAATCTCTCTTCCTTTTTTTTTTCTTTTTGAAACCTTCACACAATTTATTTATTTTTCATTATTCTCATCTCTTTCATTTTTCAACTCATTTGTTTTTTTCAACAACTATCATGATGAGAGAAACTCCCTTTTTCAATACTCAATATGCTCAAAATGTACCACGCTACAACTCCCTCACCTCAATACTATTAGCTCCCCCCAAGCTAGGCTTGGGACTAGTAACCAATGGGGCTTTCATGGGCTTGTAATATGGTTAGTCACCGAATAAAGGGCACAAGCACAACATGGGTAGAAAAAGAGGGAACAAAATATCTAAATTCATCTTAAGGCTACCTAAATAGAAAATTGCCTTCGTCTTCCACAATGTGCATGTATATGAGTCATAAAACACTACTAACAGTTGCAAACCAATACTCAAAATCAATGACACACCAGGAAGCTATCACACATCCTAACCAAGTCAACTAGTCAAGCACCAAGTCCACAAATAGTTAGTCGGAGTTGACTCATGTTAAGGCATCAAAGCAATCGAATATCAAATCATGGCCGACACATCTACATTGCCCATCATCAATACCAAGAATCAAAACAATTTTCGTTCAAGGGGCACAGGGAAGCATGATATTGTATTCATCGGAACGTATTTTTGTATTATTTTTTATTTTCAAAGCAATAAACTACCCTAGAAAGCAATAAACACACCAAAATAACACACAACAATAAGTAAATGCTGAAATAAAAGAAAAAAAACATACCTAATATGTACAGGTAATGTGAAACCCCCCCCCCCCCCCAAACCAAATCAGACAATGTCCTCATTGGCTCAAGGGGTACCGAACCATCATCATCATCAACACCATCATTGATGGCCTTGGCCATCATCACCATCAACACCATCGCCTCTGCCACCATGCCCGATAGGATCCGCTCCAAACCCTTCGTACTGGGTAGGTGTGAAGGTGCCCATAGAACCAGGAGCTCCATATCCCTCCGCGGGATAGGTAAACCAGGAAGGGTGCTCATAATCTGGGGCAATGTAGCCCTGCCTGGCATACTGATCGTAGAACGTGAACATGGTCCTCTGGTGATCAGCTGTGAACTCATGGAAACTGAGCTCAAGTCTGCTCAACCGCTCATGAATGGACCCCTGCTCCTCCCCTAATGTCGGGCCACCCTGAGACCTCCCCTCATCCCCTCGACGCCCCCTCCTAAAGTAGGTGCGAGGCTCTGGCTGGTACTGGTGGGGCTCTGGCTGTGGGTCAGGCTGGGGCTAGGGGTCAGGTTGTTGCTCTTGCTCATATCCAACATATAAGTAATGAGCCTGACCGGATCTGAAACTAGTGCGGCCTTGAGGGTCAGGCAAGGTGAAAAGCCTCTGCCCCTCAAACATCCAATACATGGCTCCCGGCCTAAACAACCCGTGCTCACCTTGTAGTCGGCGGAGTCCAGCAAAGTAGGCCAAGTCAAGTAGGTTGCTACCCAGAACTGGAGTCTGGTTAGCCTCAGTGAAGTTAACCGTGGTCATGGCTATGTGGGTGATCAACCCACCAATGGTAATGCGAGGATTATGGGTGGTGGTGGCTATGGAATAGAATTGAGAGGCCATATGGTGGGCAAGGTTCATTTTATAACTATTCTCCCCTTCTAAAACAAAGCCACCCAGAATCTCAAGCTCTGTGATCCTGATGTTTTGAGTCTCCTCCCTCCCAAAAATCCTAAACCCCAGAAACTTGTAGAAGACAATAGGGACCGGGTGTTGTATCTTGGAAGCATGCAAATGTTGCATACTCCCGGGATTGGCATTACCCGTAAGCTTTCCCCACATTTCACAGTTATTATGGGCTCCCCCAGGTTTCCTAATATGGGCGGTGGACAACCCAAAAATGTTACCAAAATCAGCTAAACTCATAGTAACAGTTCGGTTCATCAAACGAAATTGAACCGATGACACAGTTCGATAACCATCTTTACGCAAGTTGAAAGAGCTCAAAAATTCCAAAGTTAACCGTCTAAATGTAAGACGCAGCATGCTATGCATATTTCTCATTCCAACACCAATAAAGACCCGTTTGACATCTCTTTCAATACCCATTTCATGTAAAGATTTTTGACAGATAAAGCGAGTAGGGATTACCTCCCTCTGTTTGAGGTGGATGAAACGTGCTCGTTGCTCCTCCGAAACGAAAATAATATCCGGAAAATCCCGGTCGGGCTCAAATTGGGGCAGTGGAGGTGGTGGTGTCGGCTCCCGAGGTCGGCTCGTTGAAGCTTCATGCTGATTCCTTGGTACCCTTGTGCAATTCCTCTTTGGTCGGTTTGCCATGGATGAAAATCTGAATTTTTTTTTTGAGGTTTTTAAGCTTTTTGGGTGAATTTGGGGGTTTTGTGGAGATTGGAGTAAACTGAAATCGGTTGGGTATAGGTTGTAGAGGATGGTGAGAGGATGATTTTGGTGAAAAGATTGGTGAATTTGGTGGAGATTTGAGGGAGATATGGTGGTTGGAAGTTTTTGGAGGTTGGGGTTTAATGGAGTAAGAGAGAGAAAGTTAGGTTGAAGATGAAGAGGAGAATGAGGTTTTGGGCATCCCGTGTTTCTTTAATCGCTGAAATCTCATTTCGCCCGATCGGGCGATTTGCGATCTTTTTCTTTTGATCCGTGCGCGCCCGATCGAGCGCACCTCGCCCGATCCGGATCGGGCAAACTGCGATACCTCTATTTGTTGACCTTTTTCAACCCAGAAATCACCCTTGACTTTGCAATGACGTCATCAGCAACCGCCCGATCGGGCGGATCTTCGCCCGATCGGGCATTTTACTCGCCAAATCCGCCCGATCGGGCGGATCTTCGCCCGTTTCGGGCATTCCACTCGACAAACCCGCCCGATCGGGCATCCTTCGCCCGGTCGGGCAAAAACAAACTTCTTTAATGATGTCGACACGCGCACCTCACCCGATCCGAATCGGGCGGTCTGCAGTATGCTCCGTTTCAGCCTTAACTTCACTTTTTCGAGCTTGGAACTTTAGGCCTGCACACTATTAAACACCCAAACAGCGTAATTTCCTCTTCTCACCTCTCTAACACCAAAAACAATACTTAAACACACTTAGGTATGGGGAAATACTAACTAAACACACACAATAGAATCAAAAATCAAGATTATACTACTAAAGCGATAAAATACGGGTTGCCTCCCGCAAAGCGCTGGTTTATTTTCTAGGTCCCGCTCGACCTCGTTACCTCGAATATGCAACTCATAGGGCGGAAGGATTGAGGTGCTGAACCTCAACCACTCCTACAGTAGCCCCCTCGTGGTACAACTTCAGACGTTACCCATTCACTTTAAAGCGCTCACCACTGGTGTTCTCTACCTCAACTGACCCAAACTTGCTTACCATAGTCACGGTGAACGGCCCAGACCACCTAGAATTAAGTTTCCCAGGAAACAACTTAAGCCTAGAGTTGAACAGCAGAACCTTGTCGCCCACCGCGAACTCCCTATGTAGAATGTGGTTGTCGTGCCACTTCTTGGTCTTTTCCTTATAAATCCGGGCACTATCGTAGGCTTGTAGTCGGAATTCATCTAACTCACCCAATTGAAGTAACCGCTTTTCACCGGCTGATTTTGCATCCATGTTGAGCTGTTTGATTGCCCAATAAGCCTTGTGCTCCATTTCTACTGGTAAATGACACGCCTTGCCATACACCAACCGATACGGGGAGGTACCAATAGGTGTCTTAAAGGCGGTTCTATATGCCCATAGAGTATCATCTAGCTTATCTCTCCAATCCTTCCTAGACTTTGCCACCACTTTCTCAAGAATAGATTTGATCTCCCGGTTAGAGACCTCAACTTGCCCACTCGTCTGAGGGTGATAGGCTAGCCCGGTGCGGTGATAAATCCCATACTTGCGCAGGAGCGCATCCAGATGTTTCTCATGAAAGTGTGACCCTCCATCACTAATCAAAGCTCGCGGAACCCCAAATCTTGGAAAGATAACCTTCTTGAACAGAGAAATGACCGTCTTGGCATCATTAGTAGGTGAGGCAACGGCTTCCACCCACTTGGACACATAATCTACAGCAACAAGGATATACAGATTACCCTTGGAGGATGGGAATGGTCCCATGTAGTCAATTCCCCACACATCGAAAACCTCAACCTCAAGAATCCTGTTCTGTGGCATCTCATACCTCCTCGAAATAGTGCCGGCCCTCTGGCACGCATCATAAGCCATAATAAAAGCCTGTGCATCCTTGAACATAGTAGGCCAGTAAAAACCACATTGTGACAATTTAGCGTTAGTCTTTGCCGGTCCATGGTGACCACCATAAGGTGAAGAATGACACCTACTGATAATACCTTGGACTTCCCATTCCAGAACACAACGCTTGTACAACCCTTCAGCAGTCTCACGAAACAAATAAGGGTCATCCCAAAAATAGAACCGAACATCATGTAGGAATTTCTTCTTCTGTTGATATGTAAGATCGGCCGGAAGAATACCCCCTACAATGTAGTTAGCAAAATCTGCGAACCATGGTGACTGACTGGCAAGTGCAAGTAAGTGATCATCCGGAAATGAATCATCAATCGGTGTAGACACTTTACCGTCATCATATCTCAATCTAGATAGGTGATCTGCAACAACATTCTCAACCCCTTTTTTATCGCGAATCTCCAGATCAAACTCCTGTAGCAGTAGTATCCATCGAATAAGCCTGGGCTTGGCTTCTTTCTTTGAGAGCAGATACTTAAGAGCCGCATGTTCAGTATAGACTATCACCTTGGACCCAATCAGATAGGTGCGAAACTTGTCCAAGGCATAGACTATGGCTAGAAGCTCCTTCTCAGTAGTAGCATAATTAACTTGAGCTTCATCTAAGGTCTTACTTGCATAGTAAATGGCATGCAAAACCTTTTCCTTTCTCTGACCCAAAACAGCCCCAACTGCATAATCGCTTGCATCACACATTATCTCGAACGGAAGATCCCATTCGGGCGAACGAATGATGGGAGCCGAAATCAGTGCCTGTTTAGTCCTGTCAAAGGCCTCAAGACAAGCATCAGTAAACACAAACGGGGCATCCTTGAGGAGGAGCTGGGTAAGTGGTTTAACAATTTTAGAAAAATCCTTGATAAAGCGGCGATAAAACCCCGCATGACCAAGAAAACTTCTAACACCCTTCACATTAACTGGAGGGGGCAATTGTTCAATCACTTGGACCTTAGATCGATCCACCTGAATGCCTTTATCAGATATCAAATGTCCCAAGACCACCCCTTCAGTAACCATGAAATGACACTTTTCCCAGTTTAAGACTAAATTACACTCTTCACATCTTTTCAGAACTTTAGTCAGATTTAGCAAGCAAGAATCAAAAGAAGTGTCATAGACACTAAAATCATCCATAAACACTTCCATGATAGACTCAATAAAATCAGAAAAGATACTCATCATGCAACGTTGGAAAGTAGCGGGTGCATTACACAAACCAAAACGCATCCTACGATATGCAAAGGTACCATAGGGACAGGTGAAGGTGGTCTTTTCCTGGTCGTCTGGATGTATGGGAATTTGAAAGAAACCAGAATAACCATCCAGATAACAGAAAAACTTGTGACAGGCTAGCCTTTCTAACATTTGATCAATGAAGGGAAGGGGAAAATGGTCCTTTTTAGTAGCAACATTAAGACGCCTATAATCAATGCACATGCGCCAACCTGTGACTACCCTAGTTGGTATCAACTCATTTTTTTCATTTCTCACCACAGTTGTCCCCCCTTTCTTAGACACTACCTGAACAGGACTCACCCACTTAGAATCAGACACAGCATATACAATACCCGCATCAAGCAATTTCATAACTTCAGCTTTTACAACATCTTGCATGACAGGGTTCAAACGACGCTGGGGTTGGATGCATGGTTTATGATTTTCATCTAGATGTATCCTATGCATACAAAAGTCAGGGCTAATACCCATTAAATCATCAATACTGTACCCAATGGCCTTTTTGTGCCTTTTCAACACAATAAGAAGTTGGGATAACTGGTCTGCATCAAGTGCAGTATTGACGATCACAAGGCAAAGTTGTTCATCATCTAAAAACGCATATTTAAGGTTAGCAGGAAGAGGCTTAAGTTCGGGTTTCTTTACCTCTTTAACAGGACAAACCGGCCGAACTAACCTCTTCAATTTGGTGCTCTCCGGCTCAGATTCTCCACCATTAAGAGCCAACTTCAGAGCATCCACTTCAGCACTCCAAGAACTGCTATCACCTGCAGAAGACTCACAACAAAGCAGTGCCTCCAAGGGATCTCTTTCGAGAACTTGGGAGACGTTATCACGGGTAATAAAATCAACTACATCTATACGATAGCATTGTTCTTCCTCTAGCATGGGACTTTTTAAGGCACTATTCAGATTAAAAGTCACCTTATCATCCCCAACAGACAAAGTCAATTTCTCACTTTTAACATCAATGACCGCCCCCGCCGTGTGAAGGAAGGGTCTACCTAAGATTATGGGAATTTGAGAATCCTCCTGCATGTCTAGTACTACAAAGTCTACAGGTATATAGAATTTACCTACTCTAACAGGGACGTCCTCTAAAACACCTAAGGGGTATTTGACAGAACGGTCGGCCATTTGTAGAGTGACATTAGTAACCTTAAGCTCACCCATATTCAGTTTAGTACAGACAGACAAAGGCATGACTGACACACTAGAACCTAAATCACATAAAGCTTTATCAATAAATACAGTGCCAATGTTACATGGGATGGAAAAACTCCCGGGGTCTTTAAGTTTAGGTGGAGACTTGTTTTGCAAATAAGCACTACATTCTTCAGTAAAAGCTACAGTCTCTACCTCACAAAAAGCACGTTTCCTGGTCAAAATATCTTTCATGAATTTAGCATAAGCAGGAACTTGTAAAATTAATTCAGTAAAGGGAACCGTTACCTGCAAATTTTTTACCACTTCCAAGAATCTGCCAAACTGCTTGTCTAGCTTATTCTTGAGTTGCCGGTTTGGGAAGGGAAGTGCAATAGGTGGTACTTGAATATCTGTCCCCTTCTTAACCTCAGTTGTAGCCTGATTCTCATTGACTACCTTTTCAGCTTCCTTACCATCCATAACTATCTTTGGGATTTCCTCACTGACCAGACCACTAGCAGACACCTCAGAATCAACCTCAACCGGCATAGAAGGACCATCATAATCCCTACCACTCCTCAATGTAATTGCATTAGAAGTCTCCCTATTTTCGGGCTGTGAAGGAAATTGGCATGGTGGCCTCCCTGCAATAGTAGTAGCCATATGTGCCAATTGTGTATCAATGATCTTGTTGTGAGCAGTAAGAGCATCGATCTTTGCATCCTTTTCACTTAGAGATTTTTGCATTTGAAGCATCATGTTTCTCATCTCTACTAGCATAGGGTCAGGCTGTGTGGCTTGAGGTTGTGGTGGTGGAGGTGATGTGTGTTGTCTAGGGAACCTAGGTGGTCCACTAGACTGTTGGTTGTAGTTGTTCCGTGATTGGTAGGATTGTTGATGTGGGGGTTGGTATGGTTGTTGTGGTGGATGTTGGACTTGGTGAGGGTTCTGGATATTGTTGCTCCTGTAGGATAGTAGAGGGTTGTTTTTGTAGCCCTCATTGTAAGAGTTGGAGAATGGGTTATTTTGTTTTTAGGATTGAAATATGTTACATTGTTCAACAGAGCTCCTACATTCCTGTGCATAATGACCAGACATTCCACAACTTTCACAAACAGTAGCAGGTTGGGCACTCATAGCAGCTACACTAGCAGGTTGGGCAGATTGAGCATTGGCTGCTTGCATATTATCAAACTTATAGTGTAAAGCAGTCAATTAGGCAGTTAATTGTTCAATAGAATTTAAATCATGCTTACCACCCCTATTAGATAGACCTCTAGGATTCCCATACTGGGCATTGTGAATGGCTATCTCCTCAATCACCTCCATAGCTCTAGGCACCTCAAGTTGCATGAACCTCCCACTGGCAGCCGAATCTAACAAACATCTAGACTCATTGCCCAGACCATCATAAAACTGCTGAATCAAGAACCAATCTTCCAAACCATGGTGCGGGCACTCTCTTTGAAAATCCTTGAATCTCTCCCATACCTCGAACAAACTCTCATCTGCTTGTTGTGAGATACCTAATATCTGACCCCTCAGACGAGCCGTTTTCTCAGGTGGAAAATATTTAACATAAAAAGCAAGAGCCAAGGACTCCCAATTAGTGATTTTCAAAGCCGCCCGATTCAACCCATTAATCCACAGTTTAGCTTTCCCACTCAAAGAGAACGGGAAAAGTATCTCCATAGTCTGCTCCGGAGTCAATCCCTTTTGCTTGATGGTGGAACAATATTGGATGAAGGACTGTATGTGAAGATTCGGATCTTCACCTGGTTCCCCACCGTACTGGCGTCTCTCAATCATGTTAATCAATGCAGGCTCAATCTTGAAGGTCTCAGCTGCAATAGAAGGCATGATCGCCTTTGGTAGCACGGACATACTTGACTTAGAATAGTCTGTAAGCCGTGGGGTAGGTGGCGGTAGTAGAGTTTCGTCACCCATCTCTATCTCTGAAACTGAATCTGTATCTGAAGGAAAAAGATCGCCAATATTATGATCAGAATCAGAGTAATTCCCACACTGTGCAATGAAAGTTCTTCGTCTACGAAAGGTTCTTTCGGGCTCAGGATCGAATGGAGTAAGATTACTAGTACCTACGGTCCTGGGCATAGACAAAGACTACAAAACAATGTGAGATCCAGTCTCAAGGAACGTGAGATCCGGTCTCAAGGAACGTGAGTTCCTTGAGTAGTAACAAACAATAATCTAGGATAAGCAATCAACAACAGAAAATAAAACCGTCTCCCCGGCAACGGCGCCAAAATTTGACAGGCTAAAGTCGTATCACCTAATCAAAAATAACCTAAGGTCCACTAGCTAGGTAGCAAGGGAAGTCAGGATCGAATCCACAGGGAGATAGGCGTTCTTTCTACTATTAATTAATTAAACTAAACTATTGGGAACAAGATTTGGTTGATTGTTTGTAAACTAAGACTACGAACGATAATTAAATAAGTATGAATCAATATATTAAGGAAATCTATGGCATAGGTTCACCAGCAATTAACAATCAAGGTCAATGAACAATCACGATAATCAACAAAGTAATTAATTAGACTAGCATGCTCTCTCGAATCGATACTAGTCATAGACTTAAAATTAACGGGCTCTCGCTACGTATTAATTAATCCCAATTCTACCTATTGACACAAGCCTAAACATCAAATTGCATCTCTCGAATCTTAACTTGATATTGCATAACTACGCAATTAAACCTACGCAAATCTAATTGAATAGTGGAATAAACCAATCAATAGGAATTAATCACAATGCCAACAATCACAATTATTCAATATCCCATCATATTAATTCATGGATCCCCAACCCTAGAAATTAAACTACTCAAGCATGTTGATAATAAACAAAGCAATTAGCATAATTGAAAACATAATTAAAGCAAAAGAAATGAATGAAATAAAGAACAATACCTAATTGAAGAACAATGGAATAATAAAGTTTGAACTTTTGATTGGAAATAAAACTAAGTGTTTGGGACAAATTAGAGAGAAAACTAAGCTTAGGAAAATAAACTAAGTGTTTGATACTAGAAAATAAAGTGTCTACTAAAAATAAAAGGACTAGTATTTATAGTTTGCCCAAAATACAAGCCAAAAAAACGGAAAGAAAACACGCGCATAAGCAGCAGGGGTTGGCGTCGCCCGATCGGGCGGCGCTCCGCCCGATCGGGCGAAGTACTCGATAGTCGGCCCGATCGGGCCAAAATCCGCCCGATCGGGCGGATTGCGAACTTCTCACATAACCTTCCGGATGACCGCTTGATCCGGACCGGGCGAGCTGCGCCCGATCGGGCGCACGTTGATGAGTTTAATTTGCTTCAATTCCGCCCGATGGTTGCATTTCACCCTCAGCTTCCAGGGCGATTTGCAATCTTCAATATAACTCGCCCATATCACTGAGTCTAACTCTCGGGGATCAACCATAAGCATCCAAGGCTCCCGAAAGTCGACGATGGAGGTCCCGAACTTCCTCGGGCTCATATAGTGGCCTAGATCAACATGAAACGGGTCTAAAAAGACCAATTTCTCATAATCAAACCTGAAACTCAAGGCACACTCAATAACACACATTAGTACTAGAAACGGCTCCTAAGAGCACGTTTGACACATAAAAAGTACTAAGGGGCGGGGGTGAAACACTATATAAAACGCACATATCACTAACCAAGGTTCATCCGCTCGGATATTCAGCAAACTCTTGCCCAGATCCTTGAATCACAAGAGTTTGGAAACCTTAGCATCGGTAATTTCCTGAGGGCAACCGAATTTCATCCGCTTGGATAAACGAGTAGGTTCTTGGATGTATCTACGGATCACAAGAATCTTGGAAAAAAATTAAACATCGGCATCGCCTTCAAAAATCCGAAAGTAAAATCCGAAGGAAAAATCCGAAGGACAAATTAGAAGGGAAAATCCGAAGGGAAAATCCGAAGGTAAAATCCGAAGGACAAATTCGAAGGAAAAATCTGAGCCAAGGTATAAAGTCCAAGTTGAAATCGACTTTCACTTGGACGTGATCAAAATCAAAACCCAACCTATTTTTCAAATAGAATTGGGTCTGGGGGGCATGTTGTTTGGGTGCTAAAATGGGCATACCATTTTATGCTCAAAAGCCAATATGTAGACGCCTACATTTGTCCCTAGGCCCGACACGGTGTGTTCGATGATGAAACTAAACATCGCTTGACTATGCTTTCCTAAACATGCAGTGAACGATCCAAACTGACTAACAATCCCGTAAGCCACATTTCCATTTTTAGAAGCTACTATTTATAGTAACTTCCATACCTGAACGTTACCCAGAATAGCAGCCATGTAAGATAAAATATCTAGTGTTCGGATCGCTTTACGATTCATCATTAGGTAAGGACTAAGAGTTGCAGTCCAACTCATGCTCCTAAAGGTTAGAAAACGTGATAAGATTCGGTGAAAACCGCCAAGACTGGTACAAGTGAAGTAAAACACCAGCGCTGGAAAATTCCAGCGCTGGCAGGGTAAGCGTCACAAATTTCCAGCGCTTAAACCACCAGCGCTGATTAATTTCAGCGCTACAGTTTGATTCTAATATAATCACGCAAGAAGATAGAATTATCCAGCTGACATATAAAGCAGATTTGGCGCTCAGAATGCCTGCGCTAGAAATAACCAGCGCTCCTGATCCAAGCGCTGGAATTTTCTAACGCTCAGCTGATCTGAGTGCAAAAATTCTCTTTCCGAAATTTATCTTATTCTGGCCTATTTTGCTATAAATAGGGCCTTTGAAAACCGGAAAAGGACACAAAAATTCCAACTCTAAACCCTTAAGCTTGAGTATTGACAGAATCTTTCTAAGTCTCGATTTGTGTGTCTGCCGTATTTAACACATTGTTAAGCAGACCCTGCCCACACGACCGCCTGATCGTTGAATCCTGTCGAAGTGCTGCAGAAACCTAAACACAATCCTAAGCCCCAAAATACTCAAAACTCAGGAAGAATCTTGTCCTGTAGTTAGTCAGTCGGAAAGTTCGAAAGCCAAACGGAAAGCAAGTAAAGTCAAGTGGTAGGTGTTCTTGAGAACCGCAGTAAAGCCTACGCTTTGCTGTAACGTGAATTATCTTTTTATTGCTTTCCCCACCATATAAATCTGCTAACTTTAATTTATTATATTGTTCACGCCTAAATCAGTTAATACTTGGACAAACCGATTTATTGTTAAGCCCCTTTAATCAATCTAAATCAGCTTTTGACGTTTGTTTAGTAAATACATGTGCATTAAAATCAATCAAGAGTAGTAATGTAGCATAATGCATGTCCCATCATCGTCACAATTGAACTAGTAAGGACCGCCCCGCGTGGCTAATGCTGGGCACTCCCCGTATTAGTAAACATCCCCCGAACTCTCAATCTCTGCTCCGCTGGATGTTACGTTGAGGGATCTCCACGCCAAGGATCACAAGGGAATCTATGGCCGTCGTGAATCACACATGTTTGCACTCTAGGCATGTCACGATAACCGGGTTTTGTCAGTTTTTTTAAACTGAATGACGACTCTTAAAGACTAGTAAAAAGAGGCTAACGCCCACAGTTAGTCCCTGTTTACTTAATATGCTTGCCACATCCAGAAGAGGGAAAAATCGACACCCTCATACATTAAAACCCACTCAAGCCAAATATCACTCATAAGGCCTCAAAGGCCCAATAGAGAACTATATATACCCCTCAAGGGGCAAGGTAAAAGGGGCATTCTCTAACCCTAGAGAAGCCACCCTACTCTCTCTCTCCCCAAAATACTCTCAATTTATACATAAATTGTATTGAATTGAGCGTAGGAGGCTCCGCCTTGGGGACCCCCCTAGCCCGGATTTCATCTTGCAGGCACCGTACGCGGCCGAATCTCAAGACACCAACGACGCTCATACCATAGTTTTAACCCCGAAACAAACTCTTAGATCAAGACTTCATTATTTGGCTTTCAATTATATTTAACTAATCCCTCAAGCTCAAAAATAGTTACCTTGTAATTTGACATGAACGTATACGTGATACTCCCTTTGTTTCTTTCTAATCGTAACACTTCAACTTTAACGATTGTTATTGTATGTCGTTGACATTAATGTTTTTAATTATCGGTTAGTATTATTTTCATTTACTTATAAAAAACTTCTCACACTTCGAAGAGTTGGAGCTTATCTCTCTACAACAACCTTCAATCAAAAATGAAAATCTAGTTCTTTTCGATACTAGAGCATTGATTGGCATTTTCCTTCACAAGATAATCGGTTATGTCCTTGTAAAAAGAAAAGAGCGCAAGTCCCTCCCCTCCCACTTTACTCCCCACCCACCAAATTCAATCAGCATTTTGTAGAGCTGGCAATGAGTTGGGTTGGGTCGAAATCAGATCGACCCATTTATAAACGGGTTGAGATTTTCCCAACCGAACTCGACTTGTTTAATTAAACGGTTTGAGGTTTTCAACCCAACCCAACCCAACTATAAACTGGTTGACCTGAAGTTGACCCGTTAAATTTTTTTTCCATTTTAAGTGTAAATTGACTTGACTATAGAATTGCGAGGTGATTTTTTTGTGGCATATCTCATAGAAAAAAGTAACATTTCAATATGTATTTGACATGAATCAAAACATCAAATAATTATTCAATGTTGAAGGAAAAATGAGAAATAAAATCTTTCAAGTAACATTCTACAAATCTATATTACATACTTGCTTGAACTTAAACGGGTTAGGCGGGTTGTTTTCGGGTTGAAAATTTCAACCTGACCCAACCCATTTAATTAAACAGGTTGGGTTAGGTTTACCCATTTAATTAAACGGGTTGAAAATCTTTACCCAACCCTTTATTGTCGGGTTGGGTTCGGGTTGGGTTGGTGGGTTGGGCCAATTTTTGCCAGATTTAGTATTTTGGCTGGGGGCTGGCAACCCAAACTTGTGGCACGCCGTTTAAGGACCAAGTTACTAAAATTTTACTTTAATAATTCTTAGGTACATCGGAGTACACTTTAGATGAGCTCGTTTTACTTCTCATGTTATGAGGTTTTTGTCTCCTCGCACTTACATAACTTCAAAAGCAGATCAAGTCTTTATTAATAAGTAGATTTGGCAGAAGTTAATCGACCAACACCTACTGGATAATCAAACCAAACCTGTAAAAGACATGGCTAAAAATCGACCAACTTCCTGTACTTGACCACAAACACAACCAAACGACTTAGAACTTAAAAATCATTTAAGGGAGTGTTTTCTTTACCTCAAACTCATGAACTTAGTTAAACTTATTGGATTTAATTGAAATTTATTGACTTGTAATTCCTTATTGCAATAGAGTACAGTTTTAGATAATAAACTTATATGGGCCTAATTGAAACTCATTGTAACTTAATAAACCTAGTTGGGACTTATACGAACTTACCGTACTTGAAACGTATTATGTTTTTTAAGGTGAAGATAATGCACCCTTAATTCATATCAGAACAGAACGACACATTAGTTATTAGTAGTTGACCCTAAATTTGAACTAGTTCATTGATCTTTATCCGAACTGGACTGAAGGTCGTAATTTTTGAAAATTCGAGAAACAAAGACCAGGCTAGTTATGCTTAGGCCGAACCTTAACTGCGCCAAAAAAAAAATTGATCTGAAACCCAGATTGGACGGAAAAAAAATTGTACAAAATAAGGACCAGACTGATTTGGATCGGATGTATACTTATTTCTATTTTTATCTACAGAACATAATAAAAAAGAGGAGAAAATGAATATAAAAACTTATTGTTCAACGCCTTTGTTTAATATAAAAAAAAGGTCCAACAATTTAGAAAACTTCCTAACACCAGTCTAAAACCGAATTTTAAAGGATTTGGACCGGATCAAATATCTAAAAATAATAGTTTTTGACCCAAAGACCGAACCAGGTGCCTTAAATCCGACTTATTCCAGTCCGGACTGGTTTGTGCACTCCCCCCAATTCGAACTACATGATGATGTGAAGTTTTCGAAGTGGAAATCCAATCCAATCAAAAACATTACTTCGTGATAGGGGTGCAAACGAGCCGAGCCAAGCCGAGTACTACCTTGTTGATGTTCATTTAACTTATACGAGCTCGTGCCCGAGCTTTCAACCGAGCTCAAAAATCTATTCAAGCTCGGTTCGTTTAAGATATTTTGTGTTGCGAACTGTTCGTGAATGGCTCATTTATTAGTCGAACTGAGTTTATAAACGAGCTTTTTTCATGAACGAGTTTTCTTAAACGAGTTTAGAGTTTAACCACTTGAAAATCTCACAAGTTTAATCATATCTAATAATAAAGATTAAAGTACATTACTTTATTTGATAAACAAACTAATAATTTAAATTAACAATCCTGAATAACATTATAAAAAATTAAATTATGTCCTACAAAATATTCAGCTCCTCAAGCGACATCATAGTTCCTGAATAACTCTATTTAAAAATATTTTTATTCTATTATAGATGTCAAAAGTCAAAAACATGATTTTATCTATACTTTAAAAACGTGTATATGGTACATATGATACCTATGATACATAACATAACTAGACGAGCTTGTTCACGAACTTAAATGAACGAGCTTACATTAATAAACGAGTTGTTCGTGAACTTAAATGAACGAGCATACCTATGTTCATGTTCAAGCTCGTTTATTAAGAGAGATTCAAAAGTTGTTCAAACTCGACTCGTTTAATAAATGAACGAACATGAACGAGCTCGAACCCGAGTAGTTTATTGACCGGCTCAGCTCATTTGCACCAAGACACCCTTTTACCAAAACGGCAAAATGTACCACATATTTGTCTAGAGCCCTTTTGGGTCAAGCCCATATGAAGTGAGTACATAACATTTAACAGTATAACCCAAGCCCAAATTATATCTTCTTTTTTTTTTGACGGGAGGCCCAAATTACATTAACAAACAAATTTTCTCCATTAATCCATTATCCACATTATCATAAATTATTAATTAATTTAATTAATATTTTATTTTTGGGGGTGGGGTGCCCCCTCCTTTGGGGTTTGTATTTCGTAAATCCGATTGACAACAGAAAATGAGGATTCATAGCTCTCTTCTTCCTTCAAACCCTCTCCTCTCTCTCTATATATACTCTCCAATGTCGCATTTTCCGGCTATCTTTTTCTATCTTCAGATCCCTAATTTCACCTTCTTAAACCCTAGATTTCTTCCCCTTTTAGGGTTTCCTTATAATCTCAATCTCATTGTCTCTCTCCTCGGATTAACTGTAATGTCATGGCGCAGCAGGCTCCGCCACCGCAATCTCAGCCACAGCAACAACCGCAACCACAACAGTCCTCTTCGCGGCTCAATCGCCTCCTTACTCTGCTCGACACCGGGTCGACTCAGCAGACTCGATTCGCGGCAGCTAGGCAAATCGGGGACATCGCTAGGTCTTACCCTCAGGAGCTGAATCCGTTGCTGCGGAAGGTGTCGCAGTATCTCAGGAGTCGTAATTGGGACACGCGTGTGGCTGCTGCCAAGGCGATTGGGTCCATTGCTGAGAATTCGAAGCGGGTTTCGATTGAACAGCTTGTTGGTATCGCGGCGAGGAAGGTTTCCGAGGCCGGGCTCGGGTGTCCGGAGCTGAAGCCGAAGAATGAGGCAAGTATTTCGTCGTTTCGTAGTTTTGATATTAATAAAGTATTGGAATTTGGGATTTTATTGGCTTCTGGGGGGCAAGAATATGATGTAAATGATGATAATAATGCTAAGAATTCCAAAGAACGATTGGCTAGGCAAAAGAAGAATCTACGTAGGAGACTGGGGCTTGATATGTGTGAACAGTTTATGGATGTGAGTGATATGATTAGGGATGAGGATCTTGTGATGTTTCCTATGGAATCCTCAAAAAGCTCCAGTGATTATAGTAGGAAAAGAGGCGGGTATCGTGCGTTTCGGTCTCAGAGGCCGAGTGCGAGAGAATTGAACCTTTTGAAGCGGAAAGCAAAGGTTAATTCGAATGATGTACGGTGTGGGGTTACTGTAGGTGCGCAGAAGGTGGTGGTTGCTTCGGCTGGTGGTTCTGAGCCGTTTGTAGGAGGTGGTGGTACAGGTAAAGGCTTGGTCGAGTCGGCTACTGATGAGGATAGTGTGGAACAAGAGGAAGATGGGTATTGGCAGTTTCATGGGTATGTTGAACAGCTTCTTGTTGATATGTTTGATCCTGTTTGGGAGGTTCGTCATGGGAGCATTATGGCCTTGAGGGAAATTTTGACATATCAGGGTGCTTATGCTGGCGTGTCTATGAACGACCCAAGCTCTCGCGGTGGTCAGGGAACGGAAAGTGCGAATGAGAAAGCGAATTTGCCCGTGAAAAGGGAGAGGGAAATAGACTTAAATTTGGAAGTTTCAGAAGATGGTTCTATGGAGAGTTTTAAAAGGGTGAAGCATGAAGGCATTGAACCATCTTCTGTGCAAATGTCTGTGAAGGCCGAGCAAAATGGAGAAAATGCTTCTAGCCCTTTTGTATCTGAAGTTAATATTGGTTCTGTAATAATGAAGTCTGAACCTGATGCTTTAGAGGCCAGAAGTGTTAGTGATGGTGCTGATTCCCTGATGTTAGGGTCAGTTGACACTGCAGAGGAGAAGGGCATTGCGGGAAAGGTAGACATGATGGATAATCTTAGCGGGAATCTTGAGCTGATCAACTTGGTTGGATCAGCTAGGAACTCGTGGCTTAAAAATTGCGAATTTCTGCAAGACTGTGCTATATGCTTCCTTTGCGTGCTGTCTCTGGATCGTTTTGGAGATTATGTCTCAGATCAAGTTGTTGCTCCTGTGAGAGAAACATGTGCTCAAGCGTTAGGGGCTGTGCTCAAATACATGGCTCCTGAATTGGTGCGCGAAACTATGAACATTTTATTGCAAATGCAGGAGAGACCGGAATGGGAAATTCGTCATGGCAGCCTGTTGGGAATTAAATATCTGATTGCTGTACGGAAAGAGATGATGTCTGATTTGCTTGGATTTGTACTACCTGCTTGTAAGTGTGGCCTGGAGGACCCCGATGATGATGTCAGAGCAGTTGCTGCTGATGCTCTTATACCTGCTGCATCTTCTATAGTTGCTAACATGAACCAGCTGTTGCATCCTATCGTAATGCTGTTATGGGATATTTTGCTTGATTTAGATGATCTTAGCCCGTCTACCAGTAGTGTCATGAATCTTCTGGCAGAAATTTATACTCATGCAGGGTTGACTGGAAATATGCTTGACACATTGACCTTGCAGGGGCCTCAGGAACTTGATCTCAATGAAGATTTGTCTTACATTGATGAGTTGGAGTTACCAGCATCAAACGAAAATCCTTATATGCTATCAGCTCTGGCTCCACGGTTATGGCCATTTATGAGACACAGTATTTCATCGGTTCGTTATTCGGCCATCAGAACGCTGGAAAGGCTGCTTGAAGCTCGATATAAAAGACACATTACTGAGCCATCTGCTGGTTCTTTCTGGCCTTCCTCAATTTTGGGCGATACCCTTCAAATTGTCTTCCAGAATTTGCTGCTGGAATCAAATGAAGATATTTTATTGTGCAGTGAGAGGGTGTGGAAGCTATTGCTTCATTGCCCTGTTATGGATCTTGTGACTGCTGCAAAATCCCATATTACCTCTTGGTTGGAGTTAGCTACTACACCTTATGGCTCCGAATTGAATATCTCAAAGATGTTCTGGCCTGTTGCCCCACCTCAGAAGAGAAAATTTGTAACTGCTGCAAAAATGCGGGCTGCAAAGATGGACAATTATGCTGGCCGAAGTGGTAATGTAGGGGCTGCAAAAGGGACTATTCTAGAAGACTGTGTCGATGCTTCTGGTTCCTCTCTAAAGATAGTTGTTGGTGCCGATTCAGAGAAGTCTGTAACTCGCACGCGAGTAGTGGCAGCAGCAGCTCTGGGTGTTCTTGCTTCAAAGTGGCCAGAGTCATCAATAAACCATATAACTGATCCACTGTGGAAAGATATTTCCTCTTTATCAGGTGTCCAGCGGCAGATATCTTCGATGGTTCTGATTTCCTGGTTCAAGGAAGTTAAAAATGGGGAAATTTCACCAGCACAGGGAGTTAATTCTGCTCTTTTTGAACAATTTAAGAATTGGTTGTTGGATTTGTTGGCCTGTACTGATCCTTCTTTGCCAACAAAAGATTCATCTTTACCTTATGCTGAGCTGTCAAGAACATACTCCAAGATGCACAGTGAAGCCAGTCACTTGCTTCATGTTGTTGAATCCTGTGGAATGTTGAAGGATCTTTTGTTGACTACTAATATTGACCTTGGTAACTTGGGGATGGATGACGCAGTGGACTTCGCTCTGAAAGTTGTGCTGCCTAGCTATGACAGCTCGGTAGATAGTCCTGCAGAAAAGCTTATTTTAGATGATGTGGAGTCCTCAAAACAGCGATTACTGACAACTACTGGGTATTTGAAGTGTGTACAAAGCAATCTGCATGTTACTGTTTCTTCTTTAATGGCTGCTGCAATTGTATGGATTTCAAATCTTCCTAAAAGGCTTAATCCAATTATTTTACCCCTAATGGCTTCTCTTAAAAGAGAACAAGAGGAAATACTGCAACAGAAGGCCGCCGAGGCTCTTGCTGAGCTTATTGATGATTGCATTGCACGTAAACCCAGTCCAAATGAAAAATTGGTCAAGAATCTTTGTAGTTTAACCTGCTTAGATCCCTCTGAGACACCTCAAGTAGGAATCATAACATCAATGGAAGTTATTGAAGAGCAGGAACTCCTTCTATGTAGAAGCATGAGTGTAAATCAGAGGTCTAGGGGCCGTTCTGCACCTAGTGGTGAAGATAGATCAAAGGTTGAAGGTTTCATCAGCAGACGAGGAGCTGAACTTGCCCTTAAGCACTTGTGTAAAAAATTTGGGGCTTCTTTGTTTGACAAAATTCCCAAGTTATGGGAATGTCTATCAGAAGTTCTTAAGCCCGTTGATCTGCAAGGGGAAGTTCCTGCTGAAGAGAAAAAGATTACAGTAGCAATTGAATCTGTTAAGGATCCTCAACTTTTGATAAACAACATACAGTTGGTGCGCTCAATTGCCCCTTTGCTAGATGATGCATTAAAGCAAAAACTGCTCACTCTCCTCCCGTGCATTTTCAGATGTGTTAGTCATTCACATGTTGCTGTTAGATTAGCTGCTTCCAGATGTATTACTACAATGGCAAAGTCCGTGATAGTAAGTGTGATGGCGTCTGTGGTTGAGAATGCCGTGCCTATGTTAGGTGATACAGCATCTGTTCCTGCAAGACAAGGAGCCGGTATGCTTATTGGTCTGCTAGTCCAAGGACTAGGGATGGAACTGGTCCCATATGCCCCCTTGTTAGTTGTCCCTCTTCTTAGGTGCATGAGTGATTCTGATGCTTCTGTGAGGCAGAGTGTGACACGAAGTTTTGCTGCACTGGTGCCTCTTCTTCCTTTGGCACGTGGCCTTCCTCCGCCTACTGGAATCAATGAAAGCCTGTTACGCGACAAAGAGGACGCAAAGTTCTTGGAGCAGCTACTTGATAACTCTAGCATCGATGACTATAAACTTTTTACTGAGTTAAAGGTTACCTTAAGGAGATACCAACAGGAAGGCATCAATTGGCTAGCTTTCCTTCGGCGTTTTAAATTGCATGGCATCTTATGTGATGATATGGGGCTTGGTAAAACCCTTCAAGCCTCTGCAATTGTTGCATCAGATGTAGCCGAACATCGCGTGATAAATAACGGCAAAGAGCAGCCTCCTTCATTAATTGTTTGCCCGTCAACCCTTGTTGGTCATTGGGCGTATGAGATAGAGAAGTTTATCGATCCTTCTGTTGTCAGTACTCTTCAGTATGTTGGCTCTGCTGAGGAACGAATTTCCATTAGAAGTCTCTTCAACAAGCATAATGTCATTATAACTTCATATGATGTTGTGCGTAAAGATGTAGATTTTTTTGGGCAGCTTTGGTGGAATTATTGCATCTTGGATGAGGGGCATGTTATAAAAAATGCCAGGTCTAAAATTACTGCTGCTGTGAAACAGTTGAAAGCCCAAAACCGTCTTATACTCAGTGGGACTCCAATCCAAAATAACATTCTGGATTTGTGGTCCCTTTTTGATTTTTTGATGCCTGGTTTTCTTGGATCAGATAGACAATTTCAAGCTACATATGGAAAGCCTCTGTTAGCTGCGAGAGATCCGAAATGTTCTGCCAAGGATGCTGAAGCAGGCGCTTTAGCTATGGAAGCACTGCACAAGCAGGTCATGCCATTCTTGCTCCGACGAACAAAAGACGAAGTCCTATCTGATCTTCCAGAGAAAATCATACAGGACAGATATTGTGACCTCAGCCCTGTTCAGTTGAAACTTTATGAGCAGTTTTCAGGCTCTCATGCTAAAAAGGAAATTTCAAGTATAGTCAATCTGGATGACTCCAAAGAGACTAAAGATGAAAAAGTTGCACCTAAAGCATCATCACATATCTTCCAGGCACTACAGTACCTGCTCAAACTTTGCAGTCATCCGCTGTTAGTAGCTAGTGTGGAAGCTGTTGATTCACTGAGATATATCTTGTCAGATCTCCTCCCTGGAAATTCTGATATTATTTCTGAACTACATAAAATTCACCACTCTCCTAAATTGATTGCTCTTCAGGAGATATTGGAAGAGTGTGGCATAGGTGTGGATACATCAAACTCTGAGAGCATGATTAATTTTGGTCAGCATAGAGTTCTGATATTTGCTCAGCACAAGGCTTTGTTGGACATAATAGAAAGAGATTTGTTCCGTGCCCATATGAGGAATGTGGCGTATTTGCGCTTGGATGGATCTGTTCATACAGAAAAGCGTTTTGATATAGTCAAAGCTTTCAATTCTGATCCTACCATTGATGTATTGCTGCTTACAACACATGTCGGTGGGCTTGGTTTGAATTTGACATCAGCTGACACTCTTATCTTTATGGAGCATGATTGGAATCCGATGCGAGATCTCCAGGCAATGGATAGAGCACACAGGCTTGGTCAAAAGAAAGTAGTCAATGTCCATCGTCTCATCATGCGGGGAACTCTGGAAGAGAAAGTTATGAGCCTTCAAAAATTCAAAGTTTCAGTTGCTAATTCTGTTATCAATTCAGATAATGCCAGCTTGAAAACGATGAACACAGATCAGCTCCTAGACCTTTTCACACCTGCTGAGAACTCCAGAAAGGGAGGCTTTAAAATGAAGAACTCTGATGGCAATTCAAATGAAAATAAAAAAGCGTCTGGAAGCGGTAAAGGATTGAAAGCCATTCTTAATGGTCTTGAAGACCTCTGGGATCAATCACAATACACTGAAGAATACAATCTTGACCAGTTTCTGTCAAAGCTCAATGGTTGAGCATCGAAGCTGGTGGAAATTTGTGTATATTTCTTGTAAGTTCTGTAAATCTAAATTTTGACAATGTGTCCTTTGATTAACATTTGCATGTGAAATTGAGACAGCTGGATAAGCATCTTCTTGGTAGTTCAGAAGAACTTTTTTACTTATATCCTTGACATTAAGCATTTGGTTTCAAGAATATGTGACTGTGATTAGTATCAGATCTGCAAGCACAATGAATAGGAATATAGAACATCGACATGCTACTAACTACGCATAACTATGTCACACACTAAGGGTTCTCTTTTTCTGACAGGTATACTAAATGTCAAAGCAGCTCCATATTCATAAAGTTTCCTTGTCCATACGAGATATTTTTGGCTGTCAGCTTTGCTGGTATGTTGCTTTTAATGTTTATCTGTTCAATTGTTGCTTTTAATGTTTATCTGTTCAATTGCCGGTTTCTGACTGGAGTCACTGGATGGATGAGGGATTGAGGGCTTTTTGTTTAAATTTTTTGCCCATTCATAAGAACGATTTAACAGCAATTAATGCTTTATCACTAGAGTGGGTTGACAGAAGTTCACTACACATTGGAATTGTAAAAGAAAACATTATATACAGAGTAATGCATTTAATTACGGAATTCTCATTGTTTTAGGTTAGCAAGATTTATGGATTTGGTGATTGTTGCATTGGTTTTGTAGAATGATAGACAACATTTCATTAGCACTTTTAAGTGGCAAATTATACCCCACTAGTATTTTCATGCAACGAGCATTACAAAACAAACCCAAAAAATGAGTGAGGCTAAAGGAGCAAGTAATTTGAAATGAAGATTGTAGGAGTTCTCCAGTTTGATAACAATTAACCATCAGATTTTCTGATGGTGTTTACCACCAAAAGTGTATTATTTATCTAACATATGATTTTCTAATGTTCTTTATCACCAGTACAATTGTTCATGTTAAAACGGCAGCACCAAAATTTCTAAATATGTTATTTCTGTATTTCACGTGTATTTAGAGGAAGTTGGGGACAGTAAATTGAGACGTGTTCTACAGGTTTTAAAATCTTTCAATACTTCTTATGGGTAAACGTGCTATTACATTCTCATGGTGCAGGAATAGCGCATTTTACAAGGCCAGGGTCTGTAGATGATTCGGGAAGAGCAAGATCGGGGATTTGTCAGAGGAGGGCTGATTTTTCTGTTGCTCTTTCAAGGTATATAATGTGTCTCTGCTGGGAGCTCAGACTTAAATGGTTGACTTCGACAGTTTGACCTATGTTGTTAATTTTAATGGCTAGAAGATTTGTTTGAGTTCGTGAAATAACTCTTGTTGTCTATCCCTTTGCCCTTCGGCCCTGTTTCTTTCTATGCCCTCTATCCAAGCTGCTTGTGTACACAAATACATGATAATTCACTAACAAGTGGTTGCTCTTTCTTCTGTGCCTGCTGAAAATTGGTTTCTCTTTTCAGTACACCTGCTCGGGAAAAATTATGTTGATTGAGGGTAAAAAATGTCGGATAAAGAGCCTGGGGAAGCCACTACCTTTTCAGGTAGGCACCTTTCTATTCATGTTTACTTTTGTTTTCAATATTTTTCAGCCTGGTTGTTAGTTATCCGTTGTTAGAAAATGAGGGAATGAAATGAAGAGAGTTGTCTCCCCCTTCGGGCTAGGCATGCTGGGTAATTTTTATTTATCAAACAGGAAGGCTTAAAGGTAACCTTTAGAGTATTCTGTGAAACCAGATCTGGTCATCTGATGGGAACTTTATCGTTTCCGTAGAGTTATTGTGAAACCTGATCTGTCCTACTTATGTACAAGTTCCCAGCCTTTCGACTTTCTAATATGAGATCTCCAAACGTTCCGTACTTTTATGTTATTATGTAGAGACTAATGTTAATGAGTTCCAAGTTTAACTGCTCTTCAAGTGGGGGAGGTTGTGAGGTGACTGCTTCAAAACCCAAGTATTGTTGGGCAAGAATGACACTTGACATGGGAAAAGTGATGATGTAGACGTATAACTAACTGGCCATAATGCTTTGAAGTTTGAAATTCATTTATGTTCACATATGCACTTTTACTCTAGTAGACGAATTGAATATGAAGCTGCATATATGGTTTTATGTGTTATTTTCCGTGCTTATTTGTGTATGTATTTATTTCTTTTTAGTTATTTCGGAGAAGAGGTGGGGCCAAAAATATAGCATTTTGTTTTTATCTTTTCTAAATGCCACTTACTTCATTTCTGTTATCAGGTTTGGTTCTTTTGGAAAGATTGTCTCTTCTCTGCTTGAGAGGAGGACCAGTTGACGGGCAGTTTTCTGACTATTTCTGTAAAAATTATCATCCAGATCAACATTCAACTCGACAAGTGTTGTCGAAATCATCAAAATCTGTTGAAAATCAATATAATCCTTGTTTTTGGATCTGAAGTACATGATCAACATGCAACTGAAGTCTTTGAACTTGGTATTTGGTGAAGAAAGTAGATGCCTGAGCATTATTCCATTTATTTAATCATGCCAAAGCATAGCTGGCTTCCTAGAGAAATGTTGGATGTGATGTGTATCTCTGTATTACATATGAAGTATATTAGAGAGATATGAATTGAGTCCTCCACATTTCTTCTTCCCTGTGATCGTATACAGTCTCGTGGCATCTGCAACTGAAGCATTTGTGGGGTCAGAATCTAAGTCATCTGTTATTTAAGCCGAAGCATTTGTGGGGTCAGAATCAATAAGCATTTGTTGTTTATCTAGCAATTTGCGTGAACTTGCAAATTGAATCCCTTATGATTCTATTTTTCTTGGAGATTGACTCATCCTGAAGATAACGGTCTGCATGGCAGCACTACTTCGAAAAATGTGGGTACACATTGCTCAAGCTGTTGAATTTGTAGATTTTCTTTTGGATCGAGTATTAGTTTTGCTAAACAAGTCAATAAGTGGTTGTGAAGCTTATACTTCAAGTCTTTTGTAGGTAGCAGCAGGAGAAGAGGACAAGCTGCATATTCGGCTGAGGAGAACCCATCAATATGGTAAATGGTAATGCAGGTTTTAACTCTGGACCTTGACATCATGGAATTACTTGACTGTATTTTGTAACTTCGTAAAATTCGTTATTTTTTGTCAAGAGAACTCACAAAATGTGATGTTTAGGGAGTTTTGTTGAGGTATTTAAGAAAGCAATTGTTGAAGTTATATAAAAAATTCTTCTGCATTCATCAGCTGCAGTAATCTCAGCAGAATATTCATATTCAAAGGCCTTTGGCTTTCGGGTGATATTGTGAATGAATCTCGAGTGTTTTGTTCGAAACAAAGTTTTGATAAGAGTAATTGTTACTTCCTGTGTTTTGAATTCCGCTTTGATTGCCACAATTTGTCAATACATAATTTTGATTGTTTAATGTGTTCAATTCTTAATTTGGAAAAATTAAATTTTATACTTTGACAATATACATCGTGACAAATTAAGTGCTTAGTTAGAATTTACGGTAAAGGTTTATAAAGTTTGACCACAAAATTAAAGTGTAATCATATAAAAAACTGGAGGGAGTATTATTTATCAATAAACAGTTCATTCTATTATTTATCATATAAAAAAGCGGACGAGTATTACTTATCAATAAAGAGTTAGAGCATGAATAAGGGGGAGTTCTTAGGTGAGTCTTTAGGGGAGAGAAAAAATAAGACCTAGCTCTTAAGTAGGTAATGGAAGTCTTTTATTTGGAGATGGTAAGAGAAATTTCTGAAAGAACTAGCTAGTGCCACATCATTCTTTGTGCATGAAAATAAAATACAAATATAGGATAAGAGTGAATAAGAGGTAGTGTTAAGAGTTGGCCATTCTACAATTTTTAGGAAAAGATTCTTATTTTGAGTTTATGCTTAGGTAACATAGAAAAGAGATTAAGAATCACCTAAATAAGAGTCTCTCCTTATTGTTGCTCTAACATTCTATTGACATAGTCATATAAAGCTGATAAAGTATTACTTATCAATAAACAGTTATATTCTATTGGCATTCGTTTAACAAGTGTACTTATATTTGATAACCTTTTATTCCAAAATGAAGAACATAATAATCACATGATTAAGCAATTGGCCGTTATAGTATGGCCAAAATTGCTAGTTGGAGAGGTATGGCAATATGGCATTGTTTCTTAATTTATTTAACATCAAATTTGTTTAAACATGGCCATCCTCTAACTTTCCTCTTGTTTGGACCCACCCCCTAACCTAAAACGCCAACTTTTAAAACCACGCGCGTATTTTGTTGAAATTTTGTGACTTTTGTCCTTTGGAAACAAAACAAAACACGTATGTACCTGGATGTCCCTTAATTTTGCATAACTAATTGTGTATTTTGATGTTAAAAACTGACCCTATTTGTCAAGTGATTTATATTTGAGCTTCATTGACTTGGTTTAACCCGTAAAAAAATTGAGTCTGAGATGACCTATACCCAACCGAACTTCAACTTGAACCGGTCTATTACTCCATGCCGCTAACAACAATCAGTTTATCACTTATGCATTTATTATTTTCATCCTCGGTTATATATGGAATTATGGATAATTAATAAACGATTTTAATCCTTTTCGTAATTAAGTCATTTTTATAATCATAATTGAAAATTGCAATTGATCGAAGTGAGCAAGTGATCTAACAATGATTTGATCTAAATAATGACCTGTTACAAATTGATAAGGCCGAACACTATATGAAAAACAATCTATAACAACTAGCTAATTACCTGATAATAATTGTCCCATAATCTAAATGAGATTGAAATGACCAGATCCGAAACCAAAATTACCTGACCCAAAGTTTACACGGGCCCAATTAAACTAGTTTAAAACCATTTAAAAATGAAATGAAATGAGTTATAACTTGAATCCAATTATCCGACCCGTCGTGGGTCAACCCAATATGGATCCACCTACCATCGTGGGTCAACCCATACCCCACCCATTTTCCAGAGTTGACACCCCTAAGTGGTTGGACACTTCAAGAATCGTATTCGGTCAAAATTTAGTTCGAGTTTGATTCATTTGTTATTTTTTATTTTTTTGAGGGGAACGGCTTCGGCCTCTAACTTTCATCAACGTTTAAGCAAAAAAACTAAAGCAATTACATCTTCAATTACGCTTGGATAACTCCCTACCCATACTCTAGTAGAATACTCAAGTGGGCTAAGGTAAGCCATAACATTAGCCGCTAAATTAGCCTCGCTATAAACATAACAAAAGGAAATAACATCAAATGAACTAGCGATAACGTTAATTTCTCGGCTAAGCATGCCAAGCTAAGAGCCATCATACTTCCTAATGTTAATTAAATCAATTATTTATAAACAATCACATTCAACTACTACCTTACTAGCATTGCATTGAATCGCCATTTTCAAGCCAAGAATGATTGACTTTGCCTGTGTAACATTTGCATCCCAACTTTGTCTCACCTATTAGCAAACCGCACGAACTATGTTTCCTCCATTGTCCCTTATTATAACTCCCATCCCCACTCCACTCTCTTTATAAGTTGCACCATCAACATTGATTTTAATACACTAACATCAGGTGGTCTCCATTTTGCCTCCTCCCTTTCCCTACATACTCCACCCCTCCTTACGATACACTCCTCTCTAGCTTGTGTGAATGCTACCAACAATGAGCTCGTTGCTGTTACAACTTCGGCAGGAAGACGAGCTTCCCCCTACCATGGATCACTATGTTCCTCTCATTCCATACACTCCAAGTCACCATTACTACTTGCAACCACCAATCCAATTAGTCAACTACAAAACCTACTCGTGGGCACTCCGATCATGTTTTCCACCCCACACTCCTCCCACACACCTTTTAACAAATTTGCATTCCCACATTGCGTGGAAGGCTGACTCGACACCATTAGAACATATTTCACAAATAGTTTGATTCATTTGTTAATTCAAGCTTAGTTATAGTTTCAATAATAAATGAGTCAACAATATTGTACGAATACGAGCACGGGGACGGGAAACAACAAAATTTAAAATTTACGGGTACGACAAAAATAAAATAAAAAAATACAATTTGCAAAAAATTTAAAAATACAAAACAAGAGAATGAATAATATTAACTAAGTTTCTATGCTCGCTATGCGTGCTTATAATTTAAAAATGCACTTACAATAATACTTACTACATTTAGTTAATAACTTTTTGTTCTTTTTATTGATATTTTTTCTAAGTTTTATTATTTGGTGATTTTAGTAAATGTCTTTCAAATTAATTCCCTTTTAATTGAAATATAAAATATTTTGCGTTTTGATTTGCTTTGATTTTATAAATATTTGTAAAAGGTAAAATAGACAATCACTATTGACGCCGCTCATGTGCTCCCTTATATAATAGAGATAATACATCAATAAAATTTTAATAATGTAATAATAGCGTTAATAAGACCAAGTTACATAAAAAACCCACAAAAATATAGTTTTAAAAAGTTAAGAGTGAGAGGCAACTTTGGTGACAAAAGCTTCACTTAAGAAAGTAAATAATTAAAAGATAGAAAGCGTAGTTCCTCGTTCCACTCTTTGTCCTATTGGCATTCATTTAAGTGATGAAAACAGTAGGAAAGTCACTGCTTCAACTAGAGGAAGTTGATTCACTAAAGCTTGGCTGAAGAGAGCTCTAACAGGCCTTGGAGGACCGAGTTCCGATCAAAATAATTGGGAAAGATCAACCAATTTGCCACAAATTTTGGATTCAAATTTTTTTTCTCTTTCTTTTTTCCCATTAATAAGAATAGAGTAAGAAACGGATGAAACACACTCCATATTCCAGCTGACATACAACGTACTCCCTCAGACATCCGCAAGTCAATCTCTCTGTCTCACAGGGACTGGTACGGAAACGATTACCCACTAACGTCCCAATGCAATGTAGCGAGTCTAACTCATCATTGGCGTTAGACTAAAAAACCTGTGAGTTGTGAGCTCATGAATATAAGAAATAATACGAGTATATATTAGTATTTGTTACACCAAAGCCTACGTTTATCAATTGAGTGGCAAGTATAGGAGATTTTTTGACACAACTGGTTATTGATCCGGATAAAACTCTATCGTTACATACAGTTTAAAATTATTTATATTTATTCTAAAAAAATATTCACCGGCTATAAATGTCATTATATTATATTATATGTAGTATACAAGTTAAGAATAAAAAGTTTAATTATCAATAAAAGTTAGACAAAGGTCATCACTTAGTTAGGGATAGCTCCAATACAAGAATGTTCAGAACAAAAAGAACAGAATCACTGGAGATAAAGTCGCTACATCCATACATCCAACTCATAGAGGACACAATGAGATCAAGTTTTTGGCCTTATCTTGCAAGATAACAGAGAATATCTAGAGATAAAGTTGCTACTCGATCGATCCATACTTAGATTAGCTTCTTATGTCTTTCTTTTCTTTGCTTGTTGGTAAGGTCAAGTTTTTGGCGTTATCTTGCAGGTGACGGCGGCGAAGTTGACATCGGAAAAAATGGCATTTAGGCGAGCCGTCCAATGATGTGGTATGTAGTACAAAGAAAAGGGCAACACCGAAGAAAGGAAAGAGCAAGATTGTGGTTATTCTTCTTCCCGCAATTAAACTGTTAGTAGGAACATATTTTCTATTTTTGATGGTTTTGGAGAAATAAGTCACACAATTAGAGTGTGGTTTAAACTTTACATTAATGTAAACAAGGTCATTAGTTCGATTATTACTAATAAAATACATATATAAAGGGAAAAAAATGAAACACGAAGCCTGTAAAAGTTGTGACCTTTTGATTGCAGATGAAACAGGGAGAACATGTCTTTATTTTGATCATTTTGCATACAAGAGGAACTTGTAGGCAATCTCCGTTGTTCTTTATGCTTGCTTTGCTTATGACATATCGATGTGACGTTTTGTCTCTCGTCTTTAATCTTATTTTAGCGAGAATTCTCTTCTATTTTTACAAGACAATATTGTTTTTTGTTAAGATAGATAAGAAAAAGCATTCAAAAGTACTATACTAATACGTACGGACCTTCTATTACAGGTAGCAAGCATAGCTGTCAGGTAATATATATATATATATATATATATATATATATATATATATATATATATATATATATATATATATGTAGACGAAAGTAGGTGAGAATAAAAAGTAGGTGAGAGAAAGTGGTGATTTAATGTCAAGATTGTAGACGAAAAAGAAGTGTTAAGATAAGAGATATGTCAAGTCAAGGAGACAAGGATGGAGGAAGTAAAAACCCATATCAGATATGTATTACTCCCGTCCGTATTAAATACATATCAGCCAACAACAAGACAAAATAGGAAAATGACAAGCACTAAAAGACAAAACACAATAATCAAAATGATGTTTTTACATGAAAATTGATGTTTTTATGTGAAAAATGACATTTTTTTTATATTTTAAAAATGGCGTTTTCATGTCTCTAAATGCCGCCTCACCGAGCTCGTCAAGAATGCATATGAGGTAAGGAGAATTTCGGTTCGAGTACGTTGATCGGAGTAGTAGGTCGTGACCACCAAACTTTGAGGACGGCGAGTAAGGTACACATCCAAACCTGGAAACGTACAACACAAAACACCTTCCCTTTATTCTCTCACTCACTCGCTCTTTCTCTCTCCATTTTTCATTTCAATTTCAAAATCAAAAACTTCAAAAATAAATATAAATAAAAATAAATCAGATTAAATTACACGCTCCTATCTCTTTTACTCTTTTCTCCATTAATTTTATTTTTTTAAATAATTTTTGTTCTTATTTTCTCTCTCTTCTTCTACTCATTCTCTCTCCTCGCGGCGATAAAATTTGAAATTCCGAAAATTTCGAGGAGTTTTTTCTCATATCTTTCTTGCTCCATTGCTCAAATTCAAATCGAGGTTCTGCAAATTTTGTGCCCTAGCAAAATTATTTAATTTTTTTGGGTAAAAAATGTCGACAGAAGACGAGAAGTTGTTGAAGGAAGCGAAGAAACTTCCATGGGAAGATCGACTAGCTCACAAGAATTGGAAGGTTAGAAATGATGCAAACATCGACCTTGTTGCATTGTTCGACTCCATTTCCGATCCTAAGGACCCTCGTCTTCGCGAATTTGGTATATTTTTAGGGTTTTTGATTATTTTTTGAATTGGTTAGATCTGATGAATAAGGGAGTTTCTTCATGATGCATTTCGAATTTTGGATTTGGATCTTGTTGGCAGTAATGGGGATTTTTGAAAATTTTGTTGGGATTTTTTTGCAGGGCATTATTTTAAGAAAACAGTGTCAGATTCTAATGCGCCGGTGCAAGAGAAGGCACTTGATGCTTTGATTGCTTATTTAAAAGCTGCTGATGCGGATGTTGGAAGGTGGGTGGGTGTTTGGGGAGTGGAATAGTCGTTTTTGTTGTTGTCATTGTTATTTTGGTATTCATGGGTGTTAATCATCTAGGTACGGGAAAGAAGTATGTGATGCAGTGGTTGCGAAATGTCTTACTGGGAGGCCTAAGACAGTGGAGAAGGCACAAATGGTGTTTATGCTTTGGGTGGAGTTGGAGGCAGTTGAAGCTTTCCTGGTAAGAAACTTTCCTTTTTAGTTTCTACAATGCAATTGTTTTTTTGTATTGCATTTGATTGGGATACTGGAAGGAGTGAGTTCGAAGAGGTTTAGCTTATTGCACCATGTCCTTGCAGTTGAAGTTGAATGAAGTGATTCTTCTTAGGAATGGTTTTTATTACAAGTGTTTTTCTGTGTTACTTTTGGAAGGGACATAGAGACAGTTTCTGCCTCCTTTTATCCAGGAGTATTAGATAATGCCACAATGGTTTGAGCTTCTTAGCTAATATTTTCATGGCCAAATTTTCTAGTTAACGTGTGGCTGTTTATTGAAGTAGTGGTAACTTACGGGCTCCATTACTATGTAAAGGACCAAACAGACCTGAAGCCAAAGTTCAGGCTCTCACGGTGTAGTTCTGCTAAAACAATTACTCTATGTAACGTGTGGGGAGAACAAAGTTAGTAGAATATTATGCCGTTGAAGTGTCATGGCATTGAGATTGAAGAGTGGAATGGAGTCTTTCAGTCGCTTTTGTTCTTTCTTTTTTTTGTTATTTTTGAGCAAGTGAGAACTGGTTTGTCTCGTGAAGCTGTGTTAACTCCATTTATTATGATCTCCTTCCGCACATCTTCTCATGTGAGTCTTGGTTTTAATAAATGCCTTTTAGTATCAGTCTCTTTGATAGTGCTACCATTGGCCGTACTATTTACAGATGCAGTTGCTTGCCTACTCAACCATTCATCTAATTTTAGTTTCCCCAATGGTCTCCTCTAGGTTAACTTTGAGGTTATTTTGTTGGTTATCAATAAATGGACTAGTTATTACGGAGTACTTATTTGTAGTCACATGCTCATCTTTTGTTCACCCGAGTCCTCATCAAGTACCAAAGACTAAGATTACAAGCCTATTTTTTATCAAACCAAGTTTTGGTTAATTTATTCTCTCATTTCCCTGTTTATGCCTATAAATAAAGACTTCCATGTTACGGACATGGTCACCTTAATCTCGTGGAACCTAGCATATCTATGCCATTAACGTGAGTTGTATAAGGAGATCATGTGTTCCATAACCCATATAGATTTTTTAAAATTTGATCTCACCATAGAAAAAGTTAGGGTTGTACACAATATTACTAATCGCAAAACTTGAACAGTACTTACTTGATTCAAATTGATAACCAATTTGATAGACTTAGGTGACATAGCTTGTAAATTTTATGTTCGTTTACAAAGAAAACCAGGAAATCGATGTCTTAGCGAAATGTTAAAAGTAAAGATAGTTGGAATTAACTTGGAGAGTATCTTCGAGGAACAAGTTAGGATATGCAATTATGCATGTACCAGTTATTAAGACCTATGTCATTATTATTGCTCAATGAGATGCTTGTGTAAAATTTGGAATATCCATGTTCACAAATGACTTATTACAGTAAAATCGAGGAACTTGAAAATCAACTTCCTAGTTGTGATGTTTTGATGCTAACCTTTAAAGAAAAAATTAAAATCAGAAAGGGAAACAGATGATCTCAGTTATAGGACAAACAATCACTTTGAAGGTCTGAATCAACACAGATCTATCTTCTAAGATTAGGTTTCTTTCTTCAACCAAGTCTGAAATTCTTATGGTTAATGTTAAATGTTTTAGCTCTTTATTTTAATTTTAATTCACCAAAATGATATTTAGTAGTGATCCATGTAGTTGTCATTTTAATTAGTGTATAAGTAATAAATTCTTTTTAAGTCTAGGACAAGTCTTAAAACATCTTTGTAATTGTATTCATAGGGTTTGTGCTTGTCTAACCACCCTAAGCAGGAGCCTTAGTAGATTAAAAACTACTGTGTGTAATTGTGGTAAGGTATGGTTCACTTGTGCTAACTTTAAGAGATGCCCACTACAGATGTTTGGACTTTTGGCCTTAACGTTTACTTAACTTATGGGTACTTTATGTTTGAAATCATTGCTATTGAATGTTGATACACACTGTTTATTTCTGAACACTCGAAGTAGCTGTTGCCATCCTGAAATAAACTACAAGGACAGAAAGGAATATTTTTTGCGGCATCTGATGGAGAAAAACTAGAAAGATTTGTTACAAAGCCACGGCCTTAACGCGTGTGTGGAAACCACTTAGTTTTTCATAGGTCAATTTAGGCCATATTTTTTGTATGAAATTGAATGAAGATATATTGTGAAGTTGCTCTCTTTTTATTGGAAGAGAGGTTATTTTTCGCATATCATAGTCAATGCTCCCTCGATCAGTAAGGATTTATGTAGTCTTAGTGGTGCATTCATACACGAGGTACACTTGTTAATACCAAGGTTAGGATTGGACGTAAATAATTTATCGAGTAACACTTCATATATAATTTATCAAGTAACACTTTAGTGAAATCATCTTGTGCCTCGTCAACTAATAATTTACGCACCTAAGTAATTGGATTATTTAATTTAGTTAAAAAGCTATTGGCACAAAGCCACAAAGTCGAAGGTCAAGTGCTAAGACCTTTGTTTCTATCTCTCTCGCTGTTGCATTTTTTTCCTGTTCTTTTGTGATTGACGACTTGGTAGCTTTGGATAAGAATGAGACATTTTGTTTTCAGTTAGCTGAAGGACCAGATAGATATTTATGGTGGGTAAGAAAGAGAATTCAGAAAATGGGGTTAAAGCAACACTATAATACAATGTATGGAGAAAGGCAGGATATGATAACAAGACATATTTATGAGGTAGTGGAGCGGAATTTTGTGAAACAGATGAAACTTAGGAGTTGTTATTTAAAAAACTAGGATGAAAGAGAGATTCAAAGACAATGGGATTATGGTAGAGATTTCCTTGACAGACAAACAAAAGGACTGGAATACAACTACAAGACCTTGGTATAATTCGGCCCAGGTTTGTAAAATAGCCACATTTAATATATTTTTTTAAAGTAAGGCGTATTCTTTGAAGAAGAAACACTAAAATTCTCAAATTAGATTCAAAGAGGAAGTGTAAAATAATAGGTATTACTAAGGTAAATGAAATTTCATACTAGGTATTTACTACTAATTTGATTTTTTTTTCTAATAAATGGTAACCCAAGTATTCAACCCATAATAAAGAAATAGCGTCATGTGGGGAGTGAGGCCTCCGTGTCTCCAGTGCCTTATGAAAGCTACTCATCTAGTTTCTTAAAGTGATTTCCAACTTTTCTAACACACTGTAATACTGTATGTACGAGATTATGTTAGATATGGTGAAATAGTTTGAGGACACTCTAAATGATTTTAAAAATATATTTTCTGGATAACAAATTGTTACTTTTTGATGTGAATAACAAATTGTGCTTTATCCCATACGTGCACTTTTTAGAACTTCTGTATGGGCCAAACTGCCATCCCAGGTTCCTCTGTTTTGGGTTCTTCTGACTGATATTCACAGGAACTTTCAGCTCTTGTAGTTCTCTGTTTCTTTTGAGGAGACTCTGTCCTTCGATATACTCCCTCAGTTCCTATATGTTCTACAGTGAACTTTGTTTTTAGAAAAGTTGGAGAAGAGTGAGTGGGTGTAAGAAAAAGGTGAAAAAGTTAGGAAGAGAGTGCCAAAGGCGGGTGGGTTTAAGAAAAAGGTGAATAAAGTAAGGGGGAGTGAGTGGAATAGTGCAAGTATTATGGGGAAAGGGGATGTGATGGTAAAAGGTGACTGCTGAAAATAGAATACAGTAGAAGTGAGTAGACTTTATGAAACACTCCAAAGAGGTAAGTGCTATCTTCTCAACCTATGTTTATTACAAAATTCATCTCTTAATAAAAAAGCACAAGAACCATCTTGGGCTTTTGAGGAGCCTGCTTGCGTTAATCATTGTATAAAAATTTCTGTCATGCGGAAAAAGGCTGAGCCGCTGAAGTCTTTTAAACTTTAATTTATTGTGATTTGCGTGGTTTGGTTGATTTGGCTTTTTCTTTTCATGTGCCTATGAATAGGTGTAAACATAAGAGGGAATGGAATAATACTGAGCTTGCTTGACTAATTGTGTGTCATAATTTTTCTCTGGCGTGCTATGTTAAAAAAACAAATTTTGTCACATACATTCTGATGATGGTTGAGATGTTGAAGTCCGCGGACTTTAGTTGTATGATTTGAACTGTTTGGCCTTTTGTATTTCATTTGAATACAAGTTTAGCTAACCATCACTGAGCTTAGTTTCTGAAATGTAGGATGTGTTTAACTTATTTAACAATAACTTATTAAAGACTTATCCAACAATGATGCAGCTTTTGCTTTTCTCTGTCGTCATTTTATTTTTCACTGTATACATGCAGTTGTTGGTTTATGTAAGCAGAAAATTCTTGTAGCTTCGTGCTTCAAAAATAGATGACCTTGAAACTGATGCATGTCTTCTCTCTATTTTATGAATCTTCAACCTTTCGGTGCTAGGATGCTATGGAGAAGGGTATTAAAGCCAAAGTGGCTAAAGCAGTTGTGCCTGCCATTGACGTCATGTTTCAAGCGTTAAGGTTTGTTATACCCCGCTTGTGTTGATTTGTGTGTGTGGCGATGTTAATATTATGGACTTCCTATGTTGTTTACTTAGTTATATGTTTTCTCTTTTGTTTTCCTTTGTCTTTTCTTTGGGGTGTTAAATAGTGAATTTGGGGCCAAAGTTGTACCTCCGAAAAGAATTCTTAAGATGTTACCGGAGCTTTTTGATCATCAAGACCAAAATGTTCGTGCCTGCTCTAAAGGGTTGACCCTAGAATTATGTCGCTGGATTGGAAAGGACCCAGTTAAATCCATCTTGTTGGAGAAGATGAGGGATACAATGGTAACACTATTTTTTTCTTCAATTTTTTGCTGTATACTTTTACCTTCAATATGTTGGAAAAATATGGAATTATGATTTTTACTTATTTATTATTTCTTTGTTTTTAGAAAAAAGAGCTGGAGGCAGAGCTTGTTAATGTTACAGGGACAGCGAAGCCCACACGGAAGATAAGGTAATACCAGTTTGTACTTTGATTTTCCGTATTCTGAAGGTAGCCAGGTGTGTAGTGTCAAAAGTGAGTCATTACTTTTATTATGAAGCTGAGAACATTAAATTAAAGAGTCAAAGATACAAAGTTCAGTTCAGGGAGGCTTATCCTCCATCAATACATCCGAAACAAACCCCATGGGTTGCCCAAAAACAGACAATTCGTAGTTAGCTAATACATTAATTCTACACCTTCCTATTCTATCAGCAACTTTGTTAGTAGTCCGTGGTTTGAACTCAAGCTTAATTCCAGGCATTTTTAAAACTAGCTCCTGCAATGTTTGACACTAACAAAATTAGCATCCTAAACCGAATAGTCTTGCATTATCCTATTAATAGCTTGCTGGGAATCACATTTCCCCATCTTCTCTCGGCAATGATTTTGCAGCCCTTGTAGAATAACTTGTAATTCCCCCATTAGAGCTGATTGCATACATCATTTTTGTTGGAAACCAAGAATCCAATTACCTAAATGATAATGGAAAACCCCTGCTGCAATGCTAGCATCAGCTTCCCTTTTCAATAAAGAAGTATCACGGTTGAGCTTAATCCAATTGCATGGAGAAGGTTTCCATGTGCGAGTGTTAACAGGAGGGTGTTGGGAGGTAGATGAGCCGATGGGATGCAATGTCTGGAAGTATGATGTTCCTAAGCGAGAGCTTGAGCTTCCATAATGCACTTATCCAATGAGGTATGGATTTGGTTAAAGATGAAGTTGTTTCTTCTTTCCCAAATGGACCATATAACCGAAGGGAAGAGTGATTTCCATGGTAGGGTAATTTGATTAGTAGGATGGATGGTTTTGTGAGTGAGGTTTTATTGTAACCAAAACTAACCAGTAGGGATGAAAAAGAATCATCCATTAATCACTTAATTCTTTCCTAGACACTTGTACATCTCCAATAGTTTCTCTAATCAGCAGCAGAAATCTCCTCCGCTCATCCTGCTGTGTATTCTCCTTATGGGGCTAATAGTCGTAGTTTTAAAGATCTTCTAGAGGTGATGCCTTCTTCATCTCAATAGCCTTAGTAGTAGCACTATGCAACAGGTTCGCCTAGAGGAATGGCTTATTTGTCTCTACACCCCAGGCTTGCACTGTTACTATTCAAGGTGGAGATGGGGGGGGGGGGTAAGCCGCTATGTTATTTTTGTTCGTTTGTTAACATTGGCATATGGTTAACTGGAATAAGAGGGAAGACAGATTTTTAGCGATAAGTGGGTTCAATTACTCGGAAATCGTATTTATTTTAGTACTTTTTGAATAAATTTACCTGATATATGCCTAAGGCTTTACATCAAATCAAACCAAATCATTTGGGACTAAACGTCCAGTTTTGTCTTTAAGTTGGCTTTTTTTTAGTTTTTTGCATATCCCACCTTTCTAGATCTATTATCTAACTACATAACCTTTTATACCCCCAGGACTTAACCCAATTGTAAGTAGTATACTTTGTATAGTTATAATTTTGTAGCCAATGATCAAATACTTCGTAAAGCTAATTTTGACGTAAGTTAATTTTTTCATCGAATAAGAAAATGAGTCTCTTTTCCTTATCTTTTACCTAAAAAATTATGAGTTTCTTTTTACTTCACTGTTTTCCTGTTAATAAAGCTACCCACTGTAGCCAGGTATTATTTTTACTCTATCTAATACTTCGACGCCCTAAACTTTTTTCCTACTTCAACTCTTTCCCAAGTGCTCCCAACACAAAGGTACATTCTTGGCTCCTCCAATGATCACCTCCATGCTCCTCATGTTCTAGGATTCTTTGTTTCTGATCTCTCAGCGCCTTGCTTTTTCAAAACTTAAGTCAGCCTTATTGAGGGGGGATTAGTATATGCAATGATTTACCATTGTCAGGAACTTGATTGCTCGCTTGTTCATGAAGTGCCATGTGTCAAGGCACATTTATCTAGTGTTATTGAAAATTGTGATTAGGTTACTAATATTTTCATACATATTTGTGTTAAACCTTATTTTTTCTTCTGCTGAAGTTATTGCTTGAGGTTGGTATTGGATATTCCTCCCCCAGATTGAGCTGCATGTTTTTTTACCGCGAATATCCTGAACATGAATGTATCTTTTCCTGATGTCCTAAGGGGTGAGAATTTTTCAAGCAAGATCCATATGCTTTTCTTTGGGTCTTCTTTGTTCTGGAGTTTGTTTTAGCGTTAAAAATATTATTTTTCCGTCACGAGCTTCCTCCCCATTGCTCCTTTGACATTTTCCCTTTTAGTTTGTATCAGAATTTGAATCTGGGCCATCAAAACATTTGTGCTCGTATTGGAATTTGGTAGCTTATTTGACTTATAAAGTTTTGGGATGTCCTGTGGTCCTACACAGCTAGTTGTGTTTGCATCTTGTTTCCATAGAATGTTTTGTTTGGGAGATGAGTATTGGATTCACAGCTTTCAGTATAAATATTCCGTCACAAGTATTTTGCAGTTACCTGACCACCCGTGGATTTAGTACGAGTATAAGTTTTGAGTCCAGAAGATATTATTCTTCCGTTGAAAGTCAGATTAATCACCCTTGAATCCATCACGAATATGAATTATGTGTTCGTTGAATATTTCTTGCCCAACTAAAATGGCAATCCATATTAGTTTTGAAACATCCATTTTTTATTTATTTATTCAGATCTGAACAAGACAAAGAGCCAGAACCAGAGGTTGTTGCTGAAGTGGAAAACACTGGGCCTTCAGAAGAATCTACTTCTGATGGTATGCAATTTATCTTTGTTGACTCTTACTGTCCTTTATCATACGGAGTATACAATATCCTAATTTAATAATGTGGAGTCGATGTTATGAGCGAAAAAGGACACAAAGCATGGGTGCTGACGGGTGGATGATATTGTCTCCTGTACTTCCATTTGGTGCTAAACTTCGGCTAATAGTCTTGGAAACCTGGAAATTTTTCCGGAAAGATAATTGAAATGTATGTCATGTACCTTTTTATATTTTTATGTTGGAATTGATTGCGGTACTTTGGTTGCAGCTCCACAGGAAATAGATGAATATGAGCTAGTTGATCCAGTGGACATATTAACGCCACTAGAGAAGTCAGGATTTTGGGATGGAGTGGTCAGTTCTCTTATACCAGATTGTTTGCTTTGAAATTGTTGATTTTATATTCTATAATTTTAGGGTTATATTGTCAGTGGTTAATTGACACTAGAATTTATTTTTGTTAAAATGTTTGTTTCATTATTGGCATGGCCCCGTTTTCTTTGGGATGGACGTGGGAGACTCATTGTCACTTCTGTTTGGTATGATAGAAAGCTACCAAGTGGTCAGAGCGAAAGGAGGCTGTTGGGGAACTGACAAAACTTGCTTCCACAAAGAGGATTGCACCAGGTGATTTCACTGAAGTCTGCAGAACGCTCAAAAAGGTAGTTTAAACACTGCTTTCTTTCCCTTTTCTAGTTCTTTTTTTATTATTTTTTTATTGTGCCATACTTTTTTTTGCTGCTTAACATGTTTGAGTATCAAATGTCTCCGCAGTTAGTCACAGATGTTAACATAGCTGTCGCAGCTGAAGTCATACAGGCCATTGGAAACCTTGCAAGAGGCTTAAGAGCACACTTTGCTGGGAGCTCCCGCTTTTTGCTTCCTGTTTTACTTGTAAGATACCATAATTCTCTAGGGAAAGTTAATGTTTGTGTGGCTTCTTTCTTTGTTTATTTTTGGTGCTACATTTGCTTCCCGTCTGAGTTTGGCATTGTTATAATGGACCTACATTCTCATCCATGTTGACATAACATAGGTTTCTAAGTTGTATACATGTTCATCACTACTTTACCTGGTGTTCCTTTTTTCATTTATGTGTACTGTTTTCTTCTATTTGCAAGTTGCAACCTCGTGTAATGTGACTGGCTTTAGGACTTAACTTTGTCTTGTCTGACAGGAAAAACTGAAGGAGAAAAAGCCTACTATTACAGATGCTTTAACTCAAACATTACAAGCCATTTACAAGTCTGGGTGTCTAAATCTTGTCGATATAGTTGAAGGTATACTTGCATTTCTTACTTTTTACTGTTACCCTACAAGTGTACAGGTGAATATGGAATTCAGTAGACTACATGTACAGTTTCATGTATTGAGATACTTCGGACCAGCAAAATTGATGCATTACGTTGTCCATGGCATTTAAGCAAACAAATTATTTTCGTTTAAGGCCAATTGCACTGTGAGCAGTGCACAAAATTCAACATAATGATTAAGCTGTAGTATTAATTGTTGTCCAACTGTTCCTTGTGAATAATTTCGGTAGGTTTTCTTTATTGACTGTTACCAAAACATTGATATATAGGATTTCGGAGTTAAACACAAGGATGTAAGCAATGATAATGAGTTTAGCTAAGTGGCTTTTGATTTGCTTCTTGGAAAGAAAAGAATCTAGAAAGGGAAAGTAATATAGATTTGTTTTTCTTTCTCCTCCATGTTTGGAATTGCTTTTGATTATTTTGGGCGGTCGAAGGGGTCCGCGTTGATGGTGGAAAGAATACATATTTCTATGCTGTTTATGGTATGACCATATTGGAAATCAGAGATGTAGTCGGTAGGGGATTTAGTGGATTTAAATGGGGAAAGGGTTGGTAACTACAAAAGTGGTGGTGTAGGTGGTGAAGGGCATGACCGTGGATTCTTGGATATGGGCAGTGATGATGTGATTATGGTGATTGGTGGCCGTTGTCGTGGTAGTGACAATGGATTGTGTCATGTTGGTGTGTCCCCAAAATCCATTGTGAGGCAATTGATATATGCCCGGCCTTGGGTGTTTTGGGGTTGATGATAATAAGGAAGTTTGTGAATAGGAAAAGATAATTAAATAGCAATAAACACAAAGTGGAGGCCCTGGCATCCTCTTTTCCTTTACTTTCTTCACAAACCAAGTGCAAATAGTCTCAAATCCCTTTGCTAGTGATGGGCTATCTCCATTTCTACTTTCTATGTGTACTTCCGTCAAGGGGTAGCTTACTTGTTTGTCTTTGAACTTATGCCAGCAGGTATCAGTAATAGATGCATACGAAGTTTTTAGTCTGAGATTAGCTAGGTTACATGCGGACTGTAAAAGTGTTTTCGCCATACTTATTACCAACATGCTTAGTTTTAAAAAGTGCGAAGCGCAAAAGGGCCTGGAGCTTAAGCGCAGAGCGAAAGCGCACGCTTTTCGTAGGCGAAGCGCACTCGGAAGAAATAACAAATTTCAAAGGTTCAGAAAATATGGAGAAAATATGGAAAGAAAAGATGAAAAAAAAAGAGAAATCAAAACGATGAAAGAAAAATTCAGAATCTGACGGGAGAAATCCGGCGACGAGAGAAAATTGCACTAGGGTTTTCAAAAACTTCCCAAATATTCGCTTTTCAAAAGAAAGAAATCACGTGTTACTTTGAAAAAGAAGATTAGAGTCACGTGGCTTTATTTTTTATAATAAAGAAGAGTCTGATGTGTCCAGACTACAAGAAGCGCAAAAGCGCTGGGATTCGCAGAAGCGCTAGGAAGCGCGCGCTTCTTGTATGTAGCTAGGCTTCGGCTGGCGGAAGCGTTTTGCTGTGCTGTGAGTGTGAGCTTCTGAGCTTCCAAGCTTTAAGCGCAATAAAGCGCGCTTTTTAAAACTAAGCCAACATGGCAACTTGATCTTATAAAAAACCAACACGGTCTATTCTAAAAGGTCATGTATGCACCATATTAGGAGAGGGGCATTTTAGGGAGTTGCATTACTTTTCTGTTTTTAGTGGCTTGAAGAATAAGCTAACTAATTAGCTCTACAAATAGAGAGCATATTGGAGAGAGAGAGTCATGTTGGGAATTGGGAAAAGTAGTCAGTTAGTTATAATTGGGAGCGTGTGATTCCTCTCAAAAGATTGGCTTAGTCTGTACTTGGTGCATCTTACCTTGATTAACATTAATGCAGTCATATAGTTACTTGTTCTTCCCTAGTTCTTTTTCTTCCCTTAATCTCTATTTTCTTCCATCAATTTTACTGTTTTAGTTTACTAAGCTATTCACAGTAGTTACACTCTTGTGTTAGTACAACGGACTTGATTGATGTCGTGTTCTTTTCCATGGACCATCATCTTTTTTCTTTTGAGTGGATTCTTGCATTTGTGGAACACAATTCTACAATTCTTAGTCTCTCTCCTCCCCTTTTCCCCCGTCTCTTCCCATCTTACTAAGGCAACTTGCGCTAACTGATTCTATCCCGATTTTTAAAGTTTTTGAGAACACTTCCAAATTTTCATTCTGTAGATAGCCTAAATGGAAGCCAAATTTCTTTTAGTCGTATGTAAAACCATTTATGGACCGCAAATCTAATGTTGATTGGGTGAAAGGTAAAGTAGTTGTGAGAGTTGAATGCTGTTTCCTATTCACCCTTAACATGACAAATGTTTGAATGGAGGAAGTATGGTTTTTCTTCGTGACATAATTTTTTTTGTTTGTGAAGTCCCCACTCCCCAGCAAGTGTTTTTTTTTGCGACAGTAGATACTGTCTAGCAGTCATTATCCCTTGTGTGCTTGTTTCTGATTTCTGAAATATTTCTTCAGATGTTAAAACGGCGGTGAAAAATAAAGTGCCTCTTGTCAGATCGCTGACTCTAAATTGGCTCACATTTTGCATCGAGACAAGTAACAAGACTGTCATTCAAAAAGCTCACAAGGATTATGTCCCAATTTGTATGGAGGTCAGTGATTTGTATTTGACAAGTATTTTAGTTGCTTGTTTTGTAAATTGTTCGAGTATCTGCTCAAAGTTTTCTTCATCATACCACATGCTTAAATTCGGAGATGCTATAAATATTTTATTAATTCTAACCTAGTGAGGATTTGATTGTGCCATGTGCAGTGCCTTAATGATGGTACTCCAGATGTAAGAGATGCAGCCTTTTCTGTTTTGACGGCCATAGCCAAGGTAAGTATCTAAATCTCTTAAGTCTGCTGGTTAACTGGTTGCGAAGTAGAAACTGAAATGTTAACCTACTTTTCATGTTTTAGTCGGTAGGTATGAGACCTTTGGAAAGGTCACTAGAGAAGCTCGACGATGTCAGGAGAAAAAAACTTAATGAAATGATTGGTGGTATGGGAAGTGGCCCACCTGCTGGTGGAAGCTCAGGTTGGTCTTTCATCTTAAATATGTATTCCTTTGATATTAGATGTCCATGCCTATTAACCTCAGATTTTGATAATCACATTTCAGTTAACGTGCAAACCTCAAGTGGAGTTGCATCAGAGGTGCGTATTGTTATCTTTTGCTGTCCATCTCTGTTGTATTAGTTTGTGCCATAAAACCACAGTAGTACCCTGCCGCGCAAATTCTCTGTAATTCTCTTCCAAAGCGGTTTGTGTATCTTATCTTTGATGGTTGAATACATGATTCTTTTTTGTTGTTAGCTGTCTCATATTACAATTTGCAGTACATGTTTCTTTATTCCATTGCATTTTTTAGGTGCTACCTAATATTTTTTCTCTTTATATTTGGTATTATTCTGATGTATCTTTTCTGCAAAGATTTTTTTAGCCTTCTTTCAATTTCTTGAAGCATTGAAAGCATGAATTTCGCTGTGTGACGGATTTGATTTGAGGATCCCCTTTTCTCTGTATTTTGGGCTCATCATATACGTTTTTCTTCATAAAATTGTGTGATTACCTTTTAGAGTGGCAGTAGTTGATAATAGTGACATTGCCTTCTTGTATATTCTTTCTTCTGTACTATAAACTCTTTACTAAAGTGATTTTGGATGATCAATGTTGTATTTCATCGTCTCTTTGGGGGTATATTACTTGTTAATGCACAAGATTTCCCCCCCTTTCGGTGACTATTTATGGTGAGGTTAAGCAATAGATGTGTAGTCAATTTCATCTGGTTTCTTGTCTGGGTAGCGGTGATTGAGGAAATTCTAAAAATTGGTATTTTCTTTTTGTATACAAGACCATGCTAGACACTCATCCCTCGTGTAGATTTCTGAAACTAAATAATATTTTTTGCATAAACAATTAACTTTATTCTCAGTTTACTTTTTTTTAATTGGCGTGTCTGTAACAATTTTACTCTGTTTCTGTTGTCGATAGGCCTCAGGGAGCTCATTTGTAAAGAAGTCAGCAGCGAGTATGTTGAGTGGTAAAAGGCCTGTTCAGGCTGCTGTGAGTACCTTTTTTTTCAAAAATTAATTAGTAGTTTAAGTGATATTTATGTGGCTTATATCTGCTCTGGGTTTGACCTAAACTCATCTTGCTTGCATGTATTTTCTGTTAGCCTGGCGGTAAGAAAGTTGCTTCATCGAAATCAGCTGCTGGTAAAAAAGCCGAAGCAGGGGGCCAGCAGAAAACCGTGAAAGCTGTTGAACCGGAAGATGTTGAGGTAATTTGGACCTTTCTCTTGATTAAATTGCCTGGCACTTTGTCTCAAAAAGGTTGTTTACCTGTGGTTATCGTGGTGAACAGCCATCCGAGATGAGTCTTGAGGAAATTGAGAGCAGACTTGGCTCCCTTATACAAGCGGAAACTATTTCTCAATTGAAGAGTACTGTATGGAAAGAACGACTTGAAGGTTCTAATTGACTTTAACCTTTTTTCCGCTGTCATTTGTTAGTTCGGCATCAAGCGGTCTTTGACTTTCTTTCTTGTTGCCTTTTATTTTCATCTGTTCCATGTTTTATCTGTTTTCAGTTCCTCTACTCGAATATTTTGTTTTTCTGTTTCTTTGTCATTGATGATATTAATTTTTCACCAAAAAATGTCTTACGCGAACCCTATGTCCAATACACGAGGTAACTTTTACTCAGTTTTTTGGTAACTTTTAACATGTTTTGATTAACTTTTTATATTATGTAGTAATTTTTTTATGGATAAACTTTCTTACCTTTATACATTATGAATTTATGAGGGATTTTGAAGGGATACTTTCTATTATAACTACAATTATATCACTAAAAGATAAATTAACCTTTTCATTATATCAGGGTAACTTTACATCCGTGTTACAATATTTATTGTACACCTGGTGTAGTTAAGAGTTTGTTATTTGGCACTGCTATTTAGCTGGAACAGATGGTCATTTTCTCATTTATTTTGGACATTTTCATGCAGCAATTACCTCTTTGAAAGAGCAAGTGGAGGGTGTTCAGGAACTTGATCCGTCAGTGGAAATTTTGATACGTTTGTTAAGTGCTGTCCCTGGATGGAGTGAGAAAAATGTTCAGGTACATAAACACTTTCTCGTATTAAATAGCTACCTGGTAGGTTGTGTTCCAAACGTATTTTTGTACTGAAATCGAATTTGTTTGCTCTCTCCAACCCAGCTTTTCTAAAAAAAAATAATTATAAAAGAAGTTTTTATTAACAAGAGATGCAAAATACATGAACTCACCCGTTGGTCCTGTTTAGATAGAATCATTGTTTTCTGGCCACAAAATACGCTGATTTCTAAAACGACCTCATCCTCTGATCCTTTCCAGATCTAAGGTAATTTCCTGCAAGGGCAATAGAAATATAACTCTCTAAATCTGCTTGACTTCCATGAATAATGACATTAAATTTTGGAAATCAGTAAATACCTCAAACCATAAATGGACACCTCAACTTACCAATGTGCAGACACTAAGCACATGCTCCGGTGACACTCTGGTTGTCATTAGTGTTGAGCTTTTGTAAACACGCTATCTTTTGGGCCTTGTATTCTGTGTACAAGTTGCTAATGGAAAGGGACATGAATCATGATTACGTAGTGTTATTGTGTATAGGCTAGGTGAATTTCCCATTTATACCGTTTTTTGGCAAATACAGTCGTTCAGATACCTGCATTTCTCCGGGATCCCCAACAAGCTAATCAACCTGCTTAGTTTTTATACTTTAGAGAATGTATCCTCAAATTTGAGATTTTGACAACAGTAAGGGAGAAAAGTGGTTAAGAATTGATTCAATTAAAGAATTTTTTGATAAATGGGTTTTATTCTGGAGCATCCTCTCAATTATTATTAATTTTTTTTAATAAAAGTTTTACATCATCAGGGCAAAGAAAGGCGAAGATCATTGAGAGACAATTTCCATTGACTGAATATGTCTCCAGAATCCTTGAGTGCGTCTTAATCATTGGCTAACTCCATTACCTGCTCCTCCTAAACTCTTCCATAAGTTATTAGGATTTAGAGGGAACTCCAATCATTGCTTCTCCTTCAGGGAGATTTTATTTTCAAGTCAATCTCCCAAGAAATTAGTGTCTCCTATTTCGCAGAACTCCTTTGGAGATGCTTAAGAGGTAATACTGTATGGGGGTATGTTCTATAAACAAGGATTTCAATTTCTTGCCATGTCCTGTAGATTATTGGTTGAACACTGGATCTAAATCAAGGGATTGCTTTTTGGAGTACCTCCTAATGGATTTCTGAGACTAAGCTAGGGAGTGGTTACAAACCCAACAAGAGAGATGAAGCCAAGGAAGTATTCTCTCACCCTAGGCATCCCAAGTTAGTCTACAACATAGAGTAGAGCAACCTGAAGTTGGGAAGTTAAAGTTATGCAAGTTGTTATTAAGTACAATAAAATAGTATCATTAGCAATCTACAAATGGGCAACCAAGACATCATTACCCCCATCATAGTACCTTCAACAAGGGCCCAAGGAGACTGTGATAACTAGAAGACAGCTCGACAGCAACAGCCAAAATGAGGAGTCAACTCCTAGAATTTGTGTTTGCCAGAAGCTGCCGTCACCTATAATTTCTTAGTATTTAGAGTTGTTATTGTTTATTGAAATAGACATTTTAATAAATTAATCTGGCAATGCCACTTTTTTTCTTCCTGAAATTGATGAATCAAGATGAGTTGAGAGTTTTAAGGATATTCGCTGATGAGAGGGTATGCCTTTGATGAAATGATTTATGATATTCAATTAACTTTTTTCTCTAAGATCCCTTTGCGTTAATTTATTAAGCATGTTAATGAATTTTACTAGTTTTTAGCCCGTGCCATGCACGGATCTCTCTTACTTTAAAAAAGGTCATATTTGTCTATGTAATTAAGGAGAGGAGGAATGTGAAACGAAAATTGAAACAATGGTTCATGATAAGTATGGAGTTTAATGCAAATTGTTCAATTGAAATTGTAATGTGAAACTAGTAAAACCAAGAATGAAAAGACATGATGGTTTTATAAAAATGAAAATACAAGGTGAGAGGAAAGGGTATGATGGTTAAATGTTAATTATAAGGGGAGGGGGAACGTGGCATCATTTATGCAAAATTTTCTGTTTTAAAATATTAGAAGATTTAGAATAGATGACTAATGAAGTCGCTGTTTTGGAGTTCAGTGTTTTGGTATCCGTTGTTACTCGCACCACTGTAATTTCCAGTGACCATTCTTTTGAATATTACAGGTCCAGCAGCAAACTATTGAAGTTATTTCTTACGTGGCATCAACTGCAACTAGATTTCCCAAAAAGTGTGTTGTTCTGTGTCTCCATGGTAGGTTTCTTGTTTGATTTCTTTGGCTTGCGTATTTAGCAACACATTTCTACACTAGTTAGACAACACAAGGTTTTTTTTCTTCTTTTTCCTGTGTTTGTTTTTCATTGATTTTCTATTTCACAGGCCTAAGTGAAAGGGTGGCTGATATTAAGACCAGAGGCCAAGCAATGAAATGCCTGACTACATTTTCAGAAGCAGTTGGTCCTGGATTCATTTTCGAAAGAGTAAGTAGTCACCGTCTTCTGCATGCTTTCTCCTTCCTCAGTCCCTCCCTAGACAAGTTCACTCATTCTCATGGTTTTGCTCGTGAAGGATTCCTCAATGAATTAGCTGATCCGTGTTTCTATTTCGTGTAAATACTGTAACTGTGTGTGATTTCGACCCCACCCTCTCTTTATGTCCACAGTCCATTGCTTCTTTATTCAAGAATTTAATTTGGTGCAGCTGTATAAGATAATGAAAGAGCACAAGAATCCTAAGGTGCAAAGCGAAGGCATATTATGGATGGTCTCTGCCATTGAGGATTTTGGTGTTTCTCTTTTGAAGTTGAAGGTGATTCTCTTTCTTTATAAACATCCTAGCCGAGATTAGGTTTACGTTATGCCATAAAAATTTTAGGTATGATCTTGTTTTCTTTGTGGAAATGTATTTTAATGTAAGTGCTTTTTTTTTTCTTTTCTGTGAAGGACTTAATTGACTTCTGCAAGGAGACAGGACTACAATCGAGTACTGCTGCAACTAGAAATGCAACTATTAAGTTGATTGGTGTCTTGCATAAATTTGTTGGCCCAGGTGATAATAACTTCTTTCCGCGGCTGAGTGTTTTATTCTTGTCAAGTAGTGGAAGGGTGCTAATCCATCTTCTTGCAGATATCAAGGGGTTCCTTACAGATGTTAAACCTGCCCTTCTTAGTGCACTTGATGCTGAATATGAGAAAAACCCTTATGAGGTACTTGAATTTCGCTATAGTCATCTTGTCGTGCTCAGTTGACAAGTACTTATACTGGTGTTATGTGGACAGGGACCTTCTGCTGCTCCAAAGAAAACTGTAAAAACAACTGATTCGTCATCTGTACCTGTTGGTGGCTCAGACGGCTTGCCACGAGAAGATATTAGTGCTAAGATAACACCATCCTTGCTGAAAAATTTTGAAAGCCCTGATTGGAAGGTATTCTCTTAATTCCACATTTCAATTTATATGTAGTGTCATTCACTATTTAGTTAGCGTTGTGCTTGTGCATCAGCATTTCTCTCCTAGATTTATTGAAAGAGCCATCTTTTCTGTGTTTCTACGTTATCCAGATACGCTTGGAATCCATCGAAGCTGTGAATAAAATTTTAGAGGAGGCCAATAAGCGTATTCTACCAATTGGAACTGGTATAATGTTATGTTCATGGCATTAACCATGTTTAAAGTTTCTGTTCAAATTTAGTTGGCGGTGTCAGTTGTGGTTTGTTACCCCCATTAGTTATTTATTAGTATTGTTTTGACTATCAGGGGAACTGTTTGGTGCTCTTAGAGGGCGTTTGAATGACAGCAATAAAAAGCTTGTGATGGAAGCATCATGTACCATCGGTGGTGTTGCATCTGCCATGGGTCTACCAGTTGAGAAAGCGAGCAAGGTTTTTTTTTTTCTTTAAATCCTTGCTGAAGTTAATCCTGTCCTTTTCCTGATTCTAAATTTTGTTAAGCATTATATCGTACTGTTTTACATAAATATATTAACTTTGAAGATTTGCTCTTTCAGGGTATTCTTTCAGATGTATTGAAAGGCCTCGGTGACAACAAAAAGAATATGAGAGAATGTGTTTTGACAACTTTGGACTTGTGGCTTGGTGCTGTCCATCTTGATAAAATGGTTTGGCCTTGTTCATGATTTTTGTTGTTTTTCTTAGTAAATTAAATGAAAAGCAGGAATTTAGAGGAAATAAAATTGTCTTTCTGCTGTTCTGTGCATGTAGGTTCCCTATATCACAGCAGCTCTTTTGGAAGCAAAACTTGGGGCTGAGGGGCGTAAGGATCTTTTTGAATGGTTATCTAGGCAACTTTCCTTGATGAATGACTTTCCTGACGCTGTTCAGTTACTGAAGCCAGCTTCTGCTGCCATGACGGTATTATTTCTCTACTTTTAGTTTTTGCTATTTTTTTTGAAGTCGTTAAATAAAATCGTACAGGCAAGATTTTTTTGGGGGTCCTTTTATCCTTTGGATTCAATTTCAGGATAAGTCAGCAGATGTTCGTAAAGCAGCTGATGCATGTCTTTCAGAGATTCTGAAAACTTGCGGTCCAGAACTGGTGCTTTCCTAAGCTCTGTTCTAATGATTTTGTCGCCAAGAAAGATCATTAATATTAAATGTATTTGTTGCCTAACAAACATCACATTATGTGCTTTCCAGGTGACCAAGAATTTGAGAGATATTCAAGGCCAGGCTCTTACCCATGTCGTGGAGAAACTCAAATCTTATGGGGCTGTTCCAGGTGTGCCATTGTGAATTTTACCTCATCTCAGAAAGTTGTTTGCTTATGATTTACCAAAACTAGTTTTGTTGCCATCAGATTTTCAGGACTCTGCTCCAGTAACTTCTACTGCATCACACCCCAAGAGCAATACCAGAGTTGGAAAGGCTGGCTCAAATACTGCTGGGGACCGTGCACCTAAGCACGGAACAAAATCAGCGTCGTCGGTGTGTTATTTGTTCTTTTGTATTATCTCCCATCCTAGTTTTTACAGAAAACTCTCTAAATATGTCAACTTTTGATTGTTCAACAGAGAACTGCTCCAGTGAGGAGCTCAAGAGCAGATTCCATCATGTCTGTTAATGATATTGCTATCCAATCTCAGCCATTATTAAATATCAAGGATTCGAACAAGGTATTTCACTATGGAGGTCATTTTTATATTCTGTTGTAGCCTCTGTTACTATTTTGATGTGATGGTTTATGTTGTTCTGAGTACTTTTTGCAGGAAGATAGGGAGAGGATGGTTGTCCGCCGTTTTAAATTTGAAGAACCTCGTTTGGAACAAATTCAGGATCTTGAGGTTCGTATTATAATCTTGTATTAAATTAAGTGATAGGCTAATATGTTGTACTATATGTAAATTCCTTAATTTGTTGCAGAGTGGACTTGGGAAATATTTTAGGGAAGATCTGAATAGAAGACTTCTAAGTGCAGACTTTAAGAAGCACGTAGATGGCATTGAAATGCTACACAGGGTGATCTTCTTTCTTCCAAAATTTATTGCGTGCCGTATTCTTGGGGATGCCGTTCTTATATTAGATGTCTCTAACAGGCTCTTCCATCGGTCGTAAAGGATCTTATTGAAGTTATGGATATAGTTTTAAGGTGGTTTGTTTTGCGGTTTTGTGAATCCAATACAACATGCTTATTGAAGGTGTGGTACTTACTCAGTTACTCCTCTTGTTAAATCTGTACCTTTCAGGCTTTTTTTAAGTTCCGTATAAAATTCAAAATTCCGGCTCCTGGAATGTGTATATAATATCAGATGTCTCTAACAGGCAATTCCCTTTCATTACAGGTTTTGGAATTTCTTCCGGAATTTTTTGAGGCATTGAGGGTTGAGGGGTATGCATTAACTGAACCAGAGGCAGCCATATTTCTTCCATGTTTGGTAGAAAAGGTTTAGCTTTTCTTCTTTACAGTAGAGATTTTATTGTCGTTCTTGATTTATCTAGCTTGCTGTTGTGTAATTGCAGAAGTATTTAGGCATTATTGCGTTTTTGTCTCATTGCAGCTGTCTTCAAATATGAGTAAACGATTTGGGTCTGGTATTTTAAGATTTCAGTGATTAGATCATCTTGGTGCTATACATTTTTTTTATAGTTCAGGCTGCTATCAGTTTCATCTATGTGATTGTTATGGAGTCTTTTTTTTGTTGTATTTAAAGGTGTTATATTGGATGAGAAAACCTAATATGGCTTATTTTTGTTTTTGTAGTCTGGACATAACATTGAGAAACTACGTGAGAAAATCCATGAGCTCACTAAACAAATTGTTAGCATATATTCAGCAGCAAAACTTTTTCCTTACATCGTGGAGGGTCTGCGCTCAAAAAATAACCGAACACGTATAGAGTGTGCAGATCTTGTTGGTTTCCTTCTCGACAATCATGGAGCTGAGGCAAGTTTGGACTAATTCAAATGTCTTTTAGGATCTGCATTTTGATCAATGGTGAAACTGAGCATCTGCTTGTCATATTTTTTCACAGATTACTGGACAGTTAAAAAGCTTGCAGATGGTTGCGAGTTTAACGGCTGAAAGAGATGGTGAAACTAGAAAAGCTGCTCTGAACGCACTAGCAACTGGTTACAAAATTCTAGGTATCAACTCAATGCTTTGTAATCGTTTGGTTTGCAGCCCCATATTACTTTGTTATATTATTACAACGTTTTCCTGAATTTGTTGTACTTTAGGGGTATGGGTCATTTGGGATTTCTTGTATTTAACTTCCTGATAACCTTTAATTCTTATCAAGCTTTTGTCCTACCCCTATCCCTTTCCTGCTGTCCGTTCTTCCAGAGTTTTTAACTCTCCATCCCAACAAAAAGGATTTATTTCAACGTTGGAGGTCATAGTTCCAAAGCATAAACAGCGGTTTGTTGAAGAATATACTAATTTATATACTTCAGAATATATTGTACTGATTTATGTAGTGACTAAAAATAATTGTCAAAGTATGACCATGACTCGAAAACTGGAAGATTGTCAAAAGTCCAAAAGGCATTTTTTGTTGGAAAGGAGAGCGTCCTCTCTGAAAAATAGCATCGCCCATAATTTTTCGGACACATGGAGTTGCATGTTATTTGTTCCCAAGATCACTTGTGCTGCTGCAATCATCACTCTTAAATTACCCGTACTGTTTTATCATTGAAAAATTGAATGTGATTGCCAATAATGTGTAAGATGCAACATAGAATAACACGATATTGTCAGCTTTTCCCATTCCATGTGTGGTCAAGGTTCTTATGTGGACCAGTTCTATACTCCTTATTTAATGCAACAGTTTTATCTAATGGAGAAGCATGTGAATGGACAATTTGAGATGCTCTTTATGTTTTTTGTTTTATGACACTGGCTTTTCATTATAGGTGAGGACATCTGGAGATATTTAGGGAAATTGACAGATGCTCAAAGAAGTATGATAGATGAAAAATTTAAGACAAAGGTATTTTATTTCTCCTCTCTTTTATTTTTGTTTCTGCCTGTTTGTTTCAGCTGATTACATATAGCCTTTCTTTAGGCTCGTGACATGGACAAGAGGAGGGAAGGGAAGCCTGGAGATGCAAGGGCTGCTTTGAGACGTTCAGTCAGGGATAATGGGTGAGGGTGTCTTTTTATTTAACTTTGCTGCTTTTCGTTTTTTAGTTTATGTGATGTACTATTTTTCACTACAAGCGTGTTAATTAACCACTCCATTTGCCTCTGGGTCGGATTATCGACCCTTTTGTTTGGACAAGCTTTTCCTCTTTATTCAAATTTTCCATCTAGTAAAAATTGCTTTATGGGGCATTCTTGAGATGGGGGTAATGTATTAAGGGGGTAATAAAAGTCAAACTAAAGAAAATTAAGATAAATATAAATAGGTGTAGGGAGAGCTGAGGTAGTGATGATGTGATGCTTAGGAAGAATGAGGTATTAAAGGGTGTGATAGGGGAATAATTACCCTTATTTTGGGGGTAGTAGTTACCCTAGGGCGGGGCGGCTAACTATTTCCCTCATAATGAGGGTAATCCCCCTATTAATATTTATTCCTCTTAGGGCTCATACGACCACTAGCTTATTTCCGTTATCACCACCTCATCCTCTATAATATCATCTTCATTCACATTCTTTTTTCTAAGTTTGACTTTTATTACGCCATTAATACATTACCCTCTTTCCAAGCATGCCCTGAATGTGATTCCTTATCTTTGGTTGAGGACTTACATGAAAGTAAAATCTGGATGTTTGGACAGTGCATGTGCCAATATATAATGTCTGTAACATTTTTCTAATATTGTTTTTGGTGTGTGTGTGGGGGGGGGGGGGGGGGGATTTATTTCATCCTTTTGCCTGTTTATAATCGTTAATGATATGGACAATCCCTCCTCTTAACTGTGCTGCCCGTTTACTGAAAGTTATCATTTGATGCATATCTGTGGTTCTATTTCTTGCATGTTCTTCCTTTTCTGTCTCATTTCCGTTGTTTTTTTACTGGTTGTCTCTTCAGCTTTAATGGATACCCTAGTTTACCTAGCAGGTCATTATTTTCACTTTATTCTCCTCATGGCATTACTTTAATTATTTAATTGCAGAATCAATGTTTGAATAATGTCAATTCTCTGAGAGTTTTCTTCTTATAAAATGAAAATTTTTGTAGGGCTGATATAGCTGAACAGAGTGGAGAAGTTTCAAGATCAGTTGCTGCCCCAGTATTTGCTAGGTATCTCCTGCTTTTCTCCCTTAGGGCTTCTTTAAATCTTGTGTTGTCGTTCTTACATCAGTTTGAATTGCATGCTTCAGGGAACATTACATTCATCCTGAACTTCACATTGAGAGAAATTCATTGCCTCGAGTACATGCTGGTGTTAGTGGTCCAACAGACTGGAATGAAGCACTTGATATTATCGCACATGGTGCTCCAGAGCAGGTAATAATGTTAAAAATGCTTGTTTTGGAAAACCCCTTGATTATTTAGTGCTTGATACACAATGCAGAAGGCCTATATCTTTAGTAATGCTAAAAATGATGGTATCTGTTTGGATAATTCTATAGTAGTGATGTGCACCATATTTTCAGTATTGTATCCAGATTCTTTCTTGTTTGTGCATTTAACTTCTCTTTCCTGAATTGTATATTTCTGTGCAGTCTGTGGAAGGAATGAAAGTAGTTTGCCATGAGTTGGCACAAGCCACAAATGATCCTGAAGGAAGTACAATGGATGACATTGTCAAGGATGCTGACCGACTTGTCTCAGTCTTAGCCAATAAGGTATGGACTTGACTTTACATTTCCCTTTAACTTCTATTGTTTTTTTTCTTTTCTTTTTTTGCAGTGCAACATTCTAAATTGTTTGTTAATTGAAACAGGTTGCAAAGACATTTGACTTTAGTCTAACTGGGGCTTCTTCGAGGTCCTGTAAATATGTTCTAAACACACTTATGCAGGTGGGTTTCTTTTCGTTGATAGTTTTCTTGTTGCAGCTTACTATAATTCATTCCTTTACCTTTACTGCTGTTCTGATGTCGTTTTTTATGCTACAGACATTTCAAAATAAGACACTAGCTCATTCAGTTAAGGAGAGCACGCTTGATAATCTTATTACTGAACTTCTGCTTTGGCTTTTGGATGAACGGGTTCCCCGAATGGATGATGGTGGCCAGCTTCTGAAAGCTTTGAATGTTTTGATGCTTAAGATCTTGGTATATATTTAAACTGGCCTTAGTTACTATTGTTTCGTCATCTTCACAATGACCTATCTAAAAGTAATGTCATTATATATAGGATAATGCCGACCGGACCTCGTCATTTGTGGTGCTCATTAGATTATTAAGTCCGTTGAGCCCCTCAAGATGGCCAGCACCCGCGTTAAATGAAGCCCTTAATGTCAGAAATCAGAAGTTTTCTGATCTTGTTGTCAAATGTCTGATCAAACTAACAAAGGTAATTTTCTTATATTCTGACATGTTTTATGTTCAGCTTGTATATTTTTGTTCTTTTATTCATGGTGCCTTTAGAAAGTAATTGAATTTGTTCATGAAAAAGTTTGAGCAAATTCTGTTTCGTACCCAATATCAAATTCAGCAGGTGTCCTTCACTAACTAAACCAACTGCTGTTAAGTGAAGACCATTGCCTTCCTTGCCAACCCTGAAATTCGAAGATGAATTTGTTTGAAGACTGTCATTGACAATTTCAGCTGGATGGATATCTGTCTTGACGTGTGAAAAAAATGGTTAAATACTGTGATGACAGCTTAGGGTGCTTTTTGATTTACCCACCCAAGGCTCCTATTTGATTCACCTGCTTGAGGCATAGCCACAGCAGCAGGGTACTTTGGACAATTTAGATCAAAGATTGTTATGCAAGCATGTGAGATTGTTGAGTAAGATTGCGTGACGTAAGCATGCAGTTGGTGGAGAGAGATTGTAATCTTATTGTTATAAATAGGATAGTAGTAAGAGAGAGGGTTATCGTAGTGCGATTTTGTTCCCTTTGGTTGTCGTTGAAGAGCCCAGCTTCTTCAAGTGTTGCGTAGTTTGTTACATTTTCAGTATAATTGATGTACTCGTCATCATCAACCTTCCCCTATCTTCATCTTCTCTTTCTGATTTTGTACATACTTCTCTCTCAATCTGAAAGCATCTCAGTACATTACACTTTCTTTGGATATACATAGGAAAATGGTATAATAGGAAGGGATTTTATTTAACACTATGCTCTAGTTTTTTTTCTAGTTCATCTGGAGTTTGAAAGATATCTCCTTTTTTTTTTTTTTTTTGCCTTTTCTCTTACTGCAGGTTCTTCAAAGCACTATTTATGATGTGGACCTAGACCGCATTCTTCAAAGCATCCATGTGTACCTTCAAGAACTTGGAATGGAAGAAATCAGGAGAAGGTACTTATCTCCTCATTGACTGTATTTGGTTCTGTTTATTTATTTATTTTTATTTGAGAAATATACTGACCCCAACGTTTTTGTTCTGTCTCTTTTCAATACATTTCTGTCAATTTGAAGAGCTGGAGCTGATGACAAACCTTTGCGTATGGTTAAAACTGTTTTGCATGAACTTGTAAAACTCCGGGGGACTGCTATTAAAGGTCATCTCTCCATGGTTCCTATAGATATGGAGCCTCAACCTATTATTCTTGCATACATTGATTTGAATCTCCAGGTATTGGAATTTTTTGGTCATGTATACAGCATGTGCTCAGTTTTACTGCCTTTTCATATCCCTACCTGTTCCTATTTAATTTTACTTTCCTTTTGTAATAGACATTGGCAGCAGCGAGGATGCTTACCCCCACTGGACCCGTAGGCCAAACTCATTGGGGTGACTCGACTGCTAATAATCCATCTTCTGCCACTCACTCTGCAGATGCTCAATTGAAGGTGATATTAGATTGTCAATTATGATTACTGGCTTTCTTTGCACATTTTATTTGGCTATGACTAATTATGACATCTTGGTCGTATGCATCTTACAGCAAGAACTGGCTGCAATTTTCAAGAAAATTGGAGATAAGCAGACATGCAGTATCGGCCTATATGAATTGTATCGTATCACACAACTATACCCCAAGGTAATTTCAAGTAATAGCTGGAAAAAATTATCCCCTTTCCTCCACATGTTTGCCCTTTATTGTCAAGTGGGTGATGGGCAAAGCCCCGTGAATTGATTGGTTTTGGAAAGGTATTTTCCTTCAAGCAGCTTTGTGCTCACTGTTCTACTGTTATTTGCAGGTTGATATCTTTTCGCAGCTCCAAAACGCCAGTGAAGCATTCCGGACTTATATACGAGATGGATTGGCACAGGTTTGCAGCTAAATTGTTTTCACCTGCATTAAGTATAATTGTGGTGTTTCCCTTCTCAGTTCTTTTTCTGCAGATGGAGAAAAATGCAGCTGCCGGGAAGACTCCTTCTAGTGTCCCATTAGCAACTCCTCCTCCATCCTCGCTAAATCTTTCTTCGCCAAAATTGGCTCCTCTGTCACCTGTGCATACAAACTCACTAAATCCTAGAGTTGAGCCAACCAATTTTACTTTACCCTCATCATTCAGTGATGATGAGAGGTCTAGAGGTCCAAATTTTGATCACCAACAGCTTCTGGGGGACCAAAGAAGTGACAGACTGGTAACTGGAGGTAATTTATTTTATGTTCTTTTATTTCTTGCCCTGCTTTCTTTTCCTGTTGGGAAGGTTATTTTGATTTTGTTACTTGCTGTTTCCTTGGACAGTAACCACTGGGACACTAGATGCTATTAGAGAAAGGATGAAGAGCATGCAGTTAGCTGCAGCAGGTGTGAATCCAGATTCTGAAAATAGGCCCTTAATGTCAATGAATGGTAACGTTACTCATAATCAAGCTCAACATGAGTTAGATGATATAACTGCTGAGAACCCGGTTCACAGTGGAGTTCTTCCTATGGACGAGAAAGCGTTATCTGGCCTGCAAGCTCGGATGCAAAGGCTAAAGAGTGGGTCATTTGATCATGTATAGAAAAGGAAATTGAGGTCCACGATATAGAAAGCTGCTTGGAGCATCTCACATAGTGCAGATCCCCTTTCGGGGTGAACCTCTTGGATTTTGTAAATAAGAATGAGGCCAGTTTTGATGGGAAACTTTGCTCGATTTCCATACAAGGTGTAGAGGGTCATTTTGATGGGTTTTCCTGAAAAGCTCGTATGAATGGCTCACGGTTTACAGTTAGCTGTATCGTATTCAGCTGTAAAAAGCCCAGAGTTTGTGCTTTGGTGATTGGAGAGGCTGGCTTGCTGGGGATTAGTAAAAAATTCTTTCTCTAACCCATTGTGTGCAATGATTCTTGTAAACCTTACAGCTATTTGTATATGATAGTTGACATATTATCATTTTGTCACTGATGTATCTTTTGATGTAAGTTAATGATTCTTTTTGTTTTGATTATATACCCAACAATCAGTTTTTGCAGCTTTTGGAATGTTAAACCTTGACTGTGTTTCAATTAAGGTTGAACATATAAACCGACTCGATATTGATTCAAAGGTTGCGTCTCCTCATTCGGCTGATAGGCTCTTTTTTTCACTTTTTTGCTCGTTTAATGGCCTACTTACTATCGGCCCGACCCGTCCCGTCCATTAATCAGTCTTAACCAAGAACCTGTCTTCAATTCTAATAATAGTCTGAGTTCCAATTCATTCTGATTCCGATTTGCCTATTATCCTTTGATTTCGATTTGGATCCACATTCTTTTTCTTGAATAATACTATTTTTCATTTTATGTTTAATTGTTTTTCAATTTTCTTGTTTTTTTCCTTAATTGAGGTTTTTACTAAAGTTATATAAATAGAACCATTTACTTTTATAAGTTGGACTCGGATTGAGACGGAGTTACGGATGTATTCGACTGCCTTATGACCCTATTGACCTCATACTTACGGCTTATATGATAGCCGGCCATAAATTGTGTCAAATGGGAATGGATTTGTAAGTAAAATTAATATTCATCCTGTTACGGGTTCGGAATCGGGGAGACGTCTTGGGTGAAGATCTTGTCCTGTCAAGCAGAACAAACGTAAGCTAACCTCGGGGATTTAACCGAGGAAACCCCCTCTGATGCCTAAGTCAGCAAATAAACTGGTATTCTTAGAGAGAGAAAGTAGAGAGGGTTAAGAATTGTACTTATATTGAACGTGTCCCCAAATGAATGGGGAGAGAAGTATTTATAGGCGTACTATTCAGTACTTTGGCCTATTCAGATGCCGCCGCGTGTACGTTGGCGATGTACTTGGTGCTTTTGTCCTTTTGCTTAATGACATTCTTTCGTTGTGGTCTAGCAGAACTTTCCACGCAGTCCCTTTGTCCTGCGTGGTTCACCGCGCACCATATTACCTTTGTCAACTCATTCTTGGTTATCTTGCTAGTGGATCTGCTTGCTCTTGTAGTCTCGGACTCTACTCTGTACACATACCCATGGTAAATTGGTAATGGCAGTTCACTCAAAATTATCATTTTATCATAAATTTTCATTACTATCCATTACCATTTGGGGAGTGATACTGGGGTGAGAATGCAAGAAAAACACAAAATTTGAGATAAAATTTTATTAACATGGATATTATTATGTAATTTTCTTGTCAAATAACTCTTAGATTATTCTCATTTTCACCATTTATTATCGGCTACCAAACAAACTATTAGAGTGGGGTAGATTTTTTTTGAATTCGATATTTTGCTTGGATCGGGACTCAAGGGTCGAAGATGGGCTGGATTTCCATCCCAAGGGCCAAGGGTAAAGCGCCACTAATCGTCATGGGATTGGTTAATACGTAAACAGTATATTGAAGAAAGCTCTTCAATATTGAGGGAAGCAAGTTCTTTACCGTTCTCCTCTTCAAGGGATGCAAAATGTTGAGTTGCAAGGAGAAATGACTCTCAAACAAGGATCCAATTATCCAAAGGTGTAATTTTCCCTTCAAGGCCTTTGGATATCTTCGTTAGCTAACAATTGACTGTAATATCTTGTTTAAAGATGGTTTTAACTTAGCAACAACTTTCATCGACGTGGTATTCTTTTTTTCCCAAGGCTCTTAAGTTACATTGAATTACTTTTTTTATCCCAATCCAGCGCGTCTCCTGTGAGACCAGTCACACCATCAACTTGATGGTGTGACGAGCGCGAAACCAATAGCGTACCTCCCCTAAACCTATATAAAAAAAAAATAACAGATCTAAACTATAGAAATAACATACCTAAACTAAAAAAGTACCTCCTCTAAAATTAAAAAAAAAAAAAAAAAGGTAACATGTCTAAACTATAGAAATAACATACCTAAACTAAAAAAAGTACCTCCTCTAAAATTATAAAAAAAGATAACATGTCTAAACTATAAAAGTAACATACCTAAATTCGCAAATGTGAACTGGTCTCACCATCAGTTGATAGTGAGAACAGTCTCATATAAAAATTTGGGATCCCAATCTCGTTTTTCTTATGATGGCAGCATCGAGTATAACTGATTAACTGTGTAATTGTTTAATAGACAAGTGGGTTCTAATAGGGTTAGTGTCGCAAGTATCATATCAAATTGGATTGCTCTCCATCGACATTATACATTATACATTATCTTGTGTAGTCAATGCATGTACAAAGTAATAGCGTGTGGCTCGATGCATTTTTGTTTCTTGGGTTGTAATGTTGTTCTTCTTTATTGAATTAACTTCGTAATAAGAGATAAGTATATAACCAACAGGGTCAACCCAACTTGTAATACCCCGAACTTTTAAAACTCGATTAATTATGCCTAATTATTTTTATTTAGCTTAAAATCGTTTTAAATCCTAAACTCGAACTTTATTTTAATTAATGAAGTTTTATTTTCGCTTGAATTTTTAATATTGCTACACGATTTATTTATTTTTAGTTTATAATTTAATTTCGTTAACGACCTTTTTAAATTTTAATTATTTTCGGATTTCTAAATTTATTTATTATATTCGGAAACTAAATTAATTATTTAACGTTCTTATTTTATTCGGAAACTAAATTTATTTTTCGTTAACGATATTTTTATAAAGAATTAATTTAGTTAAACATTTCTATTTTTAGTAGTTTCCTAAAATAGCAACAAAATTTATGAATTTTAGTCCAACCATGTGAAATTACTAAAATACCCTCAAGGAACCAAAATTCCCTTTTCTCCTCTTCCCTTGCTCTCCACGTACAACCAGGAAGCAATTCCTTCCTTCCCTCCTCCCCTCAATTCTGTCCAAGTTCACTCCTTGGACCCCAAGCAATGCTCCTTCTTCTTCACTCTACTTCACCTTATTATCAGACACAAATTTTCACCCATTTCCTCAACCAAAATCAATTACCAAAAATAGAAATTGAAAATCTCACCACCACCTTTTATCACCACCACCACCCACGAACACCATATTTCACCACCATAACCACCACTGCTAAACCACCACCGCCGCAGCCACCCAACACCCCCAGCACCACCGAACACCACCCCCTCACCGCATCTCCCTCCTCTGCTTTCCCTTTTCACGCATCCCCTGCCTCCCCCTTCCCCGCCTCGCAACACCACACCCGCCACCACCAACTCAACCACCTTCATCACCTTGCCAATCAACCACCGCCCCCAAAAAAACTCGGCGAGCCGCCCTACCGCCGCCCAAAACGCCGAGAAACACCCCCCCCCCCCGAACCTCCCCTGCTCGCACCCCTTTTCCCCTCCCTCGCTGTACCGCCGCCGCAAACCAACCACCTATCACCACCGTCGCCTTCACCGGCACATCACCTTGTCACCGAGCCACCCAGCCAACCACCACCCCCTCTCCTCCCTGCGTGCTTCCCCTGTTTCGCTCCTCTCCCCTTCCCCCTGCCGTGTTCTATTTCCAGGAAAAAAAAAAGGGGGAGAACCAAAATACCTTGTTTCTTTTTTTTATTCTCATCAAAACCCCCTCACAAATTGGGCCACATAACCATTTGGGCTTGGGTAAGAACAATCTAAAATTTTCAGAATTTCCATAGTATTTGCGTTTTAATAAATAGTTTTTATAATCTAATTAATTACTAATAAATTGTTTCTTATTTTCAGGTTTTAATATCGATTTTATAAAAATAAGATTCTAGTTTTATTTATCAAAATGGAATTTAAAATATTATTTACATGAAAATCGATTTATAAAATATATATATATATCGATTAAAAATTCGATTAATAATAATATTTTTCGTTAGATTTCGAAATTATACTATTTATTAAAATTCGTTACTTATAAAATTTATGATTTATAAAATATTGATTTCAAATTATTTATCGATTTAGTACTAATTCCATAATTTATTATTTTGGAAGAAATTGGACTCGGAGCTCAGGACGAACGAACCACCGAAAATCCTTAGCAAAATCGTGGAAGTTAGGTATCGGCTATTGCTAGTACCCGCAATCCCCTTATAAATGTATTATGAAATTATGACGTTATGATTGAATTTATGAATTAAATGTTTTGACATGTTTTATGGATTGTGGGAATGAATTATGATTTGTTTGAATTATTCGTTATAATATGATCTGATTGAGTTTTCTCATAAAATGATGTTCTTATGATGCCACGAATGAAAAGATGTTTTATGGATCCCAGGATCCAAATGATGCTTTATGATCTACAAAGAGTTATGTTGTTTCAACTGAAATACAAGCCAAGGCTTGGTAAAAATACATAAAACATGATAAATGAAAGTGAAAGACCTGGTTTGTCTGGCGGTATATAAACTACCATCTTCCTATCTACCGGTCATGCATGCACCACGGACACCTGTCCACCCATGGATTACGAGCCCAGGCTCCCATGGTTTATGAGCCCAGGCTCAGGGCCCATGTTACGATGAGCCCAGGCTCTTATGGGCCCAGGCCCAGTGGAGAATTCCTTCACGGTTCGTACTTGCCGACAACTAGCATGTTAAATTGCAAAGTTTATGAATGACGTTTTCATTGAAAAGTTTATGAATGAATTTATTATGATGTTTTATTAAACGTGTTACTGATTCTATTCTCCCTGTGTTGTTAAATAAAATGAGTTGAAATGAATTTACGTTGCTAGGGTAGTCGTTACTGAGTCTTCGGCTCACCGTTTTGTTTTCCATTTTAGGTACTGCGGGGATCGAAGGAAACGAGTAGAGGCGAGGAATTTCACTTTAATAATATTCACCTAGTTTATGCTTAAAGTTATAATAGTTTAATTAAAGACTTTTAGTAAGTTATGTACTTTTATTTTGAGAATATAAAGGATTATTATATTAATTGGAGGTTTTTATGGCTTATGTATGATGTTGCCTTGTAATTTCCAAGACGGAATTACGGCAGGTAATGTCCCGACCAAATTAGGTTAATTCCGCTGTTAATTATGCTTTAATAAGTGATTTATAGGTCGGGGCGTTACAGTTTGGTATTCAGAGCAAAGGTTCTGGACCATAAGTGCTAAACCTTACGGGTTTTTGCGCATAGTAGAATTCAATAGGCTTTAAGCAAAGAGTTTTAAGGAATAAGTTAAAAAGGATATGTTAAAATCAAGTCAAGTTAAAATGAAATGAGTGTGAGCGTAGGAACGCACGGGATAAAAGGGATTCATTTCTTATGTTATTGATGTTTTCTTGATTGAATATGTTATGCGAAATATCGATTATCGAACTTACCAACGATGCCACGAACGAAGCTCACATCAAAGCGCAACAACGACGTCATCCACAATGATGTTTTCCATGATGATTCCGATGACGACCAATCTATACAAAACCACAAGGAGATGATGGAACGATTAGGAACGGAAAGTACGATGTCAACTGAATTAGTCAAACATTCTCGAAAAAAAGAAAGTCACTAATTAATGCGAACGAAAATGCGTCACTATTTAAGAAGTTTTTACCTCCGACTCCACCAATCTATGATCGCAAGCCGATTCGATGGAATTTGAAGACTAGATTAATCATATGGATCAACTACTCGAGACTTTCGAAATTCTCTAACGAATGGAAGCGAATATCGTGCTAAAACGAAAACTTGTTATAGATGTCGAGGAAAAGATCATTTCGTTAAAGATTGTCCTAAACCACCTCCAACAAATGCCGGAACATCAACCTCGACCAATCATGAACGAAACAATAACAAATGCTAAATTCATCACGCCTGTCAACATACGTAAGAGATTACATGATAAAGGACAAAGATGACGTCAACGCTGATATTATTCTGATTTGCTCTCTCTCGCTTTAGAATCAAACTTCCCTTGATTTCATGTTTATTGTCACATGTCATGTTATGAGTTTTCTACCCTAGATAGACTAGGCAAGGTTTAAGAATTTCCTTGGAAGAAGTTAAGTTAAACACGGTGCGAACTCAAAGATTTTGTGGATATGAATGGTTTTGAGGAATTTTGATGGTTGCGAAATCTTTAAGGATAGTATAAACGTTAGGAGTACGAAACGAGCATAAGGTTGTGGTTGATCACTAATTATGTTAAGGTTATTCGAATTTTAAAGTGTTAAAGTCATGAATAAAAGTGATTCTTGGGTTACATTTCCGATGAATACTTTGATGTTTATAAGTACTAAAGTCTATTATCTAGAATGATTGAGTAAGGAAGCTAAGAAGTTATACAGAAAAGTTATAAACCCAACATGAGTTATGATAAGAGACCCAGTTGAGTTGACCCATGAATAAGATCTTGAGGATTTTACCAAAATAAGCTATCAAGAATTAGTCTATCGATAAGTTAATGATAGGATACCGAAAGAACATAAGTTTGTATTTTAAGTGGCGAGTCACCGATTAAATCAAGGTTATTCAAGGTTTAAAGCGTGCGAGTGTAATTGATTTTTGAGTTACTATTCCGCACCCTTTATAATAATTGTTCTATGGTTGTGAGTACCTAAGTGTGTATTCAGATATGATAAGGAAACTAAGCTAGGACTTTTAAAAGTTATGCAAGAATATTATTTATGGTGAAAAGATAAAATTGAATTTACACATGAAGTTCTGAGGATTATACCAAAACAAGTAATAAGGAATTAGTATGTCAGTTAGGTTGATGGTATTCTTGGTTTACCTTTCTGCGTCTTTAATAGGGATTATTTTTGTGTATTTATCTAAAAGGGATGCTTGATAATATCCATAAAGGAAGTTGAACTAGGGAATGTAAGGTTTTGCAAAAATGTTGTGAGGAAAAGTACGATTTATGGCGAGGACATGAAATTGAGGTTGCATATAAAGCATTGAAATAAGTTATCAAGAATTCTGTCTATCAGGTTGATGATATTAATGAATGTTATGAAATTCGAAAAGAGTTATGAATGATTGAGGAATGAAATGGAGTTGAGAATAGAAATTGACAAAATGACATGTCTGTAAAATCAGGTAGTATGAACTAAGTTTTCTAGAAGCTAGATTGTTTATGATAAAGGCATGCTTGATGGCTTAGCATTCTTCGCAAAATATGAGATTTTTCGACCTTAGGATAAGTAACCAAGTCGTATGTCTAACGATATATTCCTAGTCACGTGATTGAATTCGAACCCCTACAACGAACGCAGTTAACGAAGTCACTCAACATAGACGAAAGACCGGAGATCGAAATAAAAAAGAATCGAATAATGAAAGTTAACGACAAAGATTTCTGCAGCAAAGGAGCCAATAGCAAATGAAAGTGAAATGTCTCTAATTATTCGCCCATGAACAATATGATGTATGAATGACTATGTTTTCTATGAATGATTATGTTATTGTCAACCATGCTCGTGTGTTAGATCAAATGATTATGAATGTTATGCTTATATTGAATTTGAAATTTTCAATTTATGAACTATGTCTCTATGATATGGATTATGTTTATGCTGACATGATTGTACTGGTAATCTAATGGTTATACGCGAATGCCGTCTTCGATGGAAGTTCTCCTGAGCTCAGAGTACGAGAATGTGTTAATAAATAACTTTTACAAACTATTTGAGTATTGCAACTGATAGATAAATATTTATTTTCATTATATATAAATATATTTTCAGAATTATAATTTTGCATTAAAAACTACTATTTTTGGTGGAAAATATTTTCAAACAGGATCTCACAGAGTTAAATGGGAGCCTATTCTATGCTAACAAGTTTGCCCCTTTTACGTTCTTTGCTCCTCGATCCTGTTTTGTGGAGTAAAGTGGAGATATGAAAGACGACGGCGGAATGTGATTGACCTTAATGACGATTAAGGATCAATTAATTTTGCCCCTTTTGTATTCTTTACTCTTCGATTCTAGGTCTTGAGTTGGAGCGGAGTCCTAAAAGATGATGGCGGAATGAAAGCTAGACATCGTCAGAATTGAAATTTTGAGATCTTGGTTTTAAAATGAAACATCATACTTTTATTCGAGCGTTTTCAATTTTCAACAAACATTTTATAAATCTAATTTTCATGTTTCGAGGACGAAACTTTTTCTAAGGGGGTAAGAATGTAATACCCCGAACTTTTAAAACTCGATTAATTATGCCAAATTATTTTTATTTAGCTTAAAATCGTTTTAAATCCTAAACTCGAACTTTATTTTAATTAATGAAGTTTTATTTTCGCTTGAATTTTTAATATTGCTACACAATTTATTTATTTTTAGTTTATAATTTAATTTCGTTAACGACCTTTTTAAATTTTAATTATTTTCGGATTTCTAAATTTATTTATTATATTCGGAAACTAAATTAATTATTTAACGTTCTTATTTTATTCGGAAACTAAATTTATTTTTCGTTAACGATATTTTTATAAAGAATTAATTTAGTTAAACATTTCTATTTTTAGTAATTTCCTAAAATAGCAACAAAATTTCTGAATTTTAGTCCAACCATGTGAAATTACTAAAATACCCTCAAGGAACCAAAATTCCCTTTTCTCCTCTTCCCTTGCTCTCCACGTACAACCAGGAAGCAATTCCTTCCTTCCCTCCTTCCCTCAATTCTGTCCAAGTTCACTCCTTGGACCCCAAGCAATGCTCCTTCTTCTTCACTCTACTTCACCTTATTATCAGACACAAATTTTCACCCATTTCCTCAACCAAAATCAATTACCAAAAATAGAAATTGAAAATCTCACCACCACCTTTTATCACCACCACCACCCACGAACACCATATTTCACCACCATAACCACCACTGCTAAACCACCACCGCCGCAGCCACCCAACACCCCCAGCACCACCGAACACCACCCCCTCACCGCATCTCCCTCCTCTGCTTTCCCTTTTCACGCATCCCCTGCCTCCCCCTTCCCCGCCTCGCAACACCACACCCGCCACCACCAACTCAACCACCTTCATCACCTTGCCAATCAACCACCGCCCCCAAAAAAACTCGGCGAGCCGCCCTACCGCCGCCCAAAACGCCGAGAAACACCCCCCCCCCGAACCTCCCCTGCTCGCACCCCTTTTCCCCTCCCTCGCTGTACCGCCGCCGCAAACCAACCACCTATCACCACCGTCGCCTTCACCGGCACATCACCTTGTCACCGAGCCACCCAGCCAACCACCACCCCCTCTCCTCCCTGCGTGCTTCCCCTGTTTCGCTCCTCTCCCCTTCCCCCTGCCGTGTTCTATTTCCAGGAAAAAAAAAGGGGGAGAACCAAAATACCTTGTTTCTTTTTTTTATTCTCATCAAAACCCCCTCACAAATTGGGCCACATAACCATTTGGGCTTGGGTAAGAACAATCTAAAATTTTCAGAATTTCCATAGTATTTGCGTTTTAATAAATAGTTTTTATAATCTAATTAATTACTAATAAATTGTTTCTTATTTTCAGGTTTTAATATCGATTTTATAAAAATAAGATTCTAGTTTTATTTATCAAAATGGAATTTAAAATATTATTTACATGAAAATCGATTTATAATATATATATATATATATATATATATATATATATATATATATATATATATATATATATATATATATATATATATATATATATTTCGATTAAAAATTCGATTAATAATAATATTTTTCGTTAGATTTCGAAATTATACTTTTTATTAAAATTCGTTATTTATAAATTCGTTACTTATAAAATTTATGATTTATAAAATATTGATTTCAAATTATTTATCGATTTAGTACTAATTCCATAATTTATTATTTTGGAAGAAATTGGACTCGGAGCTCAGGACTAACGAACCACCGAAAATCCTTAGCAAAATCGTGGAAGTTAGGTAACGGCTATTGCTAGTACCCGCAATCCCCTTATAAATGTATTATGAAATTATGACGTTATGATTGAATTTATGAATTAAATGTTTTGACATGTTTTATGGATTGTGGGAATGAATTATGATTTGTTTGAATGATTCGTTATAATATGATTTGATTGAGTTTTCTCATAAAATGATGTTCTTATGATGCCACGAATGAAAAGATGTTTTATGGATCCCAGGATCCAAATGATGCTTTATGATCTACAAAGAGTTATGTTGTTTCAACTGAAATACAAGCCAAGGCTTGGTAAAAATACATAAAACATGATAAATGAAAGTGAAAGACCTGGTTTGTCTGGCAGTATATAAACTACCATCTTCCTATCTACCGGTCATGCATGCACCACGGACACCTGTCCACCCATGGATTACGAGCCCAGGCTCCCATGGTTTATGAGCCCAGGCTCAGGGCCCATGTTACGATGAGCCCAGGCTCTTATGGGCCCAGGCCCAGTGGAGAATTCCTTCACGGTTCGTACTTGCCGACAACTAGCATGTTAAATTGCAAAGTTTATGAATGACGTTTTCATTGAAAAGTTTATGAATGAATTTATTATGATGTTTTATTAAACGTGTTACTGATTCTATTCTCCCTGTGTTGTTAAATAAAATGAGTTGAAATGAATTTACGTTGCTAGGGTAGTCGTTACTGAGTCTTCGGCTCACCGTTTTGTTTTCCATTTTAGGTACTGCGGGGATCGATGGAAACGAGTAGAGGCGAGGAATTTCACTTTAATAATATTCACCTAGTTTATGCTTAAAGTTATAATAGTTTAATTAAAGACTTTTAGTAAGTTATGTACTTTTATTTTGAGAATATAAAGGATTATTATATTAATTGGAGGTTTTTATGGCTTATGTATGATGTTGCCTTGTAATTTCCAAGACGGAATTACGGCAGGTAATGTCCCGACCAAATTAGGTTAATTCCGCTGCTAATTATGCTTTAATAAGTGATTTAGAGGTCGGGGCGTTACACAACTGGTTTCAAAAAAGTGTCTCATATTTGGCAAAATGTAGGGAAAGGGTGGAATTTGTTTAGTAAGCTAACATCTTGGTGCATTGGGGATGGGACTCATATAACCCTTTGGCATGACAATTGGACAGGGAAGGGAAGTCTTAGATCCATAACCCATGGGCCCTTAAATAAAGGTGAAGAGACCAAAATGTTAGACTCTATCATGAGAAATGGTAACTGGAGTTTAAATGAATTGTCCTTCATACTTCCCACCAATATTTTCAACTGGATTAAGGCCATACCCATTCCCTTGTTTGGGGAAGATGCCCCCTACTGCAGCCTCTCCAATGGCCTCAAATTCAACCTTCAAAGTGCTTACCTACCCCTAGTGAGAAATGAAGTTGTGTCTGGAAAGCAAGATGTCCCCCAAAAATTCAATTCTTTCTCTGGTTAACTCTTTGGAATAGACTTCCTACTGCCTCCCACTTAGCAAGTAGACAAATAATCCCAAATGGAAAGTGCCAATTCTGCCCCCATGACCAGGAAGATATTGGCCATCTGTTCCTCCACTGCCCTAGAGCTACTGAATTTTGGAACCAACTGGAGTTTACTGACAAGTTCAAGCATCTGCAAAATGATTTTGAAAACTGGTTTTTGGAAAATCTTAAATGCACAGAACCTTCAACCATGAATGTACCCAATCAAACTGTTTTTGCCTTTTCTCTATGGAGATTGTGGAACAGAAGGAACCTATGGACTTTTCAAAAGAAAAATAAAAGCATTGGACCTTGGTGTAAACAAACAATATGGCTGGCAAATGAATTTGAAACCACAGAAAAGGACACCATAAAACAGAACAAACCAATGCATATAGAACCTCCAATCCAGAACAAGTTTATTGTTAAGTGTGATGCCTCCTTTTGTATAAACAGTTTGCTTGCCTCCTATGCTATTGTATGTAGAGATGAAGATCACAAGTTCATTGCTGGCATAGCTGGAACTTTTAGCACTATCACACCCACAGCTGCAGAAACGCAAACCATCTTAATGGCCATCTCATAGACCATAGCCAAGAGCTGGCAGAGTACCACCATAATTTCAGATTGTAAAGAAGCTGTAGAGAACATCACAAGTCACCAAGCACCAGTTTCCCTTCTTACAAATTTATTTGGCAAATGTAGGGAATTGCTAAAACACCAAGGAAGCCTATATTTGAAGTTCAGAAGAAGAGAGCAACTGATGGAGGTGGATCACATAGCAAGAAGGGCGCGGAACCAGCTGAGTCTGTTGGATCAGTGCATTGACATCGCCCCCCCCCCATGCCTTTTAGATGATATCTCATAAAACAATCAAACTAATTTTTTGGAAGCGTGTTCGCTTCGTCACTTTTGGGCCATCTGTGGCTGTAGTCTTATCCCCAATGAGAGTAGTTAAACTATGATTTGGTTTTTGCTGTACTGGATTATGTTGTTTTGCTCGTTAAGTTTTTAATCTAAGTCACTCTTTATTACCAAAAAAAAAAACTTCGTAAATAAGAAAAATAAAAAAACAGAACTCTATTACCACAAGAAGATATTATTTTAATAATAAAAATATTTGATTGTACAAAAGTCATTACTCACATACGGAGTAATTTATATAACAACTCGGGTTGTATGCATAAGGTACATAGTGATACTTCCTACGTCCCTTTTTATTCTTTATACTTCATCCGTCCCAGATTAGTTGTTACACTTTCCTTTTTTCGTCCGTCCCAGATTAGTTGTTACATTTCTAAATTAGGAATGACCCCACAATTATTATATTGTCTCTCTTCCCACTAATTTTTTTTATCCCCACACCCTCTCTCATTCAATTAAAAAAATACCCACTAACTCCTATCACATCTACTTTTTAAATAAAATAACAATTGATAACCACACTATTACTTATCGCATTAAATTGTGGGCCCAGGAAAGTGTAACAACTATTCTGGAACGGAGGGAGTGTGTTTTTAATTTTAGGTGTCCCATTTTAATTATCTATATATGTTTGGAATGTTTACCTTTTACATTGTAATATAAATACCTCTGATATTCTATTAAAAATTGTGCCAATTGATTATTCTAATCAATTAAATTTATAGGCGTATTTAATCTCTCTTACTTTCCTATTGGAGTTAAATCTTTCACTCTTTTCCAATGCCAGATTTTGGATTAAAGTAAAAATATTATAATACGTAATTTGTATTGTTTAATAACAAAAAAAATCTCAATCTACATTAATTAATCGTTAAATCACTTACATTATACCAAATATAAAGAATAAAAATGAAACGGAAAAATAGTACCGGAGTGTTCCATTCGCATTAATGATGACTCCAAAATTGACAACTTAATACATCAAAATTCCAACTTAAACCACAAAATAGACGCATGTCAAATTTTTATGTACTTCATGTTCATTGAATTTGAAATGACTAACATTTTGTTAGAACAAGAATTACAAATCTACTCCCTTCATCATTTTTGTTTGTTCCATTTATCATTTTAGTGTCTCTTAAAATATTGCTTTATTAATTTTATTGTTACATAAAATACATTTGGTCTCACCATTTTTATCTTTTCTCAATTTTACTTAGGCCCTGTTTAATTCACCTTATTTCTCCTGATATGATCTGATCTGATCTGGTCTGATCTGATCTGATCTGATCTGGTCTGAACTTATTTTTTCTGATCTGATCTGATCTGAACTTATTTTTTTTCTGATCTGCTTTGATCTGATCTGGTCTGATCTTATCTGATTTGATCTGATCTGATCTGATATGATCTGATCTGATTCTTCATAATTAAGTTTAAACAAAAATCTATATTTATTAATATTAAACGACTTACGTTTAAAATAAATGCTACACAAATTTATAATACTGTTATTATTTATTTGACTTTGCTCAAGATTTAACTATTCCTTATATCAGATAGACCTAGACATGATCTAGATAGATCGGTTATGATCTAGACATATAAGTTTTGATCTGGATATGATCTGTACAAATCGGTTCTGATCTGGACATCATTTGTACAGATCTGTTCTGTTTGGACATGACTAGTTATGATCTAGACATGATCTGTACAGACCAGTTCTGATCTAGACATGATTTGTATAGTTCAGTTCTGATCTGGACATGATCTGTATAGTTCAGTTCTAATCTGGACATGATCTGTACAGACCACATCTGATCTGGACATGATTTGTATAGTTCAGTTCTGATCTGGACATGATCTGTGCAGTTCAGTTCTAATCTGGACATGATATGTACAGTTCAGTTCTGATCTGGACATGATATGTACATATCAGTTCTGATCTGGACAGACCAATTCTGCTCTAAACATGATTTGTATAGATCATTTCTGATCTGGACATCATCTGTACATACCAGTTCTGATCTGGTCATGATCTGTACAGACCAGTTCTGATCTGGTCATGATCAGTATAAATCAATTCTGATATGGACATGATCTTTGCAGATCAATTATGATCTGAACATAATCTGTACAAAGTCGATATCTAGACAAGTTATAATCTGGACATATCGATTCTGATCTGGACATGATCTGTACAAATCGGTTTTGATCTGAACATATTGGTTATGTAAGGATCGGTTCTGATGTAGACAAGATCTTTGAAGATTTGAACATGATTTGAACATGATCTGTATAGATCAGTTATGATCTGGATATTATCTGATCCTATCAGTTCTGGTCTAGATATATAATGGTTTTGATCTGTAAAAATCAGTTTTGATATGGACATGACCTAATCATATCGTTTATGATCTAGACTTAATGGTTTTAATTTGGACATGATGAATTTGAATGTTTTGTTAATGTTTTTTTGACTTAAGTTATAAATTTTAATTGCACCGACAACAACATTCTTTTTAATTAAAGCAATAATAGTAATAAATACTTTCTCCGTCTTTTAATACTCGTAACGTTTGGACTTTTGCCACTATTCACATAATCTACTTTGCCTATTCTTGGTGCTTTTTTATATAAGATAAAACATAGTCATGTGGGATCTTGTTAGATTCGTCTCAATGTGTATTTTCAAAATATCAATTTTTTATAATTTTTGCATAAAGAGAATTAAAGATATAAATGATCAAAGTTGTGCATTGGCATGCGTGAAACTAACAAACGTTGTGAGTATTAAAAGACGGAGGAAGTATTAAATATAATAACAATGATATAAATATATAATAATAATCATCATCATAATAATCTGCTCTGATCTGGTCTGATCTGATCTGATCTAGTCTGATCTGATCTGATCTGAACTTATTTTTTATGATCTGATCTGATCTGAACTTATTTTTTCTGATCTGATCTGATATGGTCTGGTCTGATCTGATCTGAACTTATTTTTTCTGATCTGATCTGATCTGAACTTATTTTTTCTGATCTGATCTGATATGGTCTGGTCTGATCTGATCTGATTAAATCTGAAATAATTAATAACGTGCTGAAATAAGGTGAACTAAACAGGGCCTTAGTCAACTCTTAATACTTTGTACTTTGTACTTCGTACTAACACTTTGAGTGCATGAGCCATTAGGTAAACTACGATTCCCCGAGTATTCACTTAATTTTGAAATTTATATAGTATATTGTTTAAGAACTAAAACTGGTTAACGAACTTTTTGATCGAGCAATTTACTTGATTTATATAATTTATTTTATTTTTATTTTACTTAAACGTAGTACGGTAGTACAATACCTTATAAAAAGTTTCTTAAATTACAAATTGTACGTACTTTGTGTACAAACCTTTTCCGGAGACTATATATACCAGACAGCTAAAAAGTACTCCCTTCATTTCTAAATGATCTTCCTATTTGGTGTTTGTGGTGGAAAATAAGAAAATTGAATCTTGTAATGATTGGGTGTAAGAGTAATGATTGGGTGTAAGAGAAAATAATTAATAAATGAAGAAAAGTAATAAAGAAATGAATGAGAGAGAAGATATTTTTATTAAAGTAATAAAAAATCATAAAAGTAGGGTTGGGTGGGTGAATGGAGAAATGTGAATGAATTAAATAAGGGATGGTGGGGAAATTTATGGTAAAAAATCATGTCCCAAAATAGAAACAGGAAGATCAAATAGGAACGACATTTATAAAAACAGGAAGATCAAAAAGGAATGGAGGGAGTACAATGTTTTTTTTTTCTTCTTATTTTCCATTATATATTTTTAACTACATGACTTGAATAGCTTAAAAAAAAAACACAAGGATTTGGATATATGAAGAAAAATAAAATAAAATTTTGTTATCATAAATGGTTACTCAATTATTGGGCATTAAAGTGTTAACATTGATCGCACATACGGAGTAATACTTAATTCTCTTTGTATTTTAAAATCATAAGTTAATAAATTAAAATGTTGATTAAAACTTTACGTTTAAAGCAAGAATATAAATTCGAGCATTTATAAAGTAACAGAGTTTAGGGATGAAGTAATATTCTGGACACACACGCTTTCCATTTAAAAGTAATACTACCAGAAAAGAGGACACATATCAACATTCTCACATTGACTTGCAAACTTTTACAGATTATATAATTACACAAAATTTAAACTAAAAGTTATGTTTAACTTTAATCACAGTAATTAATTTAATCACAATAATTAATTAAGTCATATTTCCCAAAAAAAAAGTTGAGTAATCTTTCCCTGTCTTCGGTTGCTTTTATCTTCACTCTTTCAGACAACTTTGAACTTCTCCTTTACGCCTCTTTCTTTTCTTCCTCTCTCTCTTTCTCTCTCTAATTAGCAACTCTCTCTTTCTCTATCTAATTAGCAACGCAAAAGGGTTAAATTCCATGGCTTCAACTCTGCTATTAGTGATTGTATTTGTGCTTAATTTAATAGCTTTTGCTCTTGCTGTTGCTGCTGAACAGAGAAGAAGCACTGTAAGCTTTCAACTTTTCCTATTTTGGCTGGATTTAGATATGTGTGAGTGTAATTGTTGTTTTTCCCTCTTTTTATTGTAATCTTCTTAAGGTGATATTTATGTTGGGGTTTTGTTGTTCAATTTGTTTATGATTTCCTGAGAAATTGGGTTTCATATTTGGATTTTTTTTGTGGGATTTTCTGTTCTGAGCTGTTTTTCACAAACACCGTTTATCAAAAAGATGAAAAAAATTGTACGGTGCTTTATTTGTCGGGTTTCTGAATAGGGTTTCTTCACCGCGGGAGATAAATTCGTGGTTCATGCAGCCGACACCGTCCTTTCGGGATTCAGGCTTTGGTGTTGGTGTCGGTGTTGGTGTTGTTGTTGTTGTTGCTGGTGGTGTGTCATTGTTGGTGGTGGTGTTGTTGGTGGTGTTGGTTTTAGGTGTCATTGTTGGTGGTGTTGTCGGTGGTGGTGGTTTTGCATGGTACTCCTATTGTTTTTAGTTTTTGCATGGTACTCCTAATGGTATAGACTTTGGTGTTGGTGTCATGGTTGGTGGTGTTGTTGGTGTTGGTGTAATGGTGTTGGTGTCATTGTTGGTGGTGTTGTTGGTGTTGGTGTTGGTGTAATGGTGTTGGTGTTGGGTGTCATTGTTGGTGGTGTTGTTGTTTTTGGTGGTGGTGGTGGTGGTGGTGTTGTTGGTGGTGGTGGTTTTGCATGGTACTCCTATTGTTTTTAGTTTTTGTCAGCATAAATTTGCCAAGGTGGTCATGTGGTTGTGTGTGCTTTTACTTATGATTTGTGAGTAATATGCAGAAGTAGCATCCAAGTTTTTAATGGAATACGAGATAGAATTGACTGTACAACATATACACGAATTCGAAAATTGTAATCTAAAAAATGGATTCGAATTAAGTTGGAGCTGGCTGACTTTTTAGTTTCTTAGATTACCTTAGAAGATTATCAAGTTCAGGTGGGATTGCTACCCCTCAATGGTCATACACTCATAGGTGAAGCTAATGCTGAATATGTTTTTACAAAATAGTGCTAACTTGACTAACAGTTTTAGCCTGAACTGATATTCTGATAAGAATAAACATGCTTGGATATATCACTTTTGAAACTGATGCGCAATGAGAGTTTTTTTTTAAACAAACATTATTTAGGAAAGTCGTTCACAAAACTATTACAGCAGAAGGTTATTTGTAGTGTTTGGTTGCAAAGTTGAAGCTTACATGCTAGTGGTAATAGTGTTGATCTTCTTCTGTGTTAGTCTCGTGCATTTTTTATGCATTATTGGAATTTTATTTTATTACCGTGTTAAATGTAATTGATGTTTGATGCATTTCTATTCGATTAGCTGATTGCTCGCTATCCCTCTCTCCTTTCTCAGCATATATACGCTAGTGTATTAGTATGTTGGTTTTAAGTTCATTATCAGTCAAGTTCCATCCTGTTTGCGCATTCTTGTTTTCACACGTTGGTAAATAGTAGAGTCATTCTAGTTTTGTTCTTTTTAAATTTCAGCATCTTGGCATAGTTAGTTTGAAATAAGTAAATAAGTTTAGAAGTATGTTACTGTAAGGGTTTCTAGAAGGCATAATACAACTGACATTTTCATTTCATTCATGTAGATTTGTTTAGAAATACAGTGTTTTGGAACATGAAATAAAAGATTACGAACCATTTCACAATAGGTTTCATGTTAAGAAGAACCTTCAAATGCAAATGCAACTGCAGAGCTTATCATTGCAGTCAACCAAATAACATTGCCATTTTTTTCAGCACATTAAGTTCTTCGTCTTTGATCGTGAAAATGTATTGGCCGAATACCAAAGTTGACTAGTGCTAATGTAAAAGAATCTTTTTCAAAAATCCTGGTCCATCCTAACATATGATTAACCACCATTCTATGATGCAATATCTTTTTCAAATATCCCGGTTTATTCAATCGGCTTTATCAGTGTAGTAGTTCAAATTACTAACTTTTCAGTGAATTAGCACAACACAACACCACAGAAATTCAATGGCCTGTTTTCCAAACTTCAAGTTCACAAAGAAACTAGTCAAACTACCATCGTTTAACCAATTACATACCGAAGAAGAACTTTTTTCTGAGGCAACTTATAAAGCTATTTGCTACGTTTCTATGGTGGCTTTTCATGTGATACTGTTTACTATTGGGAGTTAGGAGATTTGGGACTGCCAACTACGTTAGCTAAGTAAGATAACTGAAGGAAGTAATAATAAGGATAGAGAACTTTTTTATGTTATATAAATTACATATGACATGGACTTTTACGTCATGGATGGCTTTCTATCATCAGGACTCGGGAACTTATTTGTTTTTTCCTTTATGGACAGGCCACAATCGTCTCCAATGAAGGGACTCAATCCTACTGCAAATACGACTCAGATGTATCGACAGGCTTAGGTATCGGGGCTTTTGTACTCCTTCTGGCTAGTCAACTTCTTATAATGTTGACCAGCCGATGCCTATGCTGTGGTAGAGGTCTGAGACCTGGTGGTTCCAGGACATGGGCTATCGTACTGTTCATTAGCAGTTGGTATGTACCTAATTTCTCAGGGTGACGAAATTTGATAGCTAGCTTGCATATAGTACATATTTTGCTACTAACTAAATTGTTTGACCAGCTATAAACTTGTTATCCCACCTTAATTCCAATCTTTGTGCCCACATCCCCTCCTAGCCTCCCCGGAGAAAAGAAAAATTTCCTTTGGTCTTTGCATGTTAATTTATTGAGAGTAACCCACGTGTGAGTTGGGACAAATTGCCCCACATGGGAAAGAAGAGGGAAGATGATTAACATATTAGACTGGTGGACTACTTCACCTATCACCAATTGGTTTTAGGATATAACACCATCAGACTTGTATGTGGTCAGACTCTCCTCCGATATTGGGGCCTAGTGGAGTTCATCATAATTCCTTGTCATTGATCAATTTTGTGTTGCCAATGATTCAGGGTGCTTTTCTTTATCGCTGAGGTATGTCTGCTTGCGGGTTCAGTACAAAATGCCTACCACACCAGATACAGGAGTATCGTAAATCACCCCCCTTCTTGCCAGACTCTTAGGAAGGGTGTTTTCGCAGCTGGTGCCGCATTCACAGTCTTCACTGGCATAATCTCTGAGCTTTACTACGTCAGCTACTCCAAGGCCAGCGTAGACATCGCTCCTAATCGTGGTGGAGACACAGGCTTGCGCATGGGTAACCTTTGAACATTTCTTGCTGATGTATTTTCTGTAAGTTTTTGTAGTCTGATCTGATGGTGTAGTAGCTGCTTAAGAAGTATTCATAAACAACGTTTGTCATTAGTTTTACATAATTAGGCTTGAGATTAACCTTGTTGTCCCACTCTAGAGTTCAAATATTGGGTGTATATTCCTGTGATTTGAGGACATTCTTGTTGTTGTAATAGTTTTAAAATTGTGACCTAGCCTTTGAGTTGCCATTGGCAAGAGAAGCTGTAGGAATGATTGTACTCCCTCCGTCCCGAAATACTTGACCTGTTTTCCTTATCGGGCCGTCCCTTAATACTTGACCTGTTTCTAAAAATGGAAATATTCTAACAATATTATATTATTTCTCACTCCACCCCTATTAACCCACCTACCCCCTACTCCATACAAAAAATAATTAAAAATTCAACCCCTACTCTCCCCCAACCCCACCCCTTTACACATTTCCCACTAACTATATTAAAATAATACCCCACTATCAACTACTACCTATTAAATTAAATAAGTCAATTCAAGTCCCTTAAATTCTGTGCCGGTCAAACCGGGTCGAGTATTCCGGGACGGAGGGAGTAATCTCTTTGAGAGAATACGTATGTATCCTGGTTAGATGCTCTAAAATTCCAATTCACGGTGACCATTTTGTTCTGATTGAAATGTCCAATTAGTTTATGGCATGTTTGGTATCGCCACTGGTTTTGATTGCTAGATTTGAGTTTATGTCTCATGCAAATGCCCAATTTTCATGGAAATCCCCCATTTTCATGTTAACCCCTCAATTGAGTGATTCAACTTTGATGCTAACCCCTTAACTAAAAGATACATAAAATGTAAATTCCCAATTTTCATGTTAACCCCTCAATGGAATGATTCGACCTTTGATCTGGTAAATTATTAATGGGGAAATATATTGTTGTGTTGTACGTAGTATGTGTTTCCATTATTCGTGGGGCGTACGCCTCTATTTATAATGCAAATTAGATCTCATACTCTTCGTAAGTTTTCTAATTTATATAGACTTCTATCTTATATCATATAGCTAAGTTATAACACAACTCTACTACTTCTATCTTATACTTCATCGGTTTCACAATAGATGCATTGTTTCTCATTTGCGCACTATTCATCAATTAACTTTGACAATCATTTGTTCACTGTTGTGTAAGAAAAACATAGTCAAGTGAGATCTTGTTAAATTCGTATTAATGCAAAGATTCCAAATATCAACTTTTTATAATTTTTACTTATACGCATTTAGAGCTATTAATGTTCAAAGAAGCGTGTTGGCATGCGTGCAAATAGAAATGATGCATCATTTGCGGAACGGAGGAAGTATCACATAGCTCAGTTATAACACAATTCTACTACATATGATATTCTATCATATAGGATAACTATGTTATCCTCAATATAACCTGCTAACACTTCGACATGACATGCACCCAAATATATAGTGGCCTTGTATGAAATTTAATTTATTACATCTAGAGTGCCAGAGGAGTATCGATCCTCCAATCCCTTATCAAACAAGACATCCCAATAAGAAACTGAGCAACATAGAATAAATGTTTTCGATACAAGATCTTAAATATATGACCTTTGAATTAAGAAAGATTCTTATCAAACTATTAAATCGATCATTGGTTAATACTTCAGGATGATATTGATCAAGCACACTCACTTTTGAAGGGTTTATTGATTAATACTATTGATCAAACACACTCACTTTTGAGTCGATTTTAGTGGGGGTCGAGGGAGGATGATAAAAGATACATTGATAACGTAGGTAGAAATTATGCCTTCCTAAAGCTATGGGAGGCCTTGGTTTTCGTGATCTAAAATATTTTAACCAAATTCTTCTTGAAAAACGGTATGGAGATTACAAAACGATCAAGGATATTTGCTAAAATTGTGTCATTTAAGTCAAATATTTCAAGCATGATACTCCCTCCGTCCCGGAATATTCGATCCGATTTGATCGGCACAGAGTTTAAGGGACTTGAATTGACTTATTTAATTTAATAGGTAGTACTCCCTCCATTTCTTTTTGATGTATCCATTTGGAATCTGGTGTGATTTTTAAGAAAATTGAAATATTAGTTTGTATGGGTATAAGTGTAATGATTGGGTGTAAGAGAAATAATTGGGTGTAAGAGAATATAATAAATAAAAGAGTGAAAAAATAATAAAGAAATAAGGTAAGAGATAGGAGTGATAATGATGGGTGATAAAGGAGGTGAGAGAGTGGGTATATGGGGAAGGGAAAAGAATTAAATATTATGGGTGGGGAAAATTAGGTGGGAATATGGGTAGAATCTTTAGATATTTTGGTAATTAGATAGAAATGTAAGGGTATTTTAGGATAAAATGTATGTCCAAAAATAGAATAGATTCTAAATGGATACAACAATATGAAACGCTTAAAATGGAAACGGATACAACAAAAAGAAACGGAGGGAGTAATTGATAGTGAGGTGTATTTTAATGTAGTTAGTGGGAAATGTGTAAAGGGGTGGGGTTGGGGAGAGTAGGGGTTGAATTTTTAATTATTTTTTGTATGGAGTAGGGGTAAGTGGGATAATAGGATTGGAATGAGAAATAATATAATATTGTTAGAATATTTCTATTTTTAGAAACAGGTCAAGTATTAAGGGACGACCCGATAAGGAAAACAGGTCAAGTATTCCGGGACGGAGGGAGTACTGTGTTAGAGGCTCTTCGTGGTATACTGGTATGACCCAAGCTACTCTTGGCGTAGTAGGGGGGGGGGGGGGGTGTTTGAAATCTTTGCTCCGAGATAGTCTTGTGTGGAGGTAGGAAAATTATTTATCCCATGGCCATGATACAAGGGCACGAAGATTTACTCGTCGCGGATTTGCTTGACCCCCTTTACTGGAGAATGGAATTTGAGTGTTATTATTGATAGTATGTTTTTGATCGAAGCAAAAAGGAAATTGTTAATGCCGCCCTTCAGGGCCGTCTCTGGAAATTTGAAGGCCCTGTTTATTATTTATTTATATTTTAATGTGGTGGCTCTTTACTTAATAAAATGATTAGTAACACTAAAAATCAAAAAAAAATGTAGTCGATCTTACAACCTATGAAATATTAAGAGAAGGTTGTACCATTGATCCATCAATCAATTAAATATCTTCTATTTGCACGATTTACTATATAACCAATAATTGAGCATGTAAGTTGTCAATAATTTTTTTTAGGCCCCAAATATGTGCTAGATGTCCTATTAGATCTCCTATAGACGGCCCTGCCGGCGGCGCCCCTATATCTTCATTGATAATGATACGTGCCTGCTACGTGCCCGGTATGTGGTGTAGCAAGTGAGTCCATTGTCCATGCACCATTCGAACGCGAAGCTGCCGTAAGCATATGACAACATTGTGAGGTTAGTACATGTCTTATTGCTGCTCGTACCTCTTTTTTTGTGGCTCATTGGTTGTGGCTTGCTAGAAAATGTAGTAGGAAGGAATTGCATATAGGGGCTGCTCTAATGTGGGCCTCGTGGAGGTGCCGTAATCTGATATTCTTTGAAAATGAGCGGCCAAATTTTGTGATACTTGTAGGGGGTTATGTTCGCATGGTCAAGGAGTACATTTCCTATGCTACGAACGTGTTTAACAATCGAATGGGTGCTGCTTGTACTCTTGACAGATTTGTGTGTCATGGAGTCCCCATTACAAGGTTGTATCAAGATCAAGAGCAAGACGAAGGGATTTCCCCCCATCCATTTAATTTGTGAAGGTATAAAGCAAGATAGTATATTTTTTGATTCCGTTTGTTTTTCTCTGAGAAAAGGGCATGTAATACAGTTGCACATTTGGGCCCACTATTTTAACCCAAAATCCAATAAAACACACTCTAACCCAATATCACTTACAAGGCCTCAAAGGCCCAACAAGGCACTATATATACCCCTCAAAGGGCAAGGTAAAAGGGGCCATTTCTCTAACCCTAGAGAAGCCACCCTACTCTCTCTCTCTCCCCTAAACACCTCATTTTATACATCAATTGTACCGACTTGAGCGTCGGAGGCTCCGCCTCGGGGACCCCCCCTTGGCCCGGAGTTTATCTTGCAGGCACCGTACGTGACCGGAACTCAAGAGATCGAGGACGCTCCTACCATCGTTTCAACCCCGAAACAATTTGGCGCCGTCTGTGGGGAGAGAATACAATAACCCATGAAGATCCACTCTTCCATGGCTACCGGGTTCAACCAGAAAACGGGCACATTAATTGTGTCGAGATCCAATTTTCTCGACGGTATAACACCTCAAATATTGGATGGGTTGCGGTAATCAGATAAGCACTCAAAGTAGAGAAGTAGATCTGATTACTTTGATAAATGAAAACAAGTAGCTAATAAATAAATAATTATTGGGTGACATCATTTGTCCCAAATAATCAAAGGAGCAGCTACTGGAGCCACAAATTAATGCATGGCTGCATGCTACATTTTGGCTGTCCAATGAGCCGACTTCTTAAGCACAGTGGTCTACTTTGCTTAAAAAGATAAGGCTACAAAGATTTGTGGAGTTACTACCAGTATATCCCCATCGTCGGAAAGGGCTCCAAGCAGAGATATTGTCTGCCGAACAAAATAAGCTGCCGAAAGAGTAGAAACAGATCTAGTCATTTCTGTATCCTACATCGGAGCCGAGGAAGTCAGAGTACCCATTTGATGGAATATCTTCAAAGTATAATTTGGAGCCGATTCAGCCTCATCTCCCGAGCAATGCCGAAGCTCATTGTTGAAGCTCATAGCCAAAGCTCATCACGGAAGCTAAGATACGAATCTAAGATCCGAAGCAGCTTCCAGAGCCAAACTCTCGAAGCTCATCTCCCAAGGTTATCAGCTCCCGAGCCGAGCTTAATGCCGAAGTTCCGTGTAGTGCCGAGTTCAGCATGGGTAATATATCAAAGGATCCAAAAAGCTCTCCGAGCAGTGCCGAGCGCAGCAGTTCTGAAGCTCAAAGCCGAGGTACTAGCAGCTTCCCGAAGCTAGTCTCCCGTCGAGTTTAACTCTGCCACACTAAACTATCACCGCCGAAGTCGATCCGCCAAGGTGGAACCGCCAAAGTTGCCGCCGAGGCTGACCCAAAGTCGACCACCCAGGGTCCGAATCAAAGCTCCCGAAATTGATTTGCCGAGGTTGACCCATCCGAAGAGATCGGAGTCGATCAAGTTCCACCTCCATTTCTCATCGGGTCCGAAGTAATTGGCGAGTGAAAATGATGACGGTGTGCCGTGTGTGTGGTAAACCACAAAAATGGAAAGCTCAAAGATTGAACAACAATAATGGGATATAAAAAGGAACTCTCATCCTTAATTGGTTAGATGATGACAATCAAATAAATTTGCCTCCAAGTTGCAGTAAATGTCGAACATCAGGGAGCAAAATAGATATTTGTGGACAAAACCTTTAGTGGGCTAACTCTAGAGGCTGCTTAGCCAATATCTCTAGTGGGCCAACTAACAAAAAGGAAAGGAGCTCATTTTAATATGATGGGCCAGCTGGTATCAACAAAATGGGAAGTAAATTTTGGCTAAACAAAACGAACTGAGCAGTGCAGAAGCCCAACGCCTTGTCCTAATCCTCGGAGCTCGGACCAGTCAATATCACCCATCTTGTGGATTAAACAAGCAAGTTATGGAGCAATCTTCGGGTCACCATAACTTGGAGCGAGTCTTGGAAATTTTTTTTCGCAACAAAAGTCGCTCGAATACAGTTATAAAGGGTTCGGCTCAAATCCACGGATCCCCGAAGCTCATAACTAAGAGTCAGACTAGAGATTTCTTGCCCAGGTTTCCGAACCACAAGAAATCAGAAGAACAGAAACCAAGCAAATCCCTTAGCAGATCTACGGATCACAAGAAACTTGGATAAACAAGCAAGTTATGGAGCGATCTCCGGGTCACCATAACTTGGAGCAAGTCTTGGAAAATTCTGTTCGCAACAAGTCGCTCAAATTAAGGTATAAAACTTCGGCTCAGATCCATGGATCACCAAAGTCATAACTAAGAGTCAGACTAACGATTTCTTGCCCAGGTTTTCGAACCACAAGAAATCGGAAGAACAGAAACCAATCAAGTCCCTTGGATAAACAAGAAAGTTATGGAGCGATCTCCGGGTCACCATAACTTTGAGTAAGTCTTGGAAAATTTCGTTCGCAACAAAGTCTCTCAAATACAGTTATAAAGAGTTCGGCTTAGATCCACGGATCCCCGAAACTCATAACTAAGAGAGACTTGCGATTTCTTGCCCAGGTTTCCGAACCACAAGAACTCGGAAGAACGAAAGTAGACGTTAAAGAGCTCAAAAGCAGCCTCTGTTAACTCATAACTAAGAGAGACTTGCGATTTCTTGCCCAGGTTTCCGAACCACAAGAACTCGGAAGAACGGAAGTAGACGTTAAAGAGCTCAAAAGCAGCCTCTTAACAGATCCACGGATCTGAAGAGCTCAAAAGCAGACTCTAAACATGTCTACAAACGTTAAAGAGCTCAAAAGTAGACTCTTAACAGATCCACGGATCTGAAGAGCTCAAAAGCAGACTCTAAACATGTCCAACACTTTAAAGAGCTCAAAAGCAGCCTCTTAACAGATCCACGAACCAGAAGAGCTCAAAAGCAGACTCTAACCAAATCTACAGACCTTAAAGGTCCCAAAGCAAGAGGAGTCTCTTAGCAAAATCTACGGATTTAAAGAACTCAAAGCAAGACGAGTCTCTTAGCAAAATCTACGGATTTGAAGAAACTTGGACAAAAACAAATCCGAAGGTAAAATCCGAAGGTAAAATCCGAGGTTAAAAACCGAGCCGAGATTACAACTCGAACCGATGTTACAATCCGAGCCGAGGTTAAAATTCCAAGCTGAAATTATCTTTCATTACCAAGTGATCAAAATCAAAACCCAACCCATTTTTTAAATAGAATTGGGTCTGGGGGGCATTTGTTGGGGTGTTAAAATGGGCCCACCATTTTAACCCAAAAGCCAATAAAACACACTCTAGCCCAATATTACTTACAAGGCCTCAAAGGCCCAACAAGGCACTATATATACCTCTCAAAGGGCAAGGTAAAAGGGGCCATTTCTCTAACCCTAGAGAAGAACCCCTACTCTCTCTCTCCCCTAAACACCTCATTTTATACATCAATTGTACTGACTTGAGTGTCGGAGGCTCCGCCTCGGGGACCCCCCCTTGGCCCGGAGTTTATCTTGCAGGCACCGTACGTGACCGGAACTCAAGAGATCGAGGACGCTCCTACCATCGTTTCAACCCCGAAACAATTTATTTGTTGGGGTGTTAAAATGGGCCCACCACTTTAACCCAAAAGCCAATAAAACACACTCTAGCCCAATATCACTTACAAGGCCTCAAAGGCCCAACAAGGCACTATATATACCCCTCAAAGGGCAAGGTAAAAGGGGCCATTTCTCTAACCCTAGAGAAGCCACCCTACTCTCTCCCTCTCCCCTAAACACCTCATTTTATACATCAATTGTACCGACTTGAGCGTCGGAGGCTCCGCCTCGGGGACCCCCCCTTGGTCCGGAGTTTATCTTGCAGGCACCGTACGTGATCGGAACTCAAGAGATCGAGGACGCTCCTACCATCGTTTCAACCCCGAAACAATTTGGCGCCGTCTGTGGGGAGAGAATACAATAACCCATGAAGATCCACTCTTCCATGGCTACCGGGTTCAACCAGAAAACGGGCACATTAATTGTGTCGAGATCCAATTTTCTCGACGGTATAACACCTCAAATATTGGATGGGTTGCGGTAATCAGATAAGCACTCAAAGTAGAGAAGTAGATCTGATTACTTTGATAAATGAAAACAAGTAGCTAATAAATAAATAATTATTGGGTGACATCATTTGTCCCAAATAATCAAAGGAGCAGCTACTGGAGCCACAAATTAATGCATGGCTGCATGCTACATTTTGGCTGTCCAATGAGCCGACTTCTTAAGCACAGTGGTCTACTTTGCTTAAAAAGATAAGGCTACAAAGATTTGTGGAGTTACTACCAGTATATCCCCATCGTCGGAAAGGGCTCCAAGCAGAGATATTGTCTGCCGAACAAAATAAGCTGCCGAAAGAGTAGAAACAGATCTAGTCATTTCTGTATCCTACATCGGAGCCGAGGAAGTCAGAGTACCCATTTGATGGAATATCTTCACTAGTAGAAAAAACCCTTGTTGCAGCGGGCTTTTAGACCCCTGTTGCAGCGTACATCGTATGCTGCAACTGGGGGGCCTGCAACAAGTATTGACTTGTTGCAGCGTACATTTGCATGTACGCTGCAACAAGTCGCAAAATTGTGGCAAAAATATGGGTCTTTTGCAGCGTACAAATTCATGTACGCTGCAAAAGACCCCACTTGTTGCAGGGTACATCTATTTGTACGCTGCAACAAGTCTGAAATTTTGCAAAATTTTTCACCCTTGTTGCAGCGTACATATATATATGTATGCTGCAACAAAGCACTTTTGGCGGGAAAATTTTAGTTTTATTTTAGTTTTGTTTAGGGATACCTAGAGTGCCTTGCACCAAATATAGAAACCTGTCACAACAATAATAGAATATCGCAACCTGTATAACAAATATAAAAACAATAACTGGTGTTTTGTATATATATCCCAAAACCAAAGTGCACGTACCATATATATACATTTAAATAAATATATGTACGTTCTAATTTCAACGTAAGCATACATTTCAACATAAAAAATTGTTCTATAACATCTAAACCAACTCGTTCAAGCGCCCTCAGATCAATAATAAATACATGCTGGTATAAAACTTAGCCCATTGCTCATGAACCACGTCATTTTCCTCACTAGCATAAGGCGCAGTCTTCGGAGAATAGACCTTTACAAAAACAAAATTTTGATGGGATCATTAGATCGATTAAATGCAAATGAAATGTCACATTTTAACATTCAAGCAACTAATGACAATGTACTAATAGTTTAGAATACGAATCAATTAAGAGTAAGAAAAATTAATTGATTACCTATAACGACCCAAAGTTGGGAGCGGAAATGTCAATTTAGCTCTAAATATGACCTATAACGACCCAACGAGCCTTAAATGTGCATAAATAGGTTCGAATGAGTTTTAGAAAGTTAAAACTATGCATATTAGTCATGTAATAAGAATCAAATGTATCCTTAGGTTCTTTAGTTCAAAGTTGGGAGCGGAAATGTCATTTTAGCCTAAATATGACCTATAAGTCTATAACGACCCAATGATCTTTAAATGTGCATAAATAGATTCAAATAAGTTTTAGAAAGTTAAAACTATGCATATTAGTCATGTCATAAGAATCAAATGAGTCTTTATGTTCTTTAGTTCAAAGTTGGGAGCATAAATGTCATTTTAGCCTAAATATGACCTATAACGACCCAATGAGCCTTAAATGTGCATAAATAGATTCAAATGAGTTTTAGAAAGTTAAATCTATGCATTTTAGTCATGTAATAAGAATCAAATGTATCCTTAGGTTCTTTAGTTCAAAGTTGGGAGCGGAAATATCATTTTAGCTCTAAATATGACCTATAACGATCCAGTGAGTCTTAAATGTGCATAAATAGATTTCAATGAGTTTTAGAGAGTTAAAACTATGCATATTAGTCATGTCATAAGAATCAAATGAGTCTTTATGTTCTTTAGTTCAAAGTTGGGAGCATAAATGTCATTTTAGCCTAAATATGACCTATAACGACCCAATGAGCCTTAAATGTGCATAAATAGATTCAAATGAGTTTTAGAAAGTTAAATCTATGCATTTTAGTCATGTAATAAGAATCAAATGTATCCTTAGGTTCTTTAGTTCAAAGTTGGGAGCGGAAATATCATTTTAGCTCTAAATATGACCTATAACGATCCAGTGAGTCTTAAATGTGCATAAATAGATTTCAATGAGTTTTAGAGAGTTAAAACTATGCATATTAATCATGTAATAAGAATCAAATGAGTCCTTATGTTCTTTAGTTCAAAGTTGGGAGCGGAAATGTCATTTTAGCTCTAAATATGACCTATAACGACCCAATGACCCTTAAATGTGCATAAATAGATTCGAATTAGTTTTAGAAAGTTAAAACTATGCATATTAGTCATGTAATAAGAATCAAACGATTCCTTAGGTTCTTTAGTTCAAAGTTGGGAGCGGAAATGTCATTTTAGCCTAAATATGACCTATAACGACCCAATGATCTTGAAATGTGCATAAATAGATTCGAATAAGTTTTAGAAAGTTAAAACTATGCATATTAATCATGTAATAAGAATCAAATGAGTCCTTATGTTCTTTAGTTCAAAGTTGGGAGCGGAAATGTCATTTTAGCTCTAAATATGACCTGTAACGACCCAATGACCCTTAAATGTGCATAAATAGATTCGAATGAGTTATAGAAAGTTAAAACTATGTATATTAGTCATGTAATAAGAATCAAATGAGTCCTTAGGTTCTTTAGTTCAAAGTTGGGAGCAGAAATGTCATTTTAGCCTAAATATGACCTATAACGACCCAATGACCCTTAAATGTGAATAAATAGATTCGAATGAGTTTTAGAAAGTTCAAACTATGCATATTAGTCATGTAATAAGAATCAAATGAGTCCTTAGGTTTTTTAGTTCAAAGTTGGGAGCGGAAATGTCATTTAAGTCAATTAAGTTAGTGCCTAACAATTTACGTAGTATTCCATTAGTTTATTTTTTTATATATATATATATATATATATATATATATATATATATATATATATATATATATATATATATATATATATATATATTTTCTGAATTTCCGATGTTAGATTTTAAATTTGGGAGGAGCAGCCCTATATAATTAAATTACAACATATCAAAATGTACTAAATCTTACCAAATACAAGTTATACTAATATAACTAACATTAATATATCAACAATTATGTTGCAAAACATTGTGCAATAAGGTACAAAGTTGTACAGTACGTGCCAATCATTAATTCCAAATACACATGTCAATTAAGACATCACAAACAAATATTGCTAGCTCATTTCCATTCCATCAGTTCATATACTAATCACATTGATAAATTTATGCAATATTTAATATTATATTGATAAGACTTTTCTTCAATCAATTTCAAATTCGTTACATCTTAAATAAACAACTTGCATTCCCTTTTATTTCATCTTAAATAAGTGACCCTTAATTTGGTTTGCTAATCATACCGCGTAATCCAACCAACTTGCTAATAATACTCTATATCAATGCAGCAATCCAAAATGGGGTGAAATCCGTGAAAACAATAGCACATTAACACCATAAATGGTATAGAAATCCATATAGTCTTATACTCTATATCGATGTTTCTGATTCCTGATAATAAAAACAAAACAAATTCATCACCTACATTGAATCTACAGATGAAATAGAGGTTATAATAAAGTAATGGTTGGTACCTGAAGTTTACTGATAACTTCTTGTTGTTCTCTTGCTCGCCTCGAAGCAGCATCTGATGCTCGTTTTAATTCTTCTTCAGCCTCGGACTGAACCCTTTGTAGTGAAGCTTTCAGATCTGCAGCAGTCTTTTCTCGCTCTTCTCTTCTTTGGTCACGCTCTTCATCTAGCTGTGTTTTCAGTTCAGCTATAGATGCCTTCTGGCGCAACAAGCAAACCACAAAAAGGTTACTTTCTTTCTTGGACAATTACACATTTACAAAGAATTTCTTATCCCTGCTTTAGAGTACAATCAACAAATTCTTCTTGTAGAAGGAGAAAATAGGAAGAGAAAGAAAAGGAGATAAAAAGAAGTTTCCCCTTGTACCTTTTCTTTGTCAAGATCTTTCCTCATTCTTCTCGTTTCACTTTCAAGTTCTTCCATTCGCTAAATAAGAAGTGCAAAAGGGAAACTAGTCAGCTATGGAAAAGAAAATGTCATCAGCAATTAGCATTATATTGACAAATGAAGTTGGATATAGCACAAAAATACATACTGTTGTTTTGAGAGCAGAAGACTGTTGTTCGACTAATACTTGAGCCTCACGCTGGCGAACTCTGTTGTCAGAGAAGACCAAATTCTGTCTAGTGTCTTCCTGTTATGAGTCAAATTTTAAGTAACGGAAGATGTAACTGATGCAACCCAACCCCAGAACAAAAAAGGCCCAAAAGATAATAAAGCTTCCACTAGCAAATCCCTATTATGAAACATTTAGAATTCAAACAACCATATTGCACTGCCACCAATTATTGATCATTAATAAATGAGTCCAACCTTAACCGATGTACCTGATAAGCACTGTTAAAAAAGGGTAGCAATCCTTTTGATCTCATCAATTTCCTGATATTTTCCCAGTTTTGAATCTTTGGGTCCAGTTGGATTGTGAGCACACGCATGAAGCAGCAAAATAGCTCCTGAATCCTGATGGAGCTGAACCAAGGTCTTCTAAGAGGCCTGGTGTCCATTGACATTTCGACAGTTACGTACTTACGTACAAGTGCACAAATTGGGTAGGAAAAAACAGCAGTTCATCTATTAGGTTTTTCAGAGAGTATATTTATCACAACTTAGAACTTAGAAGAGAGAATCATGATTATGGATTTATGGGTTCAACAGATTTTTATCAATTCAAGTGACCATTAGTTGAGTAGCATATATGCATCATGATCATACGTACAGCGGTACAGTCGTGTTTGGCATTAAATTATCCATTAAATGCTCAAGGAGTCATGGTAATTACCTGTCTTCACCAAACATCAATTTAGCACTCAGTTTATTTAATTCTGCAAGCCCATTGATTGGGAGGTATTCTTTAACTCGAGACCTACACAAAAGAACATATATCGATCATTTTCCTTATCTAGATAGAGATTCAACTTATACTTACACGGTTACACCACCTAAAAGACTTGCCTATCATTAATAAGTTGCCGTCAGCTCGTCTCACTACATTTAAAACCAGAGGTTTACCTTCCTGAAATAAGAAGGAAAAGCTATTAAATCATTAACACAAGTCAGTAATTTAAAACCTAAAAACTTATCAACATTAACTGTATGGAAAACTAGCTTCTCTGAGTAAGAAGAACCGGCCATCTATTTGTTTCAATCACTTTGATCAAATTTTCAAGGAGCATAATCTTAATGCAAATGGTAGTATTTGGTGCGCATTTACCAGAATCTATTTTAAGAAGCTATTGTGAAGTTAGGATATAGAAAACTCTGGTCATGGAGAACAAGAACTACCCTTAAACCTGAGATGTGAAATATCTTGAATACCGCCAGCTCACAAACTCATGATCAAATGAATATGAGAGAAATATGTACCTCAGTTCGATAAGCACCGACACCTCGATACAACTTTACAGAACTTGGGTCTTCGTTGTATGCAACAGTTACCTGTTAGTAGCATTTTAAACCGAAAACAAGTAAGCTCAGCTAAACATCCATGTTACAGAATACCCAGACTATGTACTTTTCAAAAACAAGTCTGTAAGAAGGAAGATGGTAGGGAAAATTACAGCAGCAAACGAAAAAAATGTCTACATAAGAACCTCTCTATTTTAATAAACACCATCCCTCCAAAACCGGAGAGATTTTGAGGGGAAAAATGGAGCTGACCTTCCCCCTCCCCTTTCTCTCCCCTTCCTTTCCCTTCTATCAATCTATCCAAACACACTGTTAGCTCATAATCTTTCTAGAACCACTATATGTCCAACTAACAATGAAGTACATCAAGTCCTCATCACTTACATGATCATGGAACACAATACATGTAAATCCTACTAGGTACCTAGCCAAATTTACCCAAAAAAAACACAACATATGTCTTACACAATATTTCTTCTTCACCAAGGGCCAATCATATATCCTAAATTCAAATAATTCGGGTTGACATAAAAATTGAAACTTCAAGAGTTGAAGTGCCAACCAGTTACAGAATATATTAGAAGCTAGAATTCAATTTTCTGTGCAGAATTAATAGCCACGTTGACAGTGTAATTTAAACTAGTGATACGACAACTAATCCGGGATGGAAGTTGTACATGAAACATCTCAAATCAAAACTAAAAGAAGCATATGAAGCATGTCATCAACCAACTCCAAAAAATTGCAAAAGCTGAAATCTTTCTGTAAAAAAAACTAATAAAAAGAACTAAAACAAACCCATTAATCAAACACAAATAAAATTCACCAAATGTCCAAAAAATATAATTAGATATATCAATACCTAAATGCAATTGTTGAAATCCAGACAAGTACGATGATAGATTCCTGCAGGCAGTACGATCATTGCCCCTTTCTTCAACGATATGCGTATCTACTCATCTTCACAAATTAAGTGCAAAGAACGACTTGAACAACTAGGTAAAAAAACAGAAAAAAAAACAGAATTGTAAAACCCTAATTCTGAAAACGAAAATCAAGAGGGGACAGGAAGATAATTACTTGTTGCGGCGAGGACAGTGACGGCCGAGCAAGCACCGGAGAACAGGTCGTTCTTTCTTGGAACCACCGGTCGAGCTAGCTGAGTTTTCAGCGACTAGGAGAAGTCGTGGTTCAGCGCGGAGAATGTACAGGACGCGACGGGGGCGAGAAAAGACACTCACCGGCGAGGAGAGTGACGGCAGAGCCGAGCAATCTGAGTTCGACGGCGACGCAGGGCAGAGCAGTCTATGAGTTCGACGGCGACGCAGGGAATTGTAAACCGAGGAAGAAGCTTGGAGTTGAGCGCAGGGAACTCTAAAATTTTGAGATAGATATTTTGTAAAATGAATTAATTATTCAACAATAATAGTACGGAGTATTACAGCAAATAAATTTTGTTATACGAAACTGTTGCAGGGTACAATGTCATGTACGCTGCAACAGTATATAGCTATTGCAGGGGGCTTTTAATACGTACGCTGCAAAAAACTCTTTTGCAGGGGGCAATTAATTTGTACGCTACAACAACTCTTTAAAGTGTTTGACCCGCGTTTACCTACTGCTTGTTGAAGCGTATTAACACATGTACGCTGCAACAAGGGGGTTGCAACAAGGGTTTTTTCTACTAGTGCTTCAAAGTATAATTTGGAGCCGATTCAGCCTCATCTCCCGAGCAATGCCGAAGCTCATTGTTGAAGCTCATAGCCAAAGCTCATCACGGAAGCTAAGATACGAATCTAAGATCCGAAGCAGCTTCCAGAGCCAAACTCTCGAAGCTCATCTCCCGAGCTTATCAGCTCCCGAGCCGAGCTTAATGCCGAAGTTCCGTGTAGTGCCGAGTTCAGCATGGGTAATATATCAAAGGATCCAAAAAGCTCTCCGAGCAGTGCCGAGCGCAGCAGTTCTGAAGCTCAAAGCCGAGGTACTAGCAGCTTCCCGAAGCTAGTCTCCCGTCGAGTTTAACTCTGCCACACTAAACTATCACCGCCGAAGTCGATCCGCCAAGGTGGAACCGCCAAAGTTGCCGCCGAGGCTGACCCAAAGTCGACCACCCACGGTCCGAATCAAAGCTCCCGAAATTGATTTGCCGAGGTTGACCCATCCGAAGAGATCGGAGTCGATTAATTTCCACCTCCATTTCTCATCGGGTCCGAAGTAATTGGCGAGTGAAAATGATGACGGTGTGCCGTGTGTGTGGTAAACCACAAAAATGGAAAGCTCAAAGATTGAACAACAATAATGGGATATAAAAAGGAACTCTCATACTTAATTGGTTAGATGATGACAATCAAATAAATTTGCCTCCAAGTTGCAGTAAATGTCGAACATCAGGGAGCAAAATAGATATTTGTGGACAAAACCTTTAGTGGGCTAACTCTAGAGGCTGCTTAGCCAATATCTCTAGTGGGCCAACTAACAAAAAGGAAAGGAGCTCATTTTAATATGATGGGCCAGCTGGTATCAACAAAATGGGAAGTAAATTTTGGCTAAACAAAACGAACCGAGCAGCGCAGAAGCCCAACGCCTTGTCCTAATCCTCGGAGCTCAGACCAGTCAATATCACCCATCTTGTGGATTAAACAAGCAAGTTATGGAGCAATCTTCGGGTCACCATAACTTGGAGCGAGTCTTGGAAAATTCTGTTCGCAACAAAAGTCGCTCGAATACAGTTATAAAGGGTTCGGCTCAGATCCACGGATCCCCGAAGCTCATAACTAAGAGTCAGACTAGAGATTTCTTGCCCAGGTTTCCAAACCACAAGAAATCGGAAGAACAGAAACCAAGCAAATCCCTTAGCAGATCTACGGATCACAAGAAACTTGGATAAACAAGCAAGTTATGGAGCGATCTCCGGGTCACCATAACTTGGAGCAAGTCTTGGAAAATTCTGTTCGCAACAAAAGTCGCTCAAATCAAGTTATAAAACTTCGGCTCAGATCCATGGATCGCCAAAGTCATAACTAAGAGTCAGACTAACGATTTCTTGCCCAGGTTTTCGAACCACAAGAAATCGGAAGAACAAAAACCAATCAAGTCCCTTGGATAAACAAGAAAGTTATGGAGCGATCTCCGGGTCACCATAACTTTGAGTAAGTCTTGGAAAATTTCGTTCGCAACAAAGTCTCTCGAATACAGTTATAAAGAGTTCGGCTTAGATCCACGGATCCCCGAAACTCATAACTAAGAGAGACTTGCGATTTCTTGCCCAGGTTTCCGAACCACAAGAACTTAGAAGAACGGAAGTAGACGTTAAAGAGCTCAAAAGCAGCCTCTTAACAGATCCACGGATCTGAAGAGCTCAAAAGCAGACTCTAAACATGTCTACAAACGTTAAAGAGCTCAAAAGTAGACTCTTAACAGATCCACGGATCTGAAGAGCTCAAAAGCAGACTCTAAACATGTCCAACACTTTAAAGAGCTCAAAAGAAGCCTCTTAACAGATCCACGGATCAGAAGAGCTCAAAAGCAGACTCTAAACAAATCTACAGACCTTAAAAGTCCCAAAGCAAGACGAGTCTATTAGCAAAATCTACGGATTTGAAGAACTCAAAGCAAGACGAGTCTCTTAGCAAAATCTACGGATTTGAAGAAACTTGGACAAAAACAAATCCGAAGGTAAAATCCGAGGTTAAAAACCGAGCTGAGATTACAACTCGAACCGATGTTACAATCCGAGCCGAGGTTAAAATTCCGAGCTGAAATTATCTTTCATTACCAAGTGATCAAAATCAAAACCCAACCCATTTTTCAAATAGAATTGGGTCTGGGGGGCATTTGTTGGGGTGTTAAAATGGGCCCACCATTTTAACCCAAAAGCCAATAAAACACACTCTAGCCCAATATTACTTACAAGGCCTCAAAGGCCCAACAAGGCACTATATATACCTCTCAAAGGGCAAGGTAAAAGGGGCCATTTCTCTAACCCTAGAGAAGCCACCCTACTCTCTCTCTCTCCCCTAAACACCTCATTTTATACATCAATTGTACTCACTTGAGCGTCGGAGGCTCCGCCTCGGGGACCCCCCCTTGGCCCGGAGTTTATCTTGCAGGCACCGTACGTGACCGGAACTCAAGAGATCGAGGACGCTCCTACCATCGTTTCAACCCCGAAACAATTTATTTTTTGGGGTGTTAAAATGGGCCCACCACTTTAACCCAAAAGCCAATAAAACACACTCTAGCCCAATATCACTTACAAGGCCTCAAAGGCCCAACAAGGCACTATATATACCCCTCAAAGGGCAAGGTAAAAGGGGCCATTTCTCTAACCCTAGAGAAGCCACCCTACTCTCTCTCTCCCCTAAACACCTCATTTTGTACATCAATTGTACTGACTTGAGCGTCGGAGGCTCCGCCTCGGGGACCCCCCCCTTGGCCCGGAGTTTATCTTGCAGGCACCATACGTGACCGGAACTCAAGAGATCGAGGACGCTCCTACCATCGTTTCAACCCTGAAACAATTTGGCGCCGTCTGTGGGGAGAGAATACAATAACCCATGAAGATCCACTCTTCCATGGCTACCGGGTTCAACCAGAAAACGGGCACATTAATTGTGTCGAGATCCAATTTTCTCGACGGTATAACACCTCAAATATTGGATGGGTTGCGGTAATCAGATAAGCACTCAAAGTAGAGAAGTAGATCTGATTACTTTGATAAATGAAAACAAGTAGCTAATAAATAAATAATTATTGGGTGACATCATTTGTCCCAAATAATCAAAGGAGCAGCTACTGGAGCCACAAATTAATGCATGGCTGCATGCTACATTTTGGCTGTCCAATGAGCCGACTTCTTAAGCACAGTGGTCTACTTTGCTTAAAAAGATAAGGCTACAAAGATTTGTGGAGTTACTACCAGTATATCCCCATCGTCGGAAAGGGCTCCAAGCAGAGATATTGTCTGCCGAACAAAATAAGCTGCCGAAAGAGTAGAAACAGATCTAGTCATTTCTGTATCCTACATCGGAGCCGAGGAAGTCAGAGTACCCATTTGATGGAATATCTTCAAAGTATAATTTGGAGCCGATTCAGCCTCATCTCCCGAGCAATGCCGAAGCTCATTGTTGAAGCTCATAGCCAAAGCTCATCACGGAAGCTAAGATACGAATCTAAGATCCGAAGCAGCTTCTAGAGCCAAACTCTCGAAGCTCATCTCCCGAGCTTATCAGCTCCCAAGCCGAGCTTAATGCCGAAGTTCCGTGTAGTGCCGAGTTCAGCATGGGTAATATATCAAAGGATCCAAAAAGCTCTTCGAGCAGTGCCGTGCGCAGCAGTTCTGATGCTCAAAGCCGAGGTACTAGCAGCTTCCCGAAGTTAGTCTCCCTTCGAGTTTAACTCTGCCACACTAAACTATCACCGCCGAAGTCGATCCGCCAAGGTGGAACCGCCAAAGTTGCCGCCGAGGCTGACCCAAAGTCGACCACCCAGGGTCCGAATCAAAGCTCCCGAAATTGATTTGCCGAGGTTGACCCATCCGAAGAGATCGGAGTCGATCAATTTCCACCTCCATTTCTCATCGGGTCCGAAGTAATTGGCGAGTGAAAATGATGACGGTGTGCCGTGTGTGTGGTAAACCACAAAAATGGAAAGCTCAAAGATTGAACAACAATAATGGGATATAAAAAGGAACTCTCATCCTTAATTGGTTAGATGATGCCAATCAAATAAATTTGCCTCCAAGTTGCAGTAAATGTCGAACATCAGGGAGCAAAATAGATATTTGTGGACAAAACCTTTAGTGGGCTAACTCTAGAGGCTGCTTAGCCAATATCTTTAGTGGGCCAACTAACAAAAAGGAAAGGAGCTCATTTTAATATGATGGGCCAGCTGGTATCAACAAAATGGGAAGTAAATTTTGGCTAAACAAAACAAACCGAGCAGCGCAGAAGCCCAACGCCTTTTCCTAATCCTCGGAGCTCGGACCAGTCAATATCACCCATCTTGTGGATTAAACAAGCAAGTTATGGAGCGATCTTCGGGTCACCATAACTTGGAGCGAGTCTTGGAAAATTCTGTTCGCAACAAAAGTCGCTCGAATACAGTTATAAAGGGTTCGGCTCAGATCCACGGATCCCCGAAGCTCATAACTAAGAGTCAGACTAGCGATTTCTTGCCCAGGTTTCCGAACCACAAGAAATCGGAAGAACAGAAACCAAGCAAATCCCTTAGCAGATCTACGGATCACAAGAAACTTGGATAAACAAGCAAGTTATGGAGCGATCTCCGGGTCACCATAACTTGGAGCAAGTCTTGGAAAATTTTATTCGCAACAAAAGTCGCTCAAATCAAGTTATAAAACTTCAGCTCAGATCCATGGATCGCCAAAGTCATAACTAAGAGTCAGACTAACGATTTCTTGCCCAGGTTTCCGAACCACAAGAAATCGGAAGAACAGAAACCAATCAAGTCCCTTGGATAAACAAGAAAGTTATGGAGCGATCTCCGGGTCACCATAACTTGGAGTAAGTCTTGGAAAATTTCGTTCGCAACAAAGTCTCTCGAATACAGTTATAAAGAGTTCGGCTTAGATCCACGGATCCCCGAAACTCATAACTAAGAAAGACTTGCGATTTCTTGCCCAGGTTCCCGAACCACAAGAACTCGGAAGAACGGAAGTAGACGTTAAAGAGCTCAAAAGCAGCCTCTTAACAGATCCACGGATCTGAAGAGCTCAAAAGCAGACTCTAAACATGTCTACAAACGTTAAAGAGATCAAAAGTAGACTCTTAACAGATCCACGGATCTGAAGAGCTCAAAAGCAGACTCTAAACATGTCCAACACTTTAAAGAGCTCAAAAGCAGCCTCTTAACAGATCCACGGATCAGAAGAGCTCAAAAGCAGACTCTAAACAAATCTACAGACCTTAAAGGTCCCAAAGCAAGACGAGTCTCTTAGCAAAATCTACGGATTTGAAGAACTCAAAGCAAGACGAGTCTCTTAGCAAAATCTACGGATTTGAAGAAACTTGGACAAAAACAAATCCGAAGGTAAAATCCGAAGGTAAAATCCGAGGTTAAAAACCGAGCCGAGATTACAACTCGAACCGATGTTACAATCCGAGCCGAGGTTAAAATTCCGAGCTGAAATTATCTTTCATTACCAAGTGATCAAAATCAAAACCCAACCCATTTTTCAAATAGAATTGGGTCTGGGGGGCATTTGTTGGGGTGTTAAAGTGGGCCCACCATTTTAACCCAAAAGCCAATAAAACACACTCTAGCCCAATATCACTTACAAGGCCTCAAAGGCCCAACAAGGCACTATATATACCCCTCAAAGGGCAAGGTAAAAGGGGCCATTTCTCTAACCCTAGAGAAGCCACCCTACTCTCTCTCTCTCCCCTAAACACCTCATTTTATACATCAATTGTACTGACTTGAGCGTCGGAGGCTCCGCCTCGGGGACCCCCCCTTGGCCCGGAGTTTATCTTGCATGCACCGTACGTGACCGGAACTCAAGAGATCGAGGACGCTCCTACCATCGTTTCAACCCCGAAACAATTTATTTGTTGGGGTGTTAAAATGGGCCCACCACTTTAACCCAAAAGCCAATAAAACACACTCTAGCCCAATATCACTTACAAGGCCTCAAAGGCCCAACAAGGCATTATATATACCCCTCAAAGGGCAAGGTAAAAGGGGCCATTTCTCTAACCCTAGAGAAGCCACCCTACTCTCTCTCTCCCCTAAACACCTCATTTTGTACATCAATTGTACTGACTTGAGCGTCGGAGGCTCCGCCTCGGGGACCCCCCCTTGGCCCGGAGTTTATCTTGCAGGCACCATACGTGACCGGAACTCAAGAGATCGAGGACGCTCCTACCATCGTTTCAACCCCGAAACAATAACTAACTGCAAAAACTTTGAAGTATTTAGATGAGAGAGAAGTGAGTATACCAGTGAAGACATAAAATCCAATACGGGTCATCGATTTGCTTCAATGGTGCGAAGAAGAAAATGTCGTGAGGAAGGAAAAGGATGAAAGGTTTCTTAATTTAATTTGTTAACTGAAGGCGTGATGCAGTGATATAAACTAAAATAAATTAACGGCCGAGATTTCACACAATGAACGGTGATGATGGGAGTTCTCACCATAAGACTGTTCTCACCTTAAGATGGTTCTTACAAGAACATATATATATGTATATATATATATATATATATATATATATATATATATATATATATATATATAGAATCGAGATCTGGTGAGAACCACCCCTTAAGATGAGAACCTACCTTATAATGAGAACCTTTAAAAGTAAACACAACATCGAGTAAAAGTAAACACAACATCAGAAAAAGTAAAAACAACATCGAGTAAAAGTAAACACTATATAATCAAAAGTAAACATAACATCGAGTAAAAGTAACACAAGATCAGAAACAGTAAATACATTATAGAGTAAAAGTAAACATTAGATCAGAAAAAGTAAACACAACATTGAGTAAAAGTAAACACAATATCAGAAAAAGTAAACAAAGCATCGAGTAAAAGTAAACACAAAATCAGAAAAGTAAACACAACATCGAGTAAAAGGAAACACAAGATCAGGAAAAAAACAAAAAACATCGAGTAAAAGTAAACACAAAATCAGAAAAAGTAAACACAGCATCAAGTAAAAGTAAACACAATATCAGAAAAAGTAAACACAACAAACCTAAAACATTTCATACGAAAACCCAAAAAATCATGCAAAATTTCATACGAAAACCAAAAAAAAAGTAAGATTCAATTACGTGAAGAGGAAAATTGTAGAGAAATTTCAAAATAATTGTGAATTTTTTTCACAAATCCGAACTCATGAAACGCAGAAGAGAGAAAGAGAGAGAAAACCGAATGAGGAGAGAGAAAGCTAACTGAAGAGAGAGAAAGAATTATGGGAATCCCTTGTTTGGAAAGGAGGTCATTCAACGATGTAATTTACCAAAATACCGTTAATGAGCTGATTTGAGCCGTGTGATTGAATTGATCCGACGGTTATAAGAGGTTCTCATTATAAGGTAGTTCTCATCTTAAGGGAGGTTCTCACCAGAACCTGGTCCTATATATATATATATATATATATATATATATATATATATATATATATATATATATATATATATATATAATTTAATTAACTTTCTTTTATAATCATATAATTTAATTAACTAACTCTATCTAAATTAATAAAATTAATGGAAAAAATTGCTTATTATTATTAACTAATTAATTAAAGCAACTCGTCATTTCACCCTTTTCTTAGTAATTTTTGATACTACAACCCCTGCTTGCATACTTCGGTACCATAAATGTTATAACCAAACGCGTGCCACGAACGATTGAGAACAAACCCACAAATATAATATAGGACAAATAGCAAAGACAATAATAATAGACACAAGTGTTTATGAGGAAATTTAGATTTCCTCCCCTCAAATATTATCGTATTATTAAGTTCCTACAAAATAACACAATAACCCCTCAATTGATAATTCCTCTCACCAATGTAATTTCCCCCTCTTATCTTCTAGCTAGGCCTAAACCCCCTTTTATAGGCTAAACTAGAAACCCACATCTACTAGAATTGTACTTGCTCCCTAAGTCTAAATAATTCTAGAGATTGTTACATATCAAAATATATCTTCTTTCCTAATTACAATTCTAATTAAAACTAGGAAACAAGATATTAAATCAAACAAGTCCATTTCGTATTTTTGTCAACTTAACTAAGTTGTGTTTATCTCCTAACAATAAATACCCATATTTTACGAATAACATTAACGTAGACTTATCCATCTGCAAAAATATAAATAACAATTTATATTATAAGAAAAATTGACAAACATTGAAAACAAAATATTAATCAGTTCCATTAATCTTACATGAAGCAGAAACAATATTTAACTAAGCACACGATTACTCGAAACACTTACTTAAAGCACTGTAAATTTGGTTTGGGTGCAAATACAATCCAAGCTTATAACTTATCATTAACAACTCAAGGAAATTTTGAAGTTGCAATCCTAATAAGTAATAACCCAACCATCATAAAGTCCGCCAATACATTGGATATGTAAATACCACGGTACAATAAAAAAAAAATAGTATTATACTGTCAATTAATTAATATCCAAGTCATAAAAAACAGGAAACTCAGTTTACTCAGTACTGAATTTGGAGTAAACATTTACTAGATATTTCTATAATCTAACCATTCAAAGAGGGGAAATAATGGAGCACCTCAAAGAAGAAGAAGTAGTAGTTTGAGCCCTCAAAGAAGTAGAAGAACTAGTTTGAGCGGTGATTTCTTTCGGAATGCAGTGGGTTTAGATTTATTTTTTATTTTTTTATCTTTTCTTTCGTGTTGGAGAAAGAATTGAGCACCTTTTCATTATTTTGACTAATTTGTTGAATCTAGGTAATCAGTTAATGGAATTATCTCAAAAAAATAATAAAAAATACTGGAAAAATTGCTTATTATTATTAGTTAATTAAAGTAAATATATATTTATTTTTAAATTATGGTTAAAGGTGAGTTAAGTATATGGTTAATTTGCTTGAAAATTGAAGATAGACCCCAAATGGTGGGAAAAAAAAACTCGGACCCCAAATGGTGAAAATTTTGATAACTTGGACCCCTTTTGTTTCCTTATCTCTGTAATATACCATTACCATATTGGGTTTAATATTAACACGAACTTTTAGAAAATTTATATACTCTTTACATCAATTTAGAAAGAAAAAAAATGTTTATTTCTAATACTAGGACTATATATATTGTAACCGTAGAAAAAGAGAAAGTAGTTTCATATAAATGATGGGATTTGCGAGAATAAGAAATAAGAAAAGCCAACTAAAAGAGGCCTACATCAACAGAGAAAGATAAGGGTGTTTTTATTAACGTATAAACATGCCACATGGCGTGTTGTTTTTCTCATTTCTCATTTCTCATTTCTCATTTCTCATTCTAGTCGATCCATAACCTGAATTCTCTACGTTTGGCTGTTTTCAGTTGCTACAAAACTTAGTGGAAAAATCCATAAGGTTTAGTGGTAATGAAGCAGGCAAGTCATTTGCTACATTCCCTGTGTTCCTGTGAAGCCAGACATAAGTATGTGATAATTTTAGTGGCAGACAATTTATAATCTTGCATTAAAATTAAGCCCAAAGGCCCACCAAAGTGTTACAGTATCAAAATGTGTACCTCTTTCTGACAAGTGTAGATCACTTGGGCCCATTTCTTCTACTTGTCTCTTCCATACAAGTATACATATTTGAATAGGAGGCCCATGCCCATATCGACATCCAAAATTGAACGGCAATGGTAATTGTTAGGTTATGATACATATGACATTTACATAAATCATGCGGAAACAACCATTAACCCAGGAAACATATTATTTACACATAATCATATAGCATAATTAGATGCATACTCTTTGTTGCGTGCCTTCCCTAGCTGCGCCCGAACCGAACAAGAACAAGTCTTTTAGGACTCCAAGTGTCGTCCCTCCGTAGATAGTCCACAGCACGTCCGGATCCGCCTTAAGATTGACCAACTAGAATCGCCCTTAAGGTACTAGAAAATTCGGCACTTTTATGAGCAAGATGTGTTTTAATTTTCTCTCAAAAAAAAACTCACTTTTGAATACTTTGAAACTTGTATATAAATTATGACCCCTAGGCCTTTATTTATAGAGTTATGGAAAAGGAATCGTAATCCTAGTAGGATGCGAATTAATTGGAATTAGAATCCTACATGAATTCTATTTAATTAATTTATCCAATTAGGAATAGACATTTAATCATACACTGACTCTTGCAGATTCAGGAATCACGCATGAGCACAAACTCACACACACACGGCAGCCACAAGGGCTGCCCATGCGCGTGCGAGCAGCAGCCCGCGCATCACGGCCCACGCAGCCGTGGCCCTTGGCGCGCGCTGGGCCTGCCTTGCGGTAGGCCTGGGCGCTGCCTTGGCTGGGCTTGTGGCGCGCATGCTTGCTGGGCGATGGCCCCGGCTTCGTGCTGGGCCTTCGTCCGGCAAGCCTCGTCCGATGCTAATTCGTACGATACGCTTCCGATTAAATTTCCATTTCCGGAATCTATTTCCGATACGAACAATATTTAATATTTCCGATTCCGGAATTAATTTCCGTTTCGAACAAATATTTAATATTTCCGTTTCCGGAATTATTTTCCGATTCCGGCAATATTTCCGATTCCGACAATATTTCCGTTTCCGGCAATATTTCCGATTCTGGTAATATTTCCATTTCCAATAATATTTTCCGATACGTACCATGTTTCCGTTTCCGGCAACATCTACGACTTGGATAATATTCATATTTCCGATACGATCCATATTTCCGTTTCCGGCAATATCATCGTTTCCGGAGTATTCATTTCTTGCCTGTGACGATCTTAGCTCCCACTGAAACCAAGATCCGTCGGTTCCGAATATTCATAGATGGAGTATTTAATGCCATTAAATACTTGATCCGTTTACGTACTATTTGTGTGACCCTACGGGTTCAGTCAAGAGTAAGCTGTGGATTAATATCATTAATTCCACTTGAACTGAAGCGGCCTCTAGCTAGGCATTCAGCTCACTTGATCTCACTGAATTATTAACTTGTTAATTAATACTGAACCGCATTTATTAGACTTAACATAGAATGCATACTTGGACCAAGGGCATTATTTCCTTCAGTCTCCCACTTGTCCTTAGGGACAAGTGTGCATTTCCTAATTCCTTTGTCGCTCGATGCTTGCTCTTGAACATAAGGTAAGAGTTGTCATCCTTATTATGTCCAGAGGTGTTCCTCGGTTTCAGAGTTCAACTGATCAAATAAACAGATAATCATAGCCTATGATTCATCCGAGCACGGCCATGCATTTCACAGTTTCTAGCTCTCCGAGTGGCCTTGTACAACTTTTAAGCATCTCATCCCGATTTATGGGAGGACAATCCCAATCTTGCGATCTTGAGATTAGACTTCGTTTGATAGGTGATTACCTGAGCGTTGCCTTTATAGCCTCCTTTTACGGTGCGACGGTTGGTCAACGTCAAAGCAACCAGTTCTCAAACAAGTAATCTCAAATCACTCAGGTATTGAGGATTTAGTGTCTAATAATTTAATGAAATTTACTTATGACAGATTTTCATCTCTTACAGTAAAGTTTCATAGGTCTTGTCCGATACTAGTCTTCCCAAAGTAAGTATCTATGCAAATGATTATGACATTGCCATGTCCACATAGTTCAAGAAACAGAACTACTAGTCATCTTGCACTCTAATCGTCTAACGTTTTCTATGCGTCCAATTTTATAGAAAACTCCAATTAGGGACCATTTTCAACCTTTGACATTCAAGTTCACTTGATAGACATTTCTTAGTCACAGGACTGGTCCTGACAGTCTATCTTGAATATATCGTCAAGTTGAAGGGACTCATCATTTAATAAACCACAAATTAAATGGAAAAATGAATTTCTTTCATTTATTGTGAATGATTAACCAATAATGTTTTACAAAGATTTAAACTCTAAAACTTTAAAACATTAAACAGAGACATCAAAGCCATTCTCCAATATGCTTGATTCCCATAGCTGCAGTGTGCGAGTTGTGCTTCGCTTGCGGCAGAGGTTTAGTTAATGGATCTGATATGTTGTCATCAGTTCCAATTTTGCTTATCTCGACTTCTTTTCTTTCAACGAACTCTCGTAGAAGGTGAAATCTACGAAGTACATGCTTGACTCTCTGGTGGTGTCTAGGCTCTTTTGCCTGTGCAATAGCTCCGTTATTATCACAATACAGGGCTATTGGTCCTTTAATGGAGGGGACTACACCAAGTTCTCCTATAAACTTCCTTAGCCATATAGCTTCCTTTGCTGCTTCATGTGCAGCAATGTACTCCGCTTCAGTTGTAGAATCCGCAATGGTGCTTTGCTTAGCACTTTTCCAGCTTACTGCTCCTCCGTTGAGGCAGAAGACAAACCCAGACTGTGATCTGAAATCATCTTTGTCGGTTTGGAAACTTGCGTCCGTATAGCCTTTAACAATTAATTCATCATCTCCACCATAGACCAGGAAGTCATCTTTGTGCCTTTTCAGGTACTTCAGAATGTTCTTGGCAGCAGTCCAATGCGCCTCTCCTGGGTCTGACTGGTATCTGCTCGTAGCACTGAGTGCGTACGCAACATCCGGGCGTGTACATATCATAGCATACATTATTGAACCAATCAATGATGCATATGGAATCCCATTCATTCGTCTACGCTCATCAAGTGTTTTTGGGCACTGAGTCTTGCTTAGAGTCATTCCATGAGACATGGGTAGGTAGCCTCGCTTGGAGTCCGCCATCTTGAACCTATCAAGCACCTTATTGATATAAGTGCTTTGACTAAGTCCAATCATCCTTTTAGATCTATCTCTGTAAATCTTGATGCCCAATATGTACTGTGCTTCTCCTAGATCCTTCATCGAAAAACATTTCCCAAGCCAAATCTTGACAGAGTTCAACATAGGAATGTCATTTCCGATAAGCAATATGTCGTCGACATATAATACTAGGAAAGCAATTTTGCTCCCACTGACCTTCTTGTATACACAAGATTCGTCTGCGTTCTTGATGAAACCAAAGTCACTGACCGCTTCATCAAAACGTATATTCCAGCTCCTGGATGCCTGCTTCAATCCGTAGATTGATTTCTTTAGCTTGCATACCTTTTTAGCATTCTTTGGATCCTCAAAACCTTCAGGCTGTGTCATAAACACAGTTTCTGTTAAAACGCCGTTTAAGAAAGCAGTTTTGACATCCATCTGCCATATTTCGTTATCGTAATATGCAGCGATTGCTAACATTATTCGAATAGACTTTAGCATTGCAACTACACCGTGGACTTGCCTGTAACCTTTTGCAACCAATCTAGCTTTGAAAACTTCAAGTTTCCCATCCTTGTCCTTTTTCAGTTTGAAAACCCATTTGCTTCCAATGGCTTGGTAGCCATCTGGAAAATCGACCAAATCCCATACTTGGTTTTCAGACATGGAGTCTAATTCAGATTGCATGGCTTCTTGCCATTGCTTGGAGCTAGGGCTCGTCATAGCTTGCTTGTAAGTCGCAGGTTCATCACTTTCAAGTAATAGAACGTCATAGCTCTCGTTCGTCAAAATACCTAAGTACCTTTCCGGTTGAGATCTATATCTTTGCGATCTACGCGGGGTAACATTTCTAGATTGACCATGATTCTCACCAGATTCTTCTAAAGATCTCTGAGTTTCATCCTGAATGTCATCTTGAGCATTCTCTAGAGTTTGTTGTTCGACTCGAATTTCTTCGAGGTCTACTTTTCTCCCACTTGTCATTTTGGAAATGTGATCTTTCTCCAAAAAGACACCATCTCGAGCAATAAACACTTTGTTCTCAGATGTATTGTAGAAGTAATACCCCTTTGTTTCCTTTGGATAGCCCACAAGGATACATTTGTCAGATTTTGGATGAAGTTTGTCTGAAATTAATCGTTTGACGTATACTTCACATCCCCAAATCTTAAGAAAAGACACATTTGGAGGTTTTCCAAACCATAATTCGTATGGAGTCTTTTCGACAGCTTTAGACGGAGCTCTGTTTATAGTGAGTGCAGCTGTATTTAGTGCATGTCCCCAAAATTCTAATGGAAGTTCGGCCTGACCCATCATTGACCTGACCATGTCTAGCAAGGTTCTGTTCCTCCGTTCTGACACACCGTTCCATTGTGGTGTTCCAGGAGGAGTCAATTCTGATAGAATTCCACATTCTTTCAGATGGTCATCAAATTCATAGCTCAGATATTCACCGCCTCTATCAGACCGCAGTGCCTTGATCTTCTTGCCTAATTGATTCTCTACTTCACTCTGAAATTCCTTGAATTTGTCAAAGGATTCAGACTTATGCTTCATTAGGTAGACATAACCATACCTACTGAAGTCATCAGTGAAAGTGATAAAGTAGCTGAAACCACCTCTAGCATTTGTACTCATTGGTCCACATACATCTGTATGGATTAAACCCAATAGTTCATTTGCTCTTTCTCCAACTTTAGAGAAAGGTTGCTTTGTCATTTTGCCAAGTAAACATGATTCGCATTTACCATAATCCTCTAAGTCAAATGGTTCTAGAATTCCTTCTCTTTGAAGTCTTTCTAAGCGTTTCAAGTTTATATGGCCTAATCGACAATGCCACAGATAGGTGAGATCTGAATCATCCTTTTTGGCCTTTTTGGTATTTATGTTATATACTTGTTTGTCGTGATCTAATAAATAAAGTCCATTGACTAATCTAGCAGATCCATAAAACATCTCTTTAAAATAAAACGAACAACTATTGTCTTTTATTATAAAGGAAAATCCCTTAGCATCTAAGCAAGAAACCGAAATGATGTTTTTAGTAAGACTTGGAACATGGAAACATTCTTCCAGTTCCAAAACTAGCCCGGAGGGCAACGACAAATAGTAAGTTCCTACAGCTAATGCAGCAATCCGTGCTCCATTTCCCACTCGTAGGTCGACTTCACCCTTGCTTAACTTTCTACTTCTTCTTAGTCCCTGTGGATTGGAACATAAGTGTGAGCCACAACCTGTATCTAATACCCAAGAAGTTGAATTAGCAAGTATACAGTCTATAACGAAAATACCTGAAGATGGAACGACTGTTCCGTTCTTCTGATCTTCCTTTAGCTTCAAGCAATCTCTCTTCCAATGCCCCTTCTCCTTGCAGTAGAAGCATTCGGATTCAGAAGTGGGTTGACTGACCTTCCTCTTTGCAGATTTGGCGCCAGTTTGCTTAGTTGGGCTGGCCTTGTTGCCACCTTTCTTAGCATTCCTCTTCTTTCCAGATTTCTTGAACTTGCCCCCACGCACCATAAGCACATCCTGCTTATCACTTTTGAGCGTCTTTTCAGCGGTCTTCAGCATACCGTGAAGCTCAGTGAGCGTTTTGTCCAGACTATTCATACTGTAGTTCAGTTTGAACTGATCATACCCGCTATGAAGAGAATGGAGGATGGTGTCTATAGCCATTTCCTGAGAAAATTGCTGATCCAGCCGACTCATATTCTCAATGAGTCCAATCATTTTGAGAACATGTGGACTTACGGGCTCGCCTTTCTTAAGCTTGGTCTCAAGAATTTGCCTATGAGTCTCGAATCTTTCGACTCGAGCCAGATCTTGGAACATGTTCTTTAACTCACTGATGATTGTGAAAGCATCTGAGTTGATGAACGTTTTCTGCAGATCCGCACTCATAGTGGCGAGCATTAGACATTTCACATCCTTGTTGGCATCAATCCAACGATTGAGGGCTGCCTGAGTGATCCCGTCGCCTGGAGCTTCGGGCATCGCCTCATCTAGGACATACTCCTTTTCTTCCTGCATAAGAACTATTTGCAAGTTCCTTTGCCAGTCAAGGAAGTTTTTCCCGTTCAACTTCTCCTTTTCGAGAATTGATCGAATGTTGAATGAATTGTTGTTTGCCATATTAAAAACTACAATTGAAAAGAATAAACAAATAAATAACCATTCACAGTTTCTCTTAATAAACTTAAATTCTAGCATACATGCATAATTCAATGTTTATTAAGCATTTTATTCAAGTTATGTGTTCCGGCAGGTGTGAATAAAATGATTCCAAGATCCTAAAATCATTGAAGAACTAAGCACAGTTTGTCGACTTAATCCTAGAACATCTTTAGTAAGCAAAAGCCTTTTGCTAATAGTCTAGAAACTATTCTTGGTTGATAGGTACGTCTAAGAACTTATTAGGTAAACCTATCGAATTTGCCACGACATAAAAGGACTCCTTACTTATATCGTTGAGTTTCACCAAAACTAACATGTACTCACAATTATTTGTGTACCTTGCCCCTTTAGGACCAATAAGTAACACCTCGCTGAGCGAAAACTATTACTAGATTGATGTAAAGGATATCCAAGCAAGTGTATATTTTGGCATGGCACCTTTTAACTCAATTTTTAAGTTTGGAACTTAAGGCTCTTACTATGTTGGTTAGATTTTAAGTGAACTAAAATCCTTAATCATGCAACATAATCAAGCTTTTGATCTCATGCATTTTAAGACATATTTAAAGCAATAAATAACTTAAAACATGCATAAGATATTTGTGATCTAGTATGGCCCGACTTCATCTTGAAGCTTTGACTTCAAAGTCCGTCTTGAAAATCTCCGTGGGAGGCACCATTTTCTTCAAATAGGATAAGCTATAACTAATTACAACTATTTGATGGTTCGCAGACCATATTTGAATTGAAAAATAACTTTGGTACTTTAGACCAATTACATTCAAATTAATGGTACGCAGACCATATTTTCTATCCTATTTGGGCCATACTAGTCACTTCATAACCTGCAAAACAGTACATATACAATATATACCATTCACCCATTCATTATCATGAATGGCCCACATAGCTGGTTAGTAAAACACATTATGCATCACGTAAACATTTGCAGCAATTAATTAAGGGCACCAATAATCTACCAATTATTCAGTCCTTATTAATTCTAATCGAGTTGTTTTAACCTTAAGGATTTGTAGACCTAATCAAGAGTTTATGACTAAAAAGCGCTCCCACTCAAACCAATAAATTCATATGCTTTACTAATTTTAAACATAAAATTGTATTTCTAGTCTAACCGGAAACATACAAATTTAATTAAAATTTAAAGCTCATATAAATTTATAATTGAATCCAAAAATTTAATTTAATTTCAGTCGCATTTAAATTAATTCATGATTTTAATTTTAGTAAAATAATTAGAATAAATTCCATTTATTATAATTATAATATTCAAAATTAAAATCCAAGAAATTAATTCAAATTATTAATTTTAAAATTAATTAAAATTACGTGAACTGAAATTTTCAAATTAAACATTCAAAACGATCTAATCGAAACGCAAACACCCTACGCGTTGCACGCCCATGGGCCGTACGCACACAGCCATTGCTGGCCATGTGCGCGCAGCCCATGCGCTCGTAGCATAGCTGCTGCTGTCCCAACGCAAGCCTCCGCACAGCGCCCCATCGCACGCGAGCTATCGCTCGCAGTGCGCGCGCGAGATCGCTCGCTGGGCGCGCTGGCTCGCTCGCTGGCGCGCGAGATCGCTCGCTGGCGCGCGAGATCGCTCGCTGGTGCGCGCGAGCCATCGCTCGCTGGCGCGCGAGATCGCTCGCTGGCGCGCGAGATCGCTCGCTGGTGCGCGCGAGCCATCGCTCGCTGGCGCGCGAGATCGCTCGCTGCGCGCGCGCGAGCCATCGCTCGCTGGTGCGCGACATCGCTCGCTGGGCGGGCGACGTCGCGCGCTGTGCGCGCGAGTGATGCTGTGCGCAGCGCTCGTGGCACGCGAGCTTGCGCTCGCTGCGCGCGAGGCTGCGCGCACTTGTGCGAGGCAGCGCGCGTTGTGGCGCAGCTCGCTTGCTGCCCACACGCGACTGCCTTGGCTCGCCCCTCGCCCATGCCCATACGTTCATTGCTCGTGGCACACGACACAAGGCAGGGCTGCTGCCTTGCGCTCGTGCACTACGCCCTTGCTCATTGCATTCGTGCCGCACGGGCGACGAGCTCCCTTGCTCGTCGTCGCATGCCCGCATTATACAACACCCCTTAAGGGTAACACGAAGCGTCCATTGCTTCGTGCGTGCAAGTTATTTGAACGAATCGCATAAAAATTTAAAATTTATATTTAAAATTAATGACAAATTAATAAATATTATTAATTTCATAATTTTAGGGCGAAAAAATCGAAAATTTATTATCCAATTGATTTCCGATTGATATGGATTCAAGTCTAGGTCATAAAAATTTAAAATTTATCGTAAATTTACAACTTTTATGGTGGTTTTTAATCATAGGTTTCTAATTAAATTACAATTAATTATGAAAATCAAATTAATTCTAAATTATTCTAATTTTCAACAAATTAATCATAATTACAAATTAGATTGCATAATTAACAAGACTAGGCATTCAAACTTGTTAAACATATGCAGTAGGTCAATCAAAAATTCAAGATTTATCAACAGGATTCGCAAATATTTAATTTAACATCTTAAATTTACAAAATTTTGCATTCGAAAAACTAAAACCTTCGAAAAGTCATAGTTAGGCTTCGAATTTGAGAATTCTGGGTTCGGCAGAAAAATACTAATTTTGTAAAAATTTTAGAATGCCATTTACATGCGGAATTGACACAAAAATCACTCAATTCGGATGAGTAATGAAGAAACTGCCGAAAAACTGCGTACATATAATTAAATAAACGCAATTTGCAATTAATTAACAATTACGAAAATTAATCACCCCTTTTAATTCTTGCAAATTTGTAATATTTAACCATGTTCATGCAATTTAGATTATGAAAATAATAAGGGGCTCGTGATACCACTGTTAGGTTATGATACATATGACATTTACATAAATCATGCGGAAACAACCATTAACCCAGGAAACATATTATTTACACATAATCATATAGCATAATTAGATGCATACTCTTTGTTGCGTGCCTTCCCTAGCTGCGCCCGAACCGAACAAGAACAAGTCTTTTAGGACTCCAAGTGTCGTCCCTCCGTAGATAGTCCACAGCACGTCCGGATCCGCCTTAAGATTGACCAACTAGAATCGCCCTTAAGGTACTAGAAAATTCGGCACTTTTATGAGCAAGATGTGTTTTAATTTTCTCTCAAAAAAAAACTCACTTTTGAATACTTTGAAACTTGTATATAAATTATGACCCCTAGGCCTTTATTTATAGAGTTATGGAAAAGGAATCGTAATCCTAGTAGGATGCGAATTAATTGGAATTAGAATCCTACATGAATTCTATTTAATTAATTTATCCAATTAGGAATAGACATTTAATCATACACTGACTCTTGCAGATTCAGGAATCACGCATGAGCACAAACTCACACACACACGGCAGCCACAAGGGCTGCCCATGCGCGTGCGAGCAGCAGCCCGCGCATCACGGCCCACGCAGCCGTGGCCCTTGGCGCGCGCTGGGCCTGCCTTGCGGTAGGCCTGGGCGCTGCCTTGGCTGGGCTTGTGGCGCGCATGCTTGCTGGGCGATGGCCCCGGCTTCGTGCTGGGCCTTCGTCCGGCAAGCCTCGTCCGATGCTAATTCGTACGATACGCTTCCGATTAAATTTCCATTTCCGGAATCTATTTCCGATACGAACAATATTTAATATTTCCGATTCCGGAATTAATTTCCGTTTCGAACAAATATTTAATATTTCCGTTTCCGGAATTATTTTCCGATTCCGGCAATATTTCCGATTCCGACAATATTTCCGTTTCCGGCAATATTTCCGATTCTGGTAATATTTCCATTTCCAATAATATTTTCCGATACGTACCATGTTTCCGTTTCCGGCAACATCTACGACTTGGATAATATTCATATTTCCGATACGATCCATATTTCCGTTTCCGGCAATATCATCGTTTCCGGAGTATTCATTTCTTGCCTGTGACGATCTTAGCTCCCACTGAAACCAAGATCCGTCGGTTCCGAATATTCATAGATGGAGTATTTAATGCCATTAAATACTTGATCCGTTTACGTACTATTTGTGTGACCCTACGGGTTCAGTCAAGAGTAAGCTGTGGATTAATATCATTAATTCCACTTGAACTGAAGCGGCCTCTAGCTAGGCATTCAGCTCACTTGATCTCACTGAATTATTAACTTGTTAATTAATACTGAACCGCATTTATTAGACTTAACATAGAATGCATACTTGGACCAAGGGCATTATTTCCTTCAGTAATGGCAATGGCAATGGCAATGGGTGGGTAGCGTCTCGGTAGGGTCCGATTATATTTGTAACAATTCTTTTTTTGCATAGTGTTTTAGAGTAATGGAATAGTGCATAGGTACTATTTCATTTTTAAATCTTAAGTTTTGACATTGGATAAGTATAATATGGATACGGAAAACTTTGGATATATAGGTGATGTACCTTATAATCTTAGATCATGTAACATAGAGGTAATACGTTCGAGCCTCATTAACTATGTTATGATTAGAAGTAGGAATTTCCTTATCATACTCACTGCTCTCAAATATTGACCTGCATAGCGAGCTGACTTGTCTAAGAAGAGTATTAGTTTAATAGGGTTTTTATTATTATACGCCTGTTTGCGATAATATATTAACCACCTATATTATGGGGTTGCGCCCTACTCAGGGGCCTGGACCTAACCCTTGCATAGTTGTAGGGTAGGATCTTTGACGCATTAACATTCCTACATGGATACACGTACATCCACCCACCATTAATTAAAGATTTTATCAAATGGATCAAATAAGTTAAAAGTTGGGCACTTTGCCATATTTACTAACCATATAGTTAAATTTGGATACTTGATATTTTCACTAGGTCGTGTTCAAGGATAAGGAAACTTTTTTCTTAAGCAACGCGTCTCCTGTGAGACCAGTCACACCATCAACTTGATGGTGTGACGAGCGCAAAATCAATAGCGTACCTCCCCTAAAATTATAAAAAAAAAAAGTAACAGATCTAAATTATAGAAGTAACATACCTAAACTAAAAAAGTACCTCCTCTAAAATTATATAAAAAAAAGTAACATGTCTAAACTATAGAAGTAACATACCTAAACTAAAAATGTACCTCCCCTAAAACTATTCCGTATAAAAAAAAAGTAACATGTCTAAACTATAGAAGTAACATATCTAAACTAAAAAAGTACCTCATCTAAAATTAAAAAAAAAAAAGTAACATGTCTAAACTATAGAAGTAACATACCTAAACTAAAAAAATACCTCCTCTAAAATTATTAAAAAAAAAAGTAACATGTCTAAACTATAGAAGTAACATACTTAAACTAAGAAGGTATCTCCCCTAAAACTACTCCGTATAAAAAAAGTAACATGTATAAACTATAGAAGTAACATACCTAAACTAAAAAAAATACTTCGTCTAAAATTAAAAAAAAGTAATATGTCTAAACTATAGAAGTAATATACCTAAATTAAGAAGGTATCTCCCCTAAAACTACTCCGAATAAAAAAAGTAACATGTATAAACTATAGAAGTAACATACCTAAACTAAAAAAAGTACCTCCTCTAAAATTATAAAAAAGTAACATGTCTAAACTATAGAAGTAACATAGCTAAATTCGTAAGTGTAAACTGATCTCACCATCAGTTGATGGTGAGGACAATCTCATATAAGAATTTGGGTTTCTTAAGAGGGGAAAAAAGCTTGTAAGTTGCATTGTAGTTAATAGTTATATATCTAATGATGGATACCTATCTTCTATCATTGACTCTATGAATCAAAGTAGTGAATTTAAGGGTCCTATTGTACGACTAGGCCGGTAGATTGAGCGGCTTGCGTTTGTTTCGCCTCCCTATGTAACCTACAACGTACACACTCTAGCTTTTATTTCCTCTATTTTTTTAAGTTATATGTAGACGGGCACAAGTATTAAAGGAAGCTGAGTTAAATTTACGGAGTTATATAGTAATAATGCAAGTAAGATAATTGACAATAAAAAAAATATAAAAAAAACAAGTGGGGTGTAAAAGTTAACAAAAATAAAATTATTTATGATTTAAGTAAGCTCATAGGAAATTAAAAAATAATAAATAATTAAGGAGTGGGTGTAAAAGTTACAAAAAAAAAATGTAATTGTGAATCTTAAAATAATAATTATGACTCCTAAAAAAATATTATTAATTTAATGGTGTTAGTTGATAGTGGGGTATTTTTTTAATATTGTTAGTGAGAAATGTGTAAGAGGTGGGGAGCAGTGCGAGTATTAAGGTGATAGGTTATGATACATATGACAAAACATAAATCATGCGGAAAAACCATAAAGTCAGGAAAGCATATTATTTACACATAATCATTTAGCATAGTTTAGATGCATACACTTTGTTGCGTGCCCTCCCTAGCTGCGCCCGAACCGAACAAGAACAAGTCTTTAGGACTCCAAGTGTCGTCCCTCCGTAGATAGTCCACAGCACGTCCGGATCCGCCTTAAGCTTGACCAACTAGAATCGCCCTTAAGGTAGTATAGATTTCGGCTGATTAGGGGCAAGAGAGTGGCTGATTTTTCTTCAAAATCTTACCTTTAGAATACTTCAATTGTCTCTATAAATTATGACCCTAGGCTCCTATTTATAGAGGTATGGAAAAGGAATCATAATCCTATTAGGATACTAATTAGTTTAATTAGAATCCTGCTAGGACTCTATTAAATAAACTTTATCTAATAGGTTTAGGATTTAATCTTTTATCGAATCCCGATAGCTTTAGGATTCGCACACGAGCATCGCACGAGCACCGTACACCCGCGCAGGCCTTGCGGCCCACGCTGAGCGCACAGCGCCTCGGCCCATGCACGTTGCCTGTGTCCGTGCGCGCGCCCAAGGCCTTGGCTGGGCCTGGCTTGCGCTGGGCCTGGTCGAGGCTTGGCGTGTGTTGTTGATGCGTGTGGCTTGCTGGGCGACGGCCTGGCTTCGTGTTGGGCCTTCGTCTAGCGAGCCTCGTCCGATGCTAATTCGTACGATACGCTTCCGATTAAATTCCCGATTCCGGAATTCATTTCCGATACGAACAATATTTAATGTTTCCTCCGTTTCGAACAAATATTTAATATTTCCGTTTCCGGAATTATTTTCTGATTCCGATAATATTTCCGATTCTGACAATATTTCCGTTTCCGGCAATATTTCCGATTCCGGCAATATTTCCATTTCCGATAATATTTTCCGATACGTACCATGTTTCCGTTTCTGGTAACATCTACGGCTTGGATAATATTTATATTTCCGATACGATCCATATTTCCGTTTCCGGTAATATCATCGTTTCCGGAGTATTCTTTTCTTGCTTGTGACGATCTCAGCTCCCACTAAAACCAAGATCCGTCGATTCCGAATATCCATAGATGGAGTATTTAATGCCATTAAATACTTGATCCGTTTACGTACTATTTGTGTGACCCTACGGGTTTAGTCAAGAGTAAACTGTGGATTAATATCATTAATTCCACTTGAACTGAAGCGGCCTCTAGCTAGGCTTTCAGCTCACATGATCTCACTGAATTATTAACTTGTTAATTAATACTGAACCGCATTTATTAGACTTAACATTAAATGCGTACTTGGACCAAGGGCACTATTTCCTTTAGTCTACCACTTGTCCTTAGGGACAAGTGTGCATTACTTAATTCCTTAATCGCTCGATGCTTGCTCTTGAACATAAGGTAAGAGTTGTCATCCTTATTATGTCCAGAGGTGTTTCTGGGTTTCAGAGTTCAACTGATCAAATAAACAGATAATCATAGCCTATGATTCATCCGAGCACGGCCATGCATTTTACAGTTTCTAGCTCTCCGAGTGGCCTTGTACAACTTTTAAGCATCTCATCCCGATTTATGGGAGGACAATCCCAATCTTGCGATCTTGAGATTAGACTTCGTTTGATAGGTGATTACCTGAGCGTTGCCTTTATAGCCTCCTTTTACGGTGCGACGGTTGGTCAACGTCAAAGCAACCAGTTCTCAAACAAGTAATCTCAAATCACTCAGGTATTGAGGATTTAGTGTCTAATAATTTTAATGAAATTTACTTATGACAGATTTTCATCTCTTACAGTAAAGTTTCATAGGTCTGTCCGATACTAGTCTTCCCGAAGTAAGTATCTATGCAAATGATTATGACATTGCCATGTCCACATAGTTCAAGAAACAGAACTACTAGTCATCTTGCATTCTAGTCGTCTAACGTTTTCTATGCGTCCAATTTTATAGAAAACTCCGACCAGGGACCATTTTCAACCTTTGACATTCAAGTTCACTTGATAGACATTTCTTAGTCACAGGACTGGTCCTGACAGTCTATCTTGAATATATCGTCAAATTGAAGGGACTCATCATTTAATAAACCACAAATTAAATGGAAAAAATGAATTCTATTCATTTATTGTGAATGATTAACCAATAATGTTTTACAAAGAATTAAACTCTAAAACTTTAAAACATTAAACAAGGACATCAAAGCCATTCTCCAATATGCTTGATTCCCATAGCTGCAGTGTGCGAGTTGTGCTTCGCCTGCGGCAGAGGTTTAGTCAATGGATCTGATATGTTGTCATCAGTTCCAATCTTGCTTATCTCGACTTCTTTTCTTTCAACGAACTCTCGTAGAAGGTGAAATCTACGAAGTACATGCTTGACTCTTTGGTGGTGTCTAGGCTCCTTTGCCTGTGCAATAGCTCCGTTATTATCACAATACAGGGCTATTGGTCCTTTAATGGAGAGGACTACACCAAGTTCACCTATGAACTTCCTTAGCCATATAGCTTCCTTTGCTGCTTCATGTGCAGCAATGTACTCCGCTTCAGTTGTAGAATCCGCAATTATGCTTTGCCAAGCACTTTTCCAGCTTACTGCTCCTCCGTTGAGACAGAAGACAAACCCAGACTGTGATCTGAAATCATCTTTGTCGGTTTGGAAACTTGCGTCCGTATAGCCTTTAACAATTAATTCATCATCTCCACCATAGACCAGGAAGTCATCTTTGTGCCTTTTCAGGTACTTCAGAATATTCTTGGCAGCAGTCCAATGTGCCTCTCCTTGGTCTGACTTGTATCTGCTCGTAGCACTGAGTGCGTACGCAACATCTGGGCGTGTACATATCATAGCATACATTATTGAACCAATCAATGATGCATATGGAATCCCATTCATTCGTCTACGCTCATCAAGTGTTTTTGGGCACTGAGTCTTGCTTAGAGTTATTCCATGAGACATGGGTAGGTAGCCTCGCTTCGAGTCTGCCATCTTGAACCTATCAAGCACCTTAGTGATATAAGTGCTTTGACTAAGTCCAATCATTTTTTTAGATCTTTCTCTGTAAATCTTGATGCCCAATATGTACTGTGCTTCTCCTAGATCCTTCATCGAAAAACATTTCCCAAGCTAAATCTTGACAGAGTTCAACATAGGAATGTCATTTCCGATAAGTAATATGTCATCGACATATAATACTAGGAAAGCAATTTTGCTCCCACTGACCTTCTTGTATACACAAGATTCGTCTGCGTTCTTGATGAACCAAAGTCACTGACTGCTTCATCAAAACGTATATTCCAGCTCCTTGATGCCTGCTTCAATCCGTAGATTGATTTCTTTAGCTTGCATACCTTTTTAGCATTCTTTGGATCCTCAAAACCTTCAGGCTGTGTCATAAACACAGTTTCTGTTAAAACGCCGTTTAAGAAATCGGTTTTGACATCCATCTGCCATATTTCGGAATCGTAATATGCAGCGATTGCTAACATTATCCGAATAGACTTTAGCATTTGCAACTGGTGAAAAGGTTTCATCGTAATCCACACCGTGGACTTGCCTGTAACCTTTTGCAACCAATCTAGCTTTGAAAACTTCAAGTTTCCCATCCTTGTCCTTTTTCAGTTTGAAAACCCATTTGCTTCCAATGGCTTGGTAGCCATCTGGCAAATCGACTAAATCCCATACTTGGTTTTCTGACATGGAGTCTAATTCAGATTGCATGGCTTCTTGCCATTGCTTGGAGCTAGGGCTCGTCATAGCTTGTTTGTAAGTCGCAGGTTCATCACTTTCAAGTAATAGAACGTCACAGCTCTCGTTCGTAAAAATACCTAAGTACCTTTCCGGTTGAGATCTATATCTCTGCGATCTACGCGGGGTTACATCTCTAGATTGACCATGATTCTCACCAGATACTTCTAAAGATCTCTGAGTTTCATCCTGAATGTCATCTTGAGCATTCTCTAGAGTTTGTTGTTCGACTCGAATTTCTTCGAGGTCTACTTTTCTCCCACTTGTCATTTTGGAAATGTGATTCTTCTCCAAAAAGACACCATCTCGAGCAACAAACACCTTGTTCTCAGATGTATTGTAGAAGTAATACCCCTTTGTTTCCTTTGGATAGCCCACAAGGATACATTTGTCAGATTTTGGATGAAGTTTGTCTGAAATTAATCGTTTGACGTATACTTCACATCCCCAAATCTTAAGAAAAGACACTTTTGGAGGCTTTCCAAACCATAATTCATATGGAGTCTTTTCGACAGCTTTAGACGGAGCTCTATTTATAGTGAGTGCAGCTGTATTTAGTGCATGTCCCCGAAATTCTAATGGAAGTTCGGCCTGACCCATCATTAACCTAACCATGTCTAGCAAGGTTCTGTTCCTCCGTTCTGACACACCGTTCCATTGTGGTGTTCCAGGAGGAGTCAATTCTGATAGAATTCCACATTCTTTCAGATGGTCATCAAATTCATAGCTCAGATATTCACCGCCTCTATCAGACCGCAGTGCCTTAATCTTCTTGCCTAATTGATTCTCTACTTCACTCTGAAATTCCTTGAATTTGTCAAAGGATTCAGACTTATGCTTCATTAGGTAGACATAACCATATCTACTGAAGTCATCAGTGAAAGTGATAAAGTAGCTGAAACCACCTCTAGCATTTGTACTCATTGGTCCACATACATCTGTATGGATTAAACCCAATAGTTCAGTTGCTCTTTCTCCAACTTTAGAGAAAGGTTGCTTTGTCATTTTGCCAAGTAAACATGATTCGCACTTACCATAATCCTCTAAGTCAAATGGTTATAGAATTCCTTCTTTTTGAAGTCTTTCCATGCGTTTCAAGTTAATATGGCCTAATCGACAATGCCACAGATAGGTGAGATCTGAATCATCCTTTTTGGCCTTTTTGGTATTTATGTTATAAACTTGTTTGTCGTGATCTAATAAATATAGTCCATTGACTAATCTAGCAGATCCATAAAACATCTCTTTAAAATAAAACGAACAACTATTGTCTTTTATTAAAAAGGAAAATACCTTAGCATCTAAGCAAGAAACAGAAATGATGTTTTTAGTAAGACTTGGAACATGGAAACACTCTTCCAGTTCCAAAACTAGCCCAGAAGGCAACGACAAATAATAAGTTCCTACAGCTAATGCAGCAATCCGTGCTCCATTTCCCACTCGTAGTCGACTTCACCCTTGCTTAACTTTCTACTTCTTCTTAGTCCCTGTGAATTGGAACATAAGTGTGAGCCACAACCTGTATCTAATACACAAGAAGTTGAATTAGCAAGTATACAGTCTATAACGAAAATACCTGAAGATGGAACGACTGTTCCGTTCTTCTGATCTTCCTTTAGCTTCAAGCAATCTCTCTTCCAATGCCCCTTCTTCTTGCAGTAGAAGGATTCGCATTCAGAAGTGGGTTGACTGACCTTCCTCTTTTTAGACTTGGCGCCAGTTTGCTTAGTTGGGCTGGCCTTGTTGCCACCTTTCTTAGCATTCCTCTTCTTTCCAGATTTCTTGAACTTGCCCCCACGCACCATAAGCACATCCTGCTTATCACTTTTGAGCGTCTTTTCAGCGGTCTTCAGCATACCGTGAAGCTCAGTGAGCATTTTGTCCAGACTATTCATACTGTAGTTCCGTTTGAACTGATCATACCCGTTATGAAGAGAATGGAGGATGGTGTCTACAACCATTTCCTGAGAGAATTGCTGATCCAGCCGACTCATATTCTCAATGAGTCCAATCATTTTGAGAACATGTGGACTTACGGGCTCGCCTTTCTTAAGCTTGGTCTCAAGAATTTGCCTATGAGTCTCGAATCTTTCGACTCGAGCCAGATCTTGGAACATGTTCTTCAACTCAGTGATGATTATGAAAGCATCTGCGTTGATGAACGTTTTCTGCAGATCTGCACTCATGGTGGCGAGCATTAGACATTTCACATCCTTGTTGGCATCAATCCAACGATTGAGGGCTGCTTGAGTGACCCCGTCGCTTGTGGCTTCGGGCATCGCCTCTTCCAGGACATACTCCTTTTCTTCCTACATAAGAACTATTTGCAAGTTCCTTTGCCAGTCAAGGAAGTTTTTCCCGCTCAACTTCTCCTTTTCGAGAATTGATCGAATGTTGAATGAATTGTTGTTTGCCATAATTAAAACTACAATTGAAAAGAATAAACAAATAAATAACCATTCACAGTTTCTCTTAATAAACTTAAATTCTAGCATACATGCATAATTCAATGTTCATTAAGCATTTTATTCAAATTATGTGTTCTGGCAGGTGTGAATAAAATGATTCCAAGATCCTAAAACCAATGAAGAATTAAGCACATTATGTATTTTGACTCAATTCTAAAACATTTTAGGTAAGCAAAAGCCTTTTGCTAATAGTCTAAAAAATACTCTTGGTTGATAGGTACGTCTAAGAACTTATTAAGTAAACCTATCGATTTTGCCACGACATAAAAGGACTCCTTACTTATATCGTTGAGTTTCACCAAAACTAACATGTACTCACAATTATTTGTGTACCTTACCCCTTTAGTATCGACAAGTAACACCTCGCTATGGCGGAAAACTATTACTAAGATCGATGTAAAGGATATCCAAGTAAGTGTTATTTTGGCATGACACCTTTTAACTCAATTTTTAAGTTTGGAACTTAAGGCTCTTACTATGTTGGTTAGATTTTAAGTGAACAAAAATCCTTAATCATGCAACATAATCAAGCCACAATCTCATGCATAATTAAGACATATTCAAAGCAATAAATAACTTAAAGCATGCATAAGATAAATGTGATCTAGTATGGCCCGACTTCATCTTGAAGCTTCAACTTCAAAGTCCGTCTCGAAAATGAAAACTTCGTCTTGAATTTCACCGTGGGAGGCGTCATTTTCTCCAAATAGGATAAGCTATAATTAAAACTAATTACAACTATTTGATGGTACGCAGACCATATTTAAATTGAAAAACAAATTTGGTACTTTAGACCAATTACATTCAAATTAATGGTACGCATACCATATTTTCTATCCTATTTGGGCCATACTAGTCACTTCATAACCTGCAAAACAGTACATATACAATATATACCATTCATCCATTCATTATCATGAATGGCCCACATAATTGGTTAGTTAAAACACATTGTATGCATCATATAAACATTTGCAGCAATTAATCAAGGGCACCAATAATCTACCAATTATTCAGTCCTTTATTAATTCTAATCAAGTTGTTTAACCTTAAAGGATTTGTAGACCTAATCAAGAGTTTATGACTAAAAAGGAGTCCCACTTAAACCAATAAATTCATATGCTTTACTAATTTTAAACATAAAAATGTATTTCTAGTCTAACCGGAAACATACAAATTTAATTAAAATTTAAAGCTCATATAAATTTTATAATTGAATCCATTTATTTAATTTATTTTTCAGTCGAATTTTAAATTAATTCAAGGTTTTTAATTTTAGTAAAATAATTAGAATAAATAAAATTTATAATAATTATAATATTCAAAATTAAAATCCAAGAAAACAATTTAAATTATTAATTTTAAAATTAATTAAAATTACATGAACTGAAAATTTCAAATTAAAATTTAAAACTCGAAAATCGTAACATGACGAGCACTTGGGCTTGCGTCCAAGCCCCATCGATTGCACGACCATCGCTGGCCCATGGCACATCATCGCAGCAGCCACGCGCAAACGCAGCAAGCCAAGCTACGCTTGTGCGCAGCCTGCCTGCCCATAGCATCGCAGCAGCTACCACTACTAGAAATAACACCTATAACGAAAAATAAATAACGACCAACCAAATAAAGTTATCGTTAAAATGTAAATTTTTCTAATGGAGCGCGGGTCATCTAATGATTTCAAATAAAAAATTGAACCTAGTTCCTAAAAAAAACATTCGTCGTTAATGCTCATATCTTAGCTTTTAATTGCAGGATTTTGAGCCAATTCTCCAAAACCTAGATCAGAATTTCAGATCTCAAGCCCTAAAAGTCTTTTAATATTCTCTCCTCTCAAATTCTAGGTGTAGACACCTACTTTTGTCCCCATTCCTGCAAGGGAAAGGTTCGATGATGAAAGCATAAAAACTCCACTTGACAACGCATCTCCTATAAAATAAACGAATCTCGATTCCCCATTTCATTTCACCCGAAACCTGCTATTTATGGAAACCTGCTAAAAATAGTAACTGCTGTAAAAGGTAGCTTCTAAAAGTGGCAAATCATAAAAGATAGAAACCTGTCAGAATTAGGTGTTGCATTCCAACATAAATCCTAAATGAGATAGAAAACTGCGAGAATCCTATTCCTAATATGATTCGGAAATAAGAGTTACGTATTAATCGAAATCCTAATGAGCCTAGAGTTCGTAACGGGCCCAGACGCATTCCGTCACAAAATTGATACGCGCTAAAAGACTCGAATTAATCTCAAACTCTACGGATTTCAGGAATCCGAATCTGACAAAGAATTCGGCCCAGACATCACTTTCAACGCCCAGAGCTGGGCGCCGAAATCTTTGACGCCCAACCCTGGGCGCTGAAATTACATGGATCTCTATTTTCAACGCCCAGCCCTGGGCGCCGAAATCTTTGACGCCCAGAGCCGGGCGCCGAAATTACCTGGGACGTGTTTTTTTCCTAATTCTTTATGGATTAGAACTCTGCAATTCTATCTTTCCACGAACTCTTCCCTATAAATAGGCCCCTAGTTTCGACGTGAAGCAACACACAACAACACATAATATGCTCTGAGTATTGACTCTAAACCCCTTAGCCTAAGCCTCTCGCTGCGAAACTGTTCACGCGTTCTGTCGCAATCGATCCATAAATCGAACAGAACGTATCCTGTCCCATAATCGAGATTCGTTAAATAAAAAGGAGAAATAGCAAAGTCAAAGTGGTTAGTTTTCTGAGAACCGTGACGCACCTCTCAAGGGTGCGTCGTAATGTGTCCCTTTTCGATGATTTAACCGCTTTCCTCACCCTTTTTATGAACTGTTAAACTAACCTAATATGATTGTTCTACCACGCCTAACAAATATAATATCTTTGGGAAATCGAATTATCATGCTAGGTCCCTTAATGTTATTTAAATCAGATAATCACGATCGAATTAGTATTATATGTTGCATATTGCTAAAATCAATTCAGATTAGTTTAATAGTTAACACATGTCCCTTCAATTATTTATGCTGAGCTAGTAAGGATATCCTGCCTCTGGAGTTATCGACGAGCGAATTACTCCTCTCGGTAGTTACAGTCCCCCGAACCCTCAATCTCTACCTTGCGGGTGTATATTGAGAGATCCCCACACCAGGGATCACAAGGGAACCCACGGCCATCGTGGTCAAACATAATTGCACTCCCTTTATGTCACGATAACCGGGTTTTGTCAGTTTTTCTCATTGTCGTTAAAAACTGAATGGCGACTCCTATATTACTAGTCAATTGGGTGTATACTCACAGGAAATCCAATTACACTTGATTAAATAAAAAGAATCGTCACACCCACGAGGGACAGGTCACGCATTAGCCTCGCGCTTTTTCGACCCCCTCACAGTGGCGACTCCACTGGGGATAGTGAAGGAAATACTCGTGCTTGTAGGTAATCAAAATAGCCGAAGGGTGAAACGATCCTACCCCACGTTTATTTCCCCATCAAGTTGGGACGACCTGAAAATCAGCATATTAATGTGAACGGGCAGAACATCATAACGAATCTCGGCTCCCTCGGGAGTTGGGACTAAGGATACCTTTTTCGCCAATAGGGGGGTGCATACGCCGCGCATGTTTCCCACTCGGTACTTGTGCAGGTAGTACACCTATCCCGAACCCAATCGCTCGCCCATTAGGTCCCTCTCGCCTGCATGCCCCCTTGGCTTGCACTTGCGGGTTGGCCTCTTGAGCGAAATTTGTCTGTTGAAGACACTACCTCGACCGGGGCATGTGTTGGATCTACGATAGAAGCGGTACCAAGCCAGGCGCAAATACTACCCATAGAAGCCTATCATAAACTATGTGACATATTTAATTTTCAAATCCATGTTTGTAATGTAGTTATGTGTAGCGAACTATGTGACTATGTTATGATTGTGCGTACGAATAATGCTAGACAAATAATGCTAGAAAACTAACGACCTTAAAAATTGCCCAAACATTCATAAACCAATTGGCCAAAGAGTTATACCACAATACGTGTTCCGCAAACCCGAACGATCGCCACAAAAAAAACGACATTCGGGATGGCCGTAACGAATCCCACAAACGCTGCACAACGCGTAAAGGACGTTATAAGGCAAGCACGCAAAATTAAAAGTCGCAAAAACAAAAGTAGACGAAAACTGAAAACGAGTACCAGTCAGGGACGCATTTTCAGCGCCCCTGGCTGGGCGCCAAAATTTCTCACGCCCACTTCTGGGCGCCGAAGTTGCTGCCTGGCCTTTGGTCAGGCACAGCAGCCTCGGTGCCCGCGCATAAAAATATGTACGTAGCAAAAAAAAAAAGACTTTTCGAAAAAGTTGCTACGAGGGCGTAAGAAAAGCACTCGATTTCAAAAGCGACTCGTAAAAAATTAATAACTCTTTGCGTCGTTGTTAGGCCTCCTACGACGACAATGCTCGGCACTAAAAACCGAACATGCTAATAATTATGAATGTCACATGGGCGAAGTATTCAAAAAATAATGTTCGAATGAAGTCTTCAAAAAATAAATGTTCAAATAAATCCGAGTCTATACTAGGCTATGCCAAAGTACAATCCAAATCATAAGTCTTAGTTGTCTTATCCATAGAATCGGTCCTAATGCTTGGTGTCGTTCTGCAAGTTAAAAGGTTAAAACATATTGAGTCTCCCGTCCTAACATTTAAATCAATAAGCACCCATATGTAATTGTCATCCCTTACTAAGAGTCTACGGCCTCAATACTCTCTCTCACCAATAAAAAGAATATGTTATAGTATTTGCAAAATGGAAACGGTCACATTCTGAAAATCATTCCCCCATAGTCGCACAACCCCTAAAGTGAACCTAAGGTGTCAATACCATTGGCAAGAAAAATTAATGGCCTCAAGGCTTATAATCACATTGGGTCACGACTATCATAGTCCTCTCGAGTCACTCACTCCTTGAAATACTATTAAGTACGGACTAAAAGATTTTCCATGAATGCAACATGACCAACCATGAAAATACCCAAATCGGCATACCAATAGGGCTACCATTGGGGTAAAGCAATACACACTAAGAGAGAAGCCGCACTAATGATTCTAGTCTTGCAAAAATAAAAATTCGATCTCCCCAATTAACTACCTTGCCAACATTAAGCAAAATGGCGCATGGCAAATGAACACCCAAGGGTTAAAATCTAAAGTGTCAACCAACGAAAGTTATGGTCCAATTAACCTAAGTCTGAGAGTCGCTTGGTCAAGTATTATAGGCTTACGCCACGTCATTATTTTGAGTCTAGGACACCTCCTTGTATTCATACACGGGTTATAATCAGAAAAGTTAATGAAAGTTCGAGTCTAAATCACAACTTCCAATTAAATCCCGAAAACTGGAATCTGAAAAGAAGCAAAAATTATCTTCGATGTAATTCTTTCGTTAAATTTCAATAAGGTAAAAACAACATTTTGAATCTACGCTATTTGCACATTTTAAAGAAACGACTAAATACGCTTGCAAAGTAAGACAATTTAAAAGGTCCACCCTAGACCCACTAAAACTAAAGGTCCACCCTAGGCCTACTAAAATTAAAGGTCCACTATAGGCCCACCAAACGAGGCTCACTCAGTCTCGCCTCGTGACTCAAAGACCACAACCATCTACCCTTTAGCCCAAATTGATTGAAGGATTTATGTTGGGGAGAAATCCCAAGAAAAAAGAAAAAATAGAAAGAGAAAAGGGAGAGCGAAAAGAGCGAGCCATGAAATACTTAGCCCGTACCTCGCAAAGTGCAACATTTACCCAAGTACACGAAGGAAAAGAATTGAGTCAACCAATCCAAATCATAAAATTCTATGATGACTATCCTTTCCAATCCTTATGCTCTTAGACGCATTCACTCTGGGGTCCCTGTTCAGCTCATCTAACCCATCCATGTTCTCATTGCCATAACCCAAGAAACCATTACATCGACTCTTGTTCTTGAACTTGTTGTCAACCGCAAACCACACACGTCCATTGACACGTGCGTCATACCCATTATTTCCAAAGCCCAAAACCTGTTCTTACACCACCATTAGCATAATGACCATATAACTTGTGTGGATACATCAACGACACTAGCCTGAGGCCGTAAAATGTGAATCCTAGCAGATGTAATCCTTATGCTTGACCAATACCTATACAAATTACCCTATCTCATTCAACCCATCTTTCAAACCGTCTTGAGTCACAAATAAAAAAAAAGGAGACAAATGAAAAATACATTCTACACTCAAAAGTGAAAATTAAAAAAATTAAAGAATGTGAATAATAAAAAAAAAAAGAACTTTGCAAAGCGCCTCTAAAGTTAGTCTAAAAAGGAAAAGAAGCATCTAGCGCACCAAAAAGAACCGCCCAGGAAACATTTCCAGCGCCCACACCTGGGCGCGGAAATCTTTAGCGCCCCTGCCTGGGCGCCGAATCTCTCTGCTTGCCAAATTTTTGTCCAGAAGTGCTCGTCATTTTATCCGCACATGCACGAAAAAATAACGAACACTTGGAGGGGTACAGCACGTATTCAAATATACGTACCACCAAAAAATACATGTACTCAAAAAAAAATATAAAACAAATTTTTGGCAGCCGATTTAAATAATAATAAACTTCACTTATTCTACCATTTCAAATAATATGTTTCCACCTCGGAACGTACTTGTTTAAAATCTGCATTCTAAGAAACCATTTTCTAGGCTAAGAACTACGCAAGACCTGATTCCAAATTAAAATTATTTAAGGCGGATACGTAGGCAATCCATGATTCGGTCCAACCAATTTGCAAAAATGTTAAAAGCCTATAGAATAACAAGAATAAAAATAGAAGTCCCTTATTGAAATTTAATTACTTGCAACCCAAGTCGAAAGAAAAATTTAAGTCAAAGGAAGAATCCAAGTCACCAAGATGCCAAAATTAATGAGCACACATCGAAAAATAATAAAGGCACGTACCCTTGCCAGAAGGAGCACTCACACTCCTAGGCACTTAGCCAAGACTCAAAAGACCGCTTTGCCTCAATTGAATGGGGGCTAGCGCAAGCGTCCATGACCTCTAAAATACTCGACTTGACCCTCCCTAAAGCGAACTAACTCACTTAAAGACCTTCTTTCACCACTAGACACAGTCATGATCGCCAACAAGTAGTAAGGGCAGTAAGCTTGCAATAAAGAGGATTGTTCTACGGCATCGCCCCATCGTTCCTTCGAACTCAGGGCACCCGTTCATGGTAATTCAAATGCTTGCGAATCCCCTTTGAAAAAAAAATCAGACATTGTCAATAGGACTTGGCACTTAACCAAGGCTCACCCTACTCAGGAATACGACACGGGCATCTAAAATCGAAATCTGAAAGCATCATTAATGGGAAGACATAACAACAACTGGGGGCTAAAAATTGAACTGAAAGAGCTAGGGAAAGAACTAAGTATACCTTGACCTTTTGTGCAGACATACAGCAAGTAAATCTAAGTCAATTTGACAACGGTTTATATTCCCGCAATTCTGGAAAAGATGGCCCTAAAAGCCTAAAGCATATGCCAAACGGGCACAAGTAATATCTTGACGCCTGCACCCTGGCTTCCAGCAAAGCCTTAGACAGCATTCCAAAAATCGTAACAGTATTTTGATTCACTCATGTAATCCTGTATGAGCCCTTCTATAAGTCAACTTACTTAGGACACCTCGGATTGTACACAGTAGGACTCGGATTTTAAATAATTTTCAAATGATTTTCAAAGACTTCCTCGAACATAATAAAGTGTCGTTGGTTTAATCTAAGTATGCGTTTATCTCAAATGTTGCAAGTGAGTCAAAAGATTTCTAAATACGATTATGGGTAAAGAAAGGCACCTAGCTTTTGGTCAAGGCACACTTCAACATGTGACTACCTTGACCATGGCAATGTTGCACAATACGACATTTACAAGAGAAGTAGCAAAATCACTACTCGAACATACCTCGCACTAAACGAGTCTGGTTCAAACTATTCATGATCCGTGTCACCATGAATGCATAAAAACGTATGCAAAGCATTATAGCACCAAGCCAATCCCGTAGCTACAATTGGGGGCTTGAGAAAAACACTCTAAAAATGCTCGAAATGACGATTTTATCGCAACTTCTCGACGCTAATACTATACATACATCATAGGGGCACAAGCCTAAGCTTTGATCGTGTAAAACGAACCTTAGAATGGCTACAACCCCTCCCAAATTCTAAGCACTACTTAGAATATATAAAGTCACCCCACTAACAAGGGTAACTGAAAATCGCGAGTCACCAAAACTCCGATTAAACCACTGCACATAACGCTCGCCCTATAAAGCGCCAGTTACACAGTCTACACCGTTCCAAGGCAAAAGCGAAAGAAAAAATACTGTCAAAGTTCTGCCCAGAAATCATTTTCAACGCCCAGAGCTGGGCGCCGATATCTTTAACGCCCCAGCCTGGGCACTGAATCTTTCTGCTAGCCAAGTTTTGCCCAGATATAAAAATAAGAAAGAAACACCTATGAATCCTCGCATCGAACGAAGTAATAAGCCGTGCAAACCCATGCAGAAAATGCCACACTTGTTCGGACACCTGAACGAGGCATGATGAAATACTCCAATGCAAAAAAAATAATAAAATCCCAACACCTGGAGAAATGTTCTAAGACACACAAGCCTGCGTCGCACCATAAGTTCAACCGTCCCACGGTACAAGTCTAAAAGAAAAGTAAGGCATATTGCACTAATGTAGGCACGACCAAGAGCACGTGTAAAAGAGGCAAAGACTACTTATCGCCCAAATTCAAAATGCAAGCCACACGACTTCTACATTAAGGATTAAAGGTAGCAAAATATTACCTACCACGAAAGGGATAGCTCGCACCTACACGAGCGGAACCCCAAGGCACCTTTCTCGAAAGAACCTACAAAATCGTACGCCAAAAGGAAGCATCCCAACATGCATACTTGGGGGCTCCAAGCTACGAAACAACCATGGCAAAATAAAAAATCTCGAAGAAAATGTTTGAACAATCAAAAGGGCACGATGTTTGAGACCACTTCATGAATGGACCTGACCCTTATCAAGCTTCTAAGCAAACTATTCAAAATCAGTCATTGCTCAAAAAAAAATGATTCAAGCAAACTGATTAATGGACCGCACACAACGGCCATTCTATGAATGCTCGTTCACACATACATATCATCATTCACGAACACGTTCAAAAAAATATAAGAGCGGTCAAAGTCTTACGCCTCAAGGTATGTTCCTCAGGCCATATAGACTCGCCCAAATAACTGTACGCCTTAAGAACAACAGTTCCTTAAAATAATCGCCCCAAAGCGACAAGCACCGTAGTCCACCAATCGGCTACGGCTTCTCAAGAAAATCATCACGTTCTAAAAATAAAGAAAAAACAAAAGAAAAGAGAATACATAGAACTTTCAAGTGAAATAAACGAATGAACAAGAGGCCGACTGTGTCATCAAAAGACCAGCCCAAACAACACTTTCAACGCCCCACCTGGGCGTGAATTATTTCAACGCCCAGGCCTGGGCGCCGAAAATGAACCCAGGCTAAAAAAAGGCCCTAACTTCTATTGGGCCCTGCCATACTCATTCGGCTTGAAAATTGCCGATTTCTTCACTGAAAGTCGCACTCCACGGCTTCACTAAAATAGCACACTACTATAGGAGGTCGCTCGCACATACGAGCGTGACCCCAAATATGATTACAAGATGCGAAAAACACCCGACGAGCCCCAACGCTTGGGGGCTCGCAAAAAGTGGACTCCAACAAGGAGCGCGCAATCAAAATCACATTCCCAGACTGCGCCACGCACCATATCATGTTTGAATATCTCAAAAAATATATTGTGGACCCGCTTATAGGACACATCTAATCAGGAAATATTACGACCCACCAACAGGTTGTAATCACCAAAAGTTCTTCTATATAGGCAAAATAAGAGATTCAAAATGGGCTCGCCCACCCTCAGCGGGCGGGGTCTGCATCACTAGCCGCGCAGCTCCTCAGTTTTCGAAAAATAAAGTCTTCAAATTTAAAATAGGCTCGCCATCTTCAGTCGGCGGGGTCTACGGCGCAAGCCACGTAGGTCCTTATTTTCAAAAAATAAAAAACAAAATAAAATTTTAAAACAGATTCGTCCACTTCTATCGGACGGGGGGTCCACCCTCAACGGACAGGCTCGCCATCTTCAGCCGGCGGGGTCTACGTCACAAACCGCGTAGGTCCTTATTTTCAAAAACATCAAAACAGATTCGTCCACTTCTATCGGACGGGGGGTCCACCCTCAGCGGATAGGCTCGCCCACCTTCAGCGGGCGGGGTCTGCGTCACTAACAGCGCAGGTCCTTAGTCGCTGCAGCGATAACTTTTATCGGTTTTCCCTTTTTCCGAAAATCAAAGGATCGGTTTTCCCTTTTTCCGAAAATTAAAGGATTGGTTTTCCCTTTTTCCAAAAATTAAAGGATTGGTTTTCCGTTTTTCCAAAAAAGAACGATGTGCTGGATTTCCCTTCGTTTTACGTCCTATAAAAACAAGGGGGTTTTCTCGTTTAGCTAGCCCTGAAAATGAGAATCTTTAAAAACGTTTTACCTCGTGATTGGGCTTGGCCAGGCCCAATTACACTTTACAGCTTTAATTTCGAAAACATCTGTAGCTACTCCCAATGACAAAGTGAGGGAGTTTCTACGCACCTTTAGGTCCTTCCAATGACAAAGTGAGGAAGTTTCTATACTATCAGTGGACAAATCCCAATGACACGTGAGGGATATGTCGACACTTCAAGTGATGACCCTTAAGTCAAATGTTATCACTCGGGGGCTTGTGAGACCCTCGCAAAACAGGTCACATACACCATGGCTTGTGTGACGCACTCCGTCTAATACTTTGACCATCGTCTTACTCCAAGACTCAGTCAAAGTGGGGGCTAACTATAGACACCTACTTTTGTCCCCATTCCCGCAAGGGAAAGGTTCGATGATGAAAGCATAAAAACTCCACTTGACAACGCATCTCCTATAAAATAAACGAATCTCGATTTCCCATTTCATTTCACCCGAAACCTGCTATTTATGGAAACCTGCTAAAAATAGTAACTGCCGTAAAAGGTAGCTTCTAAAAGTGGCAAATCATAAAAGATAGAAACCTGTCAGAATTAGGTGTTGCATTCCAACATAAATCCTAAATGAGATAGAAAACTGCGAGAATCCTATTCCTAATATGATTCGGAAATAAGAGTTACGTATTAATCGAAATCCTAACGAGCCTAGAGTTCGTAACGGGCCCAGACGCATTCCGTCACAAAATTGATACGCGCTAAAAGACTCGAATTAATCTCAAACTCTACGGATTTCAGGAATCCGAATCTGACAAAGAATTCGGCCCAAACATCACTTTCAACGCCCAGAGCTGGGCGCCGAAATCTTTGACGCCCAGCCCTGGGCGCTGAAATTACATGGATCTCTATTTTCAACGCCCAGCCCTGGGCGCCGAAATCTTTGACGCCCAGAGCTGGGCGCCGAAATTACCTGGGACGTGTTTTTTTCCTAATTCTTTATGGATTAGAACTCTGCAATTCTATCTTTCCACGAACTCTTCCCTATAAATAGGCCCCTAGTTTCGACGTGAAACAACACACAACAACACATAATATGCTCTGAGTATTGAATCTAAACCCCTTAGCCTAAGCCTCTCGCTGCGAAACTGTTCACGCGTTCTGTCGCAATCGATCCATAAATCGAACAGAACGTATCCTGTCCCATAATCGAGATTCGTTAAATAAAAAGGAGAAATAGCAAAGTCAAAGTGGTTAGTTTTCTGAGAACCGTGACGCACCTCTCAAGGGTGCGTCGTAATGTGTCCCTTTTCGATGATTTAACCGCTTTCCTCACCCTTTTTATGAACTGTTAAACTAACCTAATATGATTGTTCTACCACGCCTAACAAATATAATATCTTTGGGAAATCGGATTATCATGCTAGGTCCCTTAATGTTATTTAAATCAGATAATCACGATCGAATTAGTATTATATGTTGCATATTGCTAAAATCAATTCAGATTAGTTTAATAGTTAACACATGTCCCTTCAATTATTTATGCTGAGCTAGTAAGGATATCCTGCCTCTGGAGTTATCGACGAGCGAATTACTCCTCTCGGTAGTTACAGTCCCCCGAACCCTCAATCTCTACCTTGCGAGTGTATATTGAGAGATCCTCACACCAGGGATCACAAGGGAACCTACGGCCATCGTGGTCAAACATAATTGCACTCCCTTTATGTCACGATAACCGGGTTTTGTCAGTTTTTCTCATTGTCGTTAAAAACTGAATGGCAACTCCAATATTACTACTCAATTGGGTGTATACTCACCGGAAATCCAATTACACTTGATTGAATAAAAAGAATCGTCACACCCACGAGGGACAGGTCACGCATTGGCCTCGCGCTTTTTCGACCCCCTCACACTAGGGTTAGTCATAGACAATATTCGGTAACATCTTCTAGTCTGCTCTTAATCAATATGTTGTTATCCTTGCAGGAATTTGGCAATTCGGCAACGATGGCAACAGGCCACACGTCCCACACCGATAAGGGCACCAGCACGGCCGTGGCGGCGGCTCGACTAGTTGGCACTGCCGCTACAAGGACCATCATCGGTAACTCATAATTTTACCTTATCACATTGTTTTACATTGCAATTTCAAAACTTCTCAACTATATTTCAATTGATTTCTTTCTATATTTATGTAATTGTGATAGATAATTGGTGAATTACAATTCAATTTTTCTTTCCAATAGTCTAATTATATGGGAGAGAAATTGTTCGAAATTTTTGTTAACCTGAATGAAGTACGGAGTCTTTATCTGGAATTTATTCAGTTTCAATTTCGTAGTTAATGGTCATGTATGTAAATTGCTATAGACTATTCGCACTAGTTCAGTAGTTGGATGCTCAATATGTGTAGTACCTTTGAGTTTAGTCATAGAAAAAGCATAAATCCTAATAGGTTTATGTTTTCAGGTTGGTTATGCCCACATTCAGCTATATGAATAAAGAAAGGTTCATCCTCAAATCAATTCCCATTGATTGAAAACTTGGGAGGTGATATACAGCTGCCACAAAAATCCAGGCAATATACCATTTACTAAAATTTGAATAACTTGGTTTAATTGTCTTCCCAATGAACGGTGATGAGAAAAAATAGAAAAATCCTAACAACCAGATATACATAAACCACCACTTAATGTTGCTGTCAAACCCTTGTATGAAAGTATTCATACTATCAAACGATATGAAAAAAAGGCATCCCAAGGCAACTGCTATGATTGCGTGACGGGAGTGCTCGTGTGGATAAGGATAACTATGAGGAAGTATAGTCCTAAAGTTATCCATATTTAGTGTATCCAGTAAACCAACAGCCGGCCTGTTAGAGCCCATTCCGCAATAAGAAACCAGCCGTTGCTAGTACAATAAGTTCAGCTTCTTTGTCGTGCAACCAACTTCTCGAATGACTTGAATGCAGAGGAAAACGGTTGAAAATGGATGAAGAAAAAATGGTGGATAAAAATGGCGGTGGTAATGTTCTTAGCTTTCGTCCCTCTTTTGAGTAAATCAAAGAAAAGAAACCAAACTTGGAATCTGAGAATGTCTGCAACAAACAAGAAAAGGGCATATTCTGTTTTTATCAAATTTCCAAAATCAAAAATCCAAGTCATGCCCACATTCAGCTATATTATTGAAGTGACTATTGTGTCTCTTAGGATATTTATCAAGTCTGTTTAATTTTTCCAGCTTCTTTTTAGTTGTGCACTATCTTATAAGTTTTTCCTATTCTTTAACTTTAAACTTATTCCATCTGTTTGATAGAAAATAAAGTTATGGTCATATGGAAAAACTTGCACTGATCAGCTTCATTCAAAAGGTTTTGACCTTTTCGTATTCTATGAGTTAGCAAAGTTAAATGTAACTTTTCTTTTCTTTTCTGATTGACTCTCTTTAGTCTCTTGCATTAGTAATGACATCAAGACTGCAGAGATATGCCGACGTGTGTGCCAGCTATTATGACATCAAGAAGCTTAAGTGTTGTGTTTATGTGTCCCTTGCAGGGGTAGCAGAAACAAGCAACCGTTTTGGATGAGCATTTGTGCCTGGACAGAGGTAGCAGGTGTCTGTGTGCGACATTGTGCAAGTTTGTAAGGATGTGAGTGCAAGACTGATGCAGGTTGGATTTATACAGCATGCCAGAGTCAGGTTTAGTTTATTCTAGTTGCTTTTAGGAGTTCTAGTCTGATGCATCAATCTAATTTGGTTTTGCTTCGCTTTCCTATGTATGATTTTACTAGTTTTTGTCCCTTGTATTAGTTAGGTTGCTCGGTATGCTTTGTAAGCCATCTTTACTTTATTCATTGATTTGTGACTAAGAAATATATAGTTTGATATTTTCATGATTTGTAGGGGTACAGGGTCACCCATTTTTGCACTCTTAATTGCATACTACATTTAGATATAATCTAATTGATAAAAATAGTATATACCCATATTTCTCAGTTTGTTATAGAATTTAGATTTATTTTTAGATTGTTTTGGGAAAAGGTTATTCTATATTATGAGCTAGATTGGTTTTAGCAATAAACATTTCTTGTTTCTTAGCTAATTTTTGCAAGCTACAATTTGCTTCTCATGAGCTTATCTTTGCCGATTGCTTGGTTTTTATCAGGTTATTGGCTTATAGCTAATCCGGGGTGCAGATGTTGGACTGAAATTAATTTATTCCCAAGGAATTCCATTACAATTATGCTGTTCAATTTTTCTATTTTTTTATTAGACACAAGAAGGTGCATGCACATCTGTATAACTTGGTGCAAACTTGTGTCCTGTGTTGGTTGGAACATAAGTCAGAGCCATAATTGGAGCTACTTTAACAACTATCGCTTTACGCATTGAGTGAGAAGCAGGAATTCTGGAAGATCGACAAACCAGCTAAGTGTCTTCTTTGTCTTCTGTTTTTTTTTCTTTAAGGGTACTGAAACGTTCAACCGTGGGAAAGGAGACTCCTAGTACTCGTCTTTTATTTGTTTATGGATGGTTCTACCGGAATGGAGGATAAGATCGTGGATTGAGTTTGACTGTATAGGCTGGATTTAAATGATTGGGTTACAAGTTGAATAATATCTAAATGTTGATCATTGTTGTACTTTTAGGGAGATGCTGTCGAAATTTTGAACAACTTGTTAATTAATTTCTGTTGTGTTCAGAACTTGTAGAAATGTAAAGTAGACTAAACTAGTGTCCAGAGTACTGTATACCTGTATCTGACATTCATGGATTTTTTGCTGGAATCATCCCAATAATTTTAGTTTTATGTGGAGTTTGAGTTTTCTAATTTTATTTCTTTTCCTTTAACTTTTTTTGTAGGTGTTTAAAGAAGGGAAAACTTCTACTCCAGCTATTCGATGCACTTTTTTCTTCTTTGTCAAAGAACAAAAATATTAGAATTAAACTAGGAACTTGGATTTAGTTAGTTATCATGTTTTTGTTTATTAGTTCTTATAAGATTTTTTGTATTTTCCACTTATGGAATATTGTGTATTTTATACTTTGGAGATTAACTATAATTTTACACTAATTTTATATGATTTTCAATGTGTCTTATTCATTTCTAATATATTTGATCGTTATTATAAATATTTAAATTTGTTTATCTTTGAATTGATATTTAACGAGGGCTTGTTTGGTCATTATTATTAATAGTTCAACGTAATAAAATGTCCATTAACGATGAACTACTGTTGCGTCGTTAATTAATAACGACAAAACGGTAGTTCGTCGTTAACTTTTAACGATGAAACATTAGTTCGTTGTTAACTTTTAACGATGAAATCGTAAATTCGTCGTTATTTTAACGACGAAACAGTAATCCGTCGTTAATTGTTAACGATGAAGGAATAATTCGTCGTTAATGCTTAACGACGAAACAATAATTCGTCGTTAATAAGAGTTAATTAATAACGATGAACATCGTCGTTAAAGTCAATAACGACGGAACCTGTTACAACGAACATCATGACCGTCGTTAAAGATTTTAACGACGAAAATTGAGGCTTTTAACGACGAAATTGTTCGTCGTTAAATGTCCTTTTTCTATACGATGGTGCTCGCTCGATCGCTCGCTCGCGCAAGCAAGCGCTCGAGGCCACGCGTGTTGGTGCGCTGAGCTGCGATCGCTGGGCGACCAGCTCTCGCCCTCGCGCGCGCACGCCTCTGCTCGTGCCATGCCATCGCTGCTCGCCCATCGCCCACATGCGCGCAGCACTCGACACAAGGCAGGGCTGCTGCCTTGTGCTCGCGCGCCACTCGCCTTGCTCGCTGCATTCGTACCGCATGGGCGACGAGCTCCCTTGCTCGTCGTCGCATGCCCGCACTGTACAACACCCCTTAAGGGTAACACGTAGCGTCCATTGCTTTGTGCGTGCTAGTTTTATGACCGATTGCATAAAAATTTAAAATTTTTAATTCAAAATTAATGACAAATTAATAAAACATATTAATTTCATAATTTTAGGGCGAAAAATCGAAAATTTATTAATCAATTAATTTCCGATTAATCATGGATTCAAATCTAGGTCATAAAAATTTAAAATTTAACACAAATTAACAATTTTTATGGTGGTTTTTAATCATAGGTATCTAATTAAATTATTAATTAATTATGAAAAACAAATCAATTCTAAATTATTCGAATTTCAATAAAATTAATCATAATTACAAATTAGATTGTATAATTAACAAGGCTAGGCATTCAAACTTGTTAAACATATACAGTAGGTCAATCAAAAATTCAAGATTTATCAACAAGAATCGCAAATATTTAATTTAACATCTTAAATTTACAAACTTTTGCGTTCGAAAAACTAAAACCTCCGAAAAGTCATAGTTAGGCTTCGAATTTGGGAATTCTGGGTTCGGCCGAAAAATAGTGTTTAGGTCAAAATTTTAGAATGCCTTTTACATGCGGAATTGACACAAAAATCACTCGATTTGGATGAGTAACGAAGAAACTGCCGAAAAACTGCGTGCATATAATTAAATAAACGCAATTTGCAATTAATTAACAATTACGAAAATTAGTAACCCCTTTTAATTCCTTGCAAATTTGTAATATTTAACCATGTTTATGCAATTTAGATTATGAAAATAATAAGAGGCTCGTGATACCATTGATAGGTTATGATACATATGACAAAACATAAATCATGCGGAAAAACCATAAAGCCAGGAAAGCATATTATTTACACATAATCATTTAGCATAGTTTAGATGCATACACTTTGTTGCGTGCCCTCCCTAGCTGCGCCCGAACCGAACAAGAACAAGTCTTTAGGACTCCAAGTGTCGTCCTTCCGTAGATAGTCCACAGCACGTCCGGATCCGCCTTAAGCTTGACCAACTAGAATCGCCCTTATGGTAGTATAGATTTCGGCTGATTAGGGGCAAGAGAGTGGCTGATTTTTCTTCAAAATCTTACCTTTAGAATACTTCAATTGTCTCTATAAATTATGACCCTAGGCTCCTATTTATAGAGGTATGGAAAAGGAATCATAATCCTATTAGGATACTAATTAGTTTAATTAGAATCCTGCTAGGACTCTATTAAATAAACTTTATCTAATAGGTTTAGGATTTAATCTTTTATCGAATCCCGATAGCTTTAGGATTCGCACACGAGCATCGCACGAGCACCGTACACCCGCGCAGGCCTTGCGGCCCACGCTGAGCGCACAGCGCCTCGGCCCATGCCCGTTGCCTGTGTCCGTGCGCGCGCCCAAGGCCTTGGCTGGGCCTGGCTTGCGCTGGGCCTGGTCGAGGCTTGGCGTGTGTTGTTGATGCGTGTGGCTTGCTGGGCGACGGCCTGACTTCGTGCTGGGCCTTCGTCTAGCGAGCCTCGTCCGATGCTAATTCGTACGATACGCTTCCGATTAAATTCCCGATTCCGGAATTCATTTCCGATACGAAAAATATTTAATGTTTCCGATTCCGGAATTAATTTCCGTTTCGAACAAATATTTAATATTTCCGTTTCCGGAATTATTTTCCGATTCCGATAATATTTCCGATTCTGACAATATTTCCGTTTCCGGCAATATTTCCGATTCCGGCAATATTTCCATTTCCGATAATATTTTCCGATACGTACCATGTTTCCGTTTCCGGTAACATCTACGGCTTGGATAATATTTATATTTCCGATACGATCCATATTTCCGTTTCCGGTAATATCATCGTTTCCGGAGTATTCTTTTCTTGCTTGTGACGATCTCAGCTCCCACTGAAACCAAGATCCGTCGATTCCGAATATCCATAGATGGAGTATTTAATGCCATTAAATACTTGATCCGTTTACTTACTATTTGTGTGACCATACGGGTTCAGTCAAGAGTAAGCTGTGGATTAATATCATTAATTCCACTTGAACTGAAGCGGCCTCTAGCTAGGCATTCAGCTCACTTGATCTCACTGGATTATTAACTTGTTAATTAATACTGAACCGCATTTATTAGACTTAACATTGAATGCATACTTGGACCAAGGGCACTATTTCCTTCATAAGGGACGGAGGGAGTAGAGAGGAAGTATCGCGCTAGTAATTCACACTGATTAACTTAGCCTAATTTAGGAGATAAGGCCCAAGAAGAGTATTAGTTTAGTACGGTTTTTATTATTATACGGCCGAAAATAATAATTATGACTCCTAAAAAAATAGGGAGAAAGTATTGTGCTAGTAATTCACATTGATTAACTTAGCCTAATTTAGGAGATAAGGCCCAAAGGTGAGAGAAAGGGTAAGGGAATCTCGATCCTTTAAACTGTTTGTACAGGTAATAGGAGAGTCATCCCCAAAAGCTAGCCCAAGGAGAAGAGAGCCCATGGTGCTATATAAACCCCACATCAGCCTCTCATGCGACCGATGTGGGACTTAGGGTGAGTTTATCCCCAAACTCACCTCCAATCTTCAGACTCTGCCACATCAGTATTCCACTAACTCTTTCATTATCCAGACTCACACAAAACTCACCCTATTTTTACACATTATCTCCAGACTCACCTCAGACTCATCTAACTCTTAAAATAATGTTTTAGTTATATATCTTTTTTTTTATACATTTTCTAAATAATATTGAAATTATATACAAACAAAGTAGTTTATAATTCGAGAAAAAAATGAAAAATAAAACAGAAAATGTCAATTTCGAAATTGACATATATACCGTACAAATTAGAAAAAATAATACAACATATTAAATTCAAAAGATTTAGAACATAAATTTAAAGGAAAATGAAACAAAATAATACATAAACCATCAACTATAATGTAGTTGGGTGAAATAAGATAAATTAATTTTGATGATGTGGCATGATTTGATTGGAGGAAGAAAAAAGTGGAGTCTTAAAGAGGCTTGAGTGAGTCTTGGATTTTCAAACTCACTTCAAGACTTGGTGTAGTCTTTTACCACATTATCCCAAGACTTACTCTTGAGACTCCCTTCAAGACTAGGGATAAACTCACCCTTAAGTCCTATACCTTGCAATTGACAGTAACACACAACCCCTCTACGCAGCTGCGCTAGGCAGAAGGGAGGAAATGTAGAAGAGAAGGTTATTAGCCCTGGGCGAGCACTACATCACCTCTGGCCATCACTCACATGTGGTGCTAGGAGCAGTGGTCGGCTCTAATACCATTGATACAAAAGACCATAGGAGAGCCATCCCCAGTAGCTAACTCAATGAAAAGATAACTCATTATTACATTATAATAATAAAACAGATACTAGAAATGACACATGTCATTTCCTGGTGCAAAATTTTCCCGCCATAAATCTCTTTCCTGAAATAACATACTCTATTTTATTTTTTTTCTCCTTTGGTATAAACTGTTTATGTATGGAAAAAAATAGGATTATAAAATATAACAATATTTGATGATTTTGGTAATATTTTAATCAAATTGTCATATCAATAATAGAAAATATATTTACTTAATATTTTGGTCAAATATATTAAGCATATCGAATATTTTTGTCAAATTATCGTATTAAAATATAAAATATATTATAAGTAGTATGACAAAAGTTCCATATTAGATGATTGAATGAGTATGTTCAAGGTTTACTAAATACGTACGTATTAGATATAAAGAATAAATATTTTAGTTAAATATTTTACAAAAACGATGATAAACGAACATTTTTTGAATATCCGTGCGTACACGGGATCTAATCTAGTCCTATATAACCCTCACACCAACCTCCCTTATGACTAACGTGGGACTTAAGTCCCATACCTTGCAATGGACCGAACATTGATCCAATAACTTCTTGGTTGTGAGATATAATCACTTATTTCCCCTAGACTAAGTATATCATTTAGTACTAAACCTGATTATTTGGAGAATCTATCATAATATGTGCAAGACTAAAGTAGATCGGATCATGAATTCCTACTTAGCACCAATTGTTGACATCGCTTCATTGCTTGTGTTTTGTTGTAAACCTTTATAGATATTGTGCCGCCACTTGCCCTAAAGTATCCCAAATCTCACAAAGTCCCGCAATCCGATAATTTTTGTCGTCGATCCCGCTTTTGTCTGTTGTGCGCACATAAGTGCCCCGATTGACCCTCGCCTCTCGCTCTTGTCGCCAATAGGCAAGAGCGCCCATATAAAATCAGACGTTTATTCATGCCCCTACGAGTTACAAGACACTCGTTCCGCATAATACTTGCATCCTTGCCGCCAAAAAACAAGAGTGCGCCACACGGATCAGGTGTTTAAACATTCGGACTGCCACAATTTATAATCTTATATGTACTGGTCGAAATGGATCATGCAAAAATGGATCGAGAGTGAATTAACGAACCAATAAACTAACAAGGAAAAAAAAATCAAAGGAACGGAAGGCGAACTCCGTATCTGTTTACATCTTTAAAAGGTTGTTAGTGTTAGTATTATCATGATAGAATGGTTTGACCATAAATTAATTTTGATGCAAATTACTGTATATATATAATTAGCGCGTCTCCTGTGAGACCAGTCACACCATCAACTTGATGGTGTGACGAGCGCGAAATCAATAGCGTACCCCCCCTAAAACTATATAAAAAAAAGTAACAGATCTAAACTATAGAAGTAACATACCTAAACTAAAAAAGTACCTCCTTTAAAATTATATAAAAAAAAAGTAACATATCTAACGGGAACCTTTGTGTAATACCGCCTTACCGGAAAGACCACTTCGATTGCTTAACTAATTGGTTCCATTTCTTAACTAATTAATTTTAGCGCTTAACTAATTACTTTCATTGTTTAACTAATTGGTTTTAGTGTTTAACTAATTAGTACTAGTGCTTTACTAATTGATTTCATTCTTTAACTTATATGACACCAAGGTGGTCTTTTGTGTAAGACCGCCTTATATAAAAGTTTGTACATGTCTATACTATAGAAGTAACATACCTAAACTAAAAATGTACCTCCCCTAAAACTATTCCGTATAAAAAAAAGTAACATGTCTAAACTATAGAAATAACATACCTAAACTAAAAAAGTACCTCATCTAAAATTATAAAAAAAAATAACATGTCTAAACTATAGAAGTAACATACCTAAACTAAAAAAAAAAAACCTCCTCTAAAATTATATATATATATATAAAAAAAAGTAACATGTCTAAACTATAGAAGTAACATACCTAACTAAGAAGGTATCTCCCCTAAAACTACTCCGTATAAAAAAAGTAACATGTATAAACTATAGAAGTAACATACCTAAACTAAAAAAAGTACTTCCTCTAAAATTATATAAAAAAAAGTAACATGTCTAAACTATAGAAGTAACATACCTAAACTAAGAAGGTATCTCCCCTAAAACTACTCCGTATAAAAAAGTAACATGTATAAATTATAGAAGTAACATACCTAAACTAAAAAAAGTACCTCCTCTAAAATTATAAAAAAAAGTAACATATCTAAACTATAGAAGTAACATACCTAAATTCGCAAGTGTGAACTGGTCTCACCATCAGTTGATGGTGAGGACCGTCTCATATAAGAATTTGGGATATATAATTGTGTTGAATGTTCGTTATTCAGATATTCAGAATTGAATTTTATTTGAATTTTTCAATACGCATGTTATGATCTTCAATTCTTGCATTGAATTCATACCCTTTATCTAAATTAATAATGAAGGAGCAGGTTTATTAAATAAGTATAGATTGGTCAAGGCATAATAAGATAATAAAATCAATAAAAAGAGTGAAGTTGGACTTGAAGTCACAAATTTCATACCTAACCATAGCTCCATATGAAAGCGACTATCGATTGAAGACCAATATTTTTGTTGATAATTTTCTTAGTACAATGTACCCTATAATCATCCATGAAAACAATATGTGGTTGTACAAGGTTGTACCTCTTTCCATGATGTGGTCATACATCGAAAATTTATCATACAATCGTTGTACCTTCTAAATGATCGAGCAAACAGCAAAGAAAATAGCCATGATTTTACGGTTGTCGAGATAAAATCATACGTACATAGAAATTTTCCTATCGGCTCGTCTAAGCTACCGTATACGAAAAATTACGTATTATTTTAAAAATCCGTTTATTTTTCCGTGCATGCACATGAATAAGTCCAATTGTGATCTCGAGAGGGACCTTGTGATTACGACAACATCTTCCTCCATCCATGCTCTAAACCAGGGGTAGTCGGCATATGATAAGTCTGGCCTTAGTGGGCCAGGCCCACCAAACCAAAAAATTATAGTGTAAATTTAGTTTCATCCTCCCTAAAATTTAAGTATAATTATATAAGTATATTATATCGGCAAACTTACTGGCCTCCCTATTTATATATAAATTGTTTAAGATCCACTGCTATTCTAAATGGATTTTGGTGATCAAGAACATATGATGACATGTAGTCTAGTAGATGCATGCCCAAGTGCCCAAAATGAGTGTTAATTATGGTAGTATAATGTATAATATATTTGCTAGAATAGTACAATTTAGAAGGGCTTAATGATGGGACAAAGCAATAGGAAAATGAGAGAAAGAGGACCTATTGAAGATGAAGCACATGATGAAAGATCAAATTGGGTATGTGAAGGAGTATGAAAAGGACCACTTTGGTATGGAAAATATTAGTGCTTCTTGGCTTTACAGGTAGGGCTTATGATAGGATTCCACCATCACCTAATTTAAACTCACCCCCACAAACCTCATCGATCTTACATAATCTATTTTGTTATATTCTAATTTTATTTTTATTTTTATTTATAGGATAAAAATAACGAAATATAATGTTATAACAATGACCTCTTAGATTGTTCTTGTTTAGTGAAATGACATTTCTATTGTTGTACGAATAGGATTTTTATATATGTGGACAAAGAAAACGTCTCATTGATGCCTGATGAATGATGATGGTATTGGGTTATGTTGACGCTAATATGGAATTAAATTTTGTGTATATAGGAGTATTATATTAGATTGGTTTTAAAAGTTTTCATATATCCAAAAGAAATTTTCAAATTTAGTAGAAAATTAAATTGTTTATAATTAAGGTATAGCTTTATATCCCTATCCGGCTTTTAAAATATTAACTAGTGTGTGGCTCAGGCGATGCCCCGATTGCTACACTGAATAGTTAAAAATTTAAATTTTTCTTGAGCTTAATATTTGATAAAATACATGTATATTATAAAGTGAAAAACATTCATCTACTTCGCCAACTACACAAACACACTACGTCGTTTATCATGAAAAATAATTCTTTTTTTCAATTACATCATCTTACAATTTGTATAATTTTTTTTCTAGTGGAACTAAGTGATTCAAATTAATAAACACCAAATTAGATATATGCAACCATGCAAAACATTTATGTAGTTGATACTTATGAGACTTATGACATCATGTTTATTCATGGTTGTCCTAATTCTTTAATTTATTATTATTTTTCTAAAATAGTCAATAGAAAATAAATGATACATAAAAATTTAGTTGTTTTAGACTTCATGTTAACATTCATTTATAAATTAATATGAAGAGACAAACCACAATTAGTTGTTGGTTAAGATGGTAATAAGGATTATCATCCACACTTGAGCTTTGGAGTTCGAACCTCGTTGTACGTATTGATTTTTGGTTGTTTATGATATAACATTCATTTGTTGAGTGAATGATGTGGCGCAAAGGGAAAAGTACTACGTAACACATACAAAATTTTCTCAACGTCTTTTAATATATTAGTATAGATTAAGCTCATTATTTTTTCCGGGTACGTTAAGAGTTTGTATAGATTTCTCGTAAATTAAAAAAGTTAGTTACAGGCGGAAAAGGCAAGCTGAAAATCTAATAGAATTTCAAGTGCTTTGTAATTTTGAAGTTTGATTAGAACAACCCAAATCATAGGAATAGCTTAAAACTTGATCAAATTGAATTAAATCCGGTTTGTTCAATCATATTTGCATCAATCCACCAACTCTTATGATTCAATAATTATATAAAATAATGCCCTTATGAAATAAAGCTGGAGTGAAAAATGAATACTAAAACCAGAAGTAATTTTAAGATTATTGTTATAACAAAAGCAAGAAAGATAATTAAGAACGAGAACAAATAAATTTAAAATTGTTCACTAACAATATGTTAGTTACGTCCGCATGTAGAAGGGAGATAAGTTTTATTGATCTTTAGGAGTACAACTGCATTTTAAAACTATGTTATGACCTAAAGAGTTTATATAATACTCCAAATATGTCCCTGAATATTTGCAACAGCTTGACTAACAAATTTGTCAAAACATTAGTTTGACCATAATTATATGCAATTACATAGTAGTAAAAGCTTATTCCCTAAAAAAAAGCTTAAAAAATTGATATTTGAAAAATGTACATTAAGACTGATCTAACAACATACTTCGTATTACACAATAACATTTGATTTTTACATATGAGTAAGAAAATTTGGTCAAAATTAATATATGAATAGTGCAAAAGTCAAACTGTTGTAAGTATTCAAGAACGGATGATGTACACTTTAGATAGATGCGGAAAATATGCTCGAATAGATAATCCTAATTTAGAATAACGTATTCCCGTGATGAGGCATTGCAGAATGGGGACTTGACTTATTCAAAGCATATTCTAACAACTACTCCGTAACAAGTATGTTCTTCATGTGAGTGTTTCCGTGTTGGAACTAATTGTTCTACGTTGAAGAAATACAGAGAAATAAAATTGATAATCTACTCCATCTATCATCAATAAATTTTAGGATGGAACTCTGTCAACAGTCTTGAATATGGTCAAACTCTCCTACAACGTGGGATTGACTAGGGCCAGTATTTATCAGTGCATTATTAAACCAAAAAAATAATGCAAAAATTGGGCGATAATCTTCTGCCAAAAATCTGAATGGAAAACAAGCATAATGTCCACAGGAATCTTGTATCACATCTGAGGAATTATGACCATTATTCATAGCTGTTAGGAGACCCCATTATTTTTGCCGTTACATCCCTATCTAATCTTATAATTAACACTATGCTCCCCAATTTTATTTAATTTTATTAAAATATATATGTCATGAATAACTAACCCTATATGGCTTACCAAATACTTTGCGTACTTGAGTAGAGAGAGGGGACCTTGTTGACACAAAATATACTACTATTGGTTACAAAACTAGAATGATACAGGGAATTGTTGAGATCTAAAGATAAAAAATGCACATTATGAGTTAGACTCGTATTAAAAAGAAAAAAAGATAGCAATCAACTCTTAAGAACGGAGAACTACTCTTCAGTTACCAGCTCGTTTAATCGATGATTGAGTAGGTATATATGATGGAAAAACATTGTAAGCATATATTTAACGCATTGCAGTCTTTTTTTCCAGTACCATGCCAATACTCAAAGACTGAGGAGCTAGTTGGTTCTCCCCTAAATTGGTTGAGGCATCCCCTAAGTTGAGTTGTACTTGTCTCTTGCCCAATTTGCCCAATTTGCTCAATTCGGAATGCATAACTAGTAGATAAATCTTTTACTAGTAACTAACGACTTTTATTAGTCATAAGTAGATATATCTGATTTAGATAATTAATAACGCTTAATAACTTGTTGTACGTGATCTTGTCTGCGAACATGATTTGTTTGCCACGAGCGCATATATGAACAAGTTGAGGTAGATACAAGCTAGTTTGTGAACCTCTATTATGATTCTGGATATAAATCATGTCAACACACGTACCAGGCCACCTCCGTGTAATTTCATAACTCTTATTTTAAAGTTGAATAAAGATTGTATTATTTTCAACTTAATCTTATTTTATAATTTCATTTCCCTCCGTCAATTCAAAAAGAATTTAAGTATAAAGCAAAATTCAATTGCACTGAATTTAGTTTAATTATGAGAAAACTAAACACTCACATTAACATTCTTGTTATTACTAGTACTACCGCCACCACGAAGGATTCCCTATAAAATAATACAGAGAAAGAAGTACTCCATAATTATTTTCGAATTAAGTCCAATTTTGTATAGATAAATTAGTAAATTTGCGATTTGTCTCGAGTATTTATGGCTTAAGATTTTAGTACGGAGTAGTATATAAAACCAAAATTGTCAAAGTACATCATCATTGGATAATGAAATAAATGAAAATTTCCTAGGAATTAGCAAGAAAACAACATAGAAAACCAATTAAAACATGATTATTCTAAAATCATGATATTAATAAGAAAATAACCCATTAAAAAATGAGGGCAGATTTTAAATAATAGTAGTCACTAATCTCTATTACATTATTATCACAGCAGTTAAAAGAACAAAACATTGTCAAATTTATCAAAAGTTAAAAAAAATTACCCCAAATCCATATTAACACACACTAATTACTAATTAATTAAACTAACTAAGTTATATATAGTAATAATATGGTAAGATCATACTATAAAATTAAATATAAAGTTTTTATACTATTATTACTTGATGGTGTCAACTGTCAAGGGCTTGGCAGCTTGATTTCTGTTTCATCCCATGGCATGGTAAGATCAGCTTCAACTGAAACAAATTTATCAAAATCATCCCAACCCCAATTGCTGGACATGTCAATCACACTCATTGAGCTGCTATTACTTGTATTAATCACTGATTCTTCCAACCCATTTGCAGAAATTTGATGATTTTGATGATGATCCCCTGTAAAATTGTAGAAATTTGAGGAAGAAATCGAACTTGGGTTGTTCTCAAAATTACCAAGATTTGTGTATGGGAATTGAAGGTGTTCTTGATCATTGTTGTTTTGGGGAAGAGATAGAAAAATCCCATCAGTTAAGCTCTTGTTGTTGAAGGTAATGGAGGTTTCTGGGAGTGAAGAAGGTGGTTGCCGACCAAGTGTTTGATAAAATGCCTCAGAGAAAGTTGTGTTTTTCTCATCAAACCCATTTATTAGTGATGCTTCTCCTAGAGGGAGACTAAACCTTGTTGGTGGTTGTTGCTGTTGACGTTGTTGGCTTTGTATTAAAGCTTTAACGTTGTCATTGGAGGTGTTATTGGTTGTAGAACTTTTGGTTTTCGAGGCGGTCTTGCTACCGGAATTCGATGCCTTGAGACGCTTATTCTTCCGGCCACCGCCAACTGGGACGTTGCGCAACGTCCCACCTTTAGTCCAATGCCTCTTACAAGCCTTGCAGAAATGCCTAGGTTGTGACTTGTTGTAGTTGTTGTAGTAGCAAAACTTGGTGTTGGATGACTCACATCTAGGGCAATTCAGTTGCTCAGGTTGTTGTTGTTGTTGACCTTGTTGTTGGTGTTGTTGTTGTTGTTGTTGGGGTTGTTGCCTCTTCAATGAAGAAGGAGGGTTTGGAAGCTCTAAGTTGCTAGCTTGCAACAAAGCTTGGTTCCAACCATGCCTATCACTTGAAACTTGTTTAGAACTCAAACCCATTATTTCAAGAAACAAAAAACCAATCAAAGAACTTCACCTAATGCTCAAACAAAACCCTATGTTCTATGTTACCTTTGATGATTCAACCTTTCCCTAAAAAAATAATCTAACCTTTGGATCGCGGTACGAGAAGGGAGATGAATTTGAAGAACAACAACAAGGTTAGGTTATTGTGATTGTTTGTTTGAAGCTTAATAGTGAATTGGTATGAAGAAATATAAAGAAAGAAGAATATTATTGATCCAAGCTTTAAGAAGTGGCTAGGAAGATGAGGAGAAGTGAGCATATCTTATACACACTCTTTTGCCCTCTCTATCTATGTCTATGTTTTTATCAATCTAAAGCCTATCTGTAAATGGAATAGTTATATGAACCAAGAAATTTTTAATTTCTTTTATTTTTTTCTTTGAGCCTTAGGGAGGTTTCTTGATTGCTATATAGGCATTAGGTAGGGTAATATGAGCAATTTGTCTCATGATTTCAAGTGGAGAAATAATCTTGAATGGTTATTCATGTTGTTATAAATTTTTAATTTTAGGGGACGAGATACATACTTAAATATGTTGTATTTAAAGTGTAAATTTTTTGTTTAAAATTAATCATTTAATTCTCTATTATACTGTCTGACGTATATGAGTATATCTAATTGTCAAACTATGTTCAATTTTATACTAAGTTAATACGGAGTACTATGGAGCTTGGTAAAAGATGGATGATGTAATATGTGATTTGACCGTTTACTAACCGTTGCACGGACCACCACAAGTGAGTGAAGTAACACAATAATACAAAATCATGTGTGATAAACTTCACTATCACTCAATTTTTTACATGATATTATAATAGGATAAGAAAATAATTTAACCAAGTTGGATACTTAGTGATTAAGGTGATGGTGGGTTAATGCCACGTGGAAGAAGAAGAACCCTTGATAGTGCCTTGTTAGTTTGGCCATTAGTTTTGGACTAGTTTAAAAGAAGGGAAGGGAAGATCTTCATGCAATCCCATGAAGTAAACTTATAAATTTGGAAAGAGAATAAAGAAAAGAGAGAGAAGGTCGGTGCTGACATGGAATGAAAGGATTGCCTATTGGGAAGAAGTTAGTCTAGGGAATGTGGGGTCCTTTGTAGGGTACCCCTTGATTGGGTAAAGTGAATTTTCACAGTTGGCATCATGTGTACCCTCGTGGTCTTGTAATATACCTTAATGTTGGCTAATTGATTTGATTAACAAGATGGTTAAATTAAGGAATAAGGATGTGCTTGTGGAGGTTATGAAAAACTTATCAATTTATGTTGGCCTGGTGGGGCCAAATGATTGGATTAGCTGGTAAGAAAGTTGTTACTTCCTATATTTTAGCCATGGTAAGAATATTGGTACATAAGAAAGAGGAGAAACAATAAACTTATATATGTCATTTGTCCTTTAAGTATTATTTTATTTGCTAAAGAGATTTTTAATTTGTTTAAACTTGTCTTATCTGAGCTTATATTTACGTAATTAATTATCCGACAACACATATTGGCATTACAAATTAAGTTTACAATATATGAAGTGTACTATTGCGTAGCTCAAAAAGAAAAAACACCAAGGATATGACAGGAAAATTTTCATTAAACATGTATAGTTTTATGAACATTAATGGCAAATTTACATGGGTTAATTCTGTTAAAAACATTAACAATATTCTTACTTCCTCCATTTTCTTTTAATTACAAATTTACAATGTTTCTATTTTGGGCTGTTTCTTTTTAGCTGCATCCTTTTTTATTTTTTGCAATTTATCCACTTGACTTCACCAAACTACCATCATCAATACAATAATCCACATTTTTTCGTAATTATATCTAAAAATGGAGGCATGAATGTAATTTAGCACATATTCAGTTGCATTGCGAAAATTGGGGTGTGAACATTAAAGGTTGCAACTAAAACAAAACAGATAAAGTACTAGCTGCGATGTACTCTCTTCCACTCCATAGCGATCGATGTTCCAATTTTGATATTTGACACTATTTACAATTGAAAAGAATCTTCTGAATTTTTCCCAATGTATAAGAAAAAACATCGTATGAGGTCTTGTTTGATTCGTTACAAGAAGTATGAAATACAAATTATATAAAATGTGCACATTTACAAACATGAAAAATAGAAACTGCAACATCATAATAAAGCGGAAGAATGCATTATAGATTCTCTATATATGTGCTATATTCTTTAGTTCTATTCACTTGTATATATGGAATATGTTAGTTGAGAGTTGAGAGTTGAGACATAAGTTTAGTATGAAAAATGAAAATGGTGGGTTGGTGGATTAATATTAAGAATGCCAATGAAGAAGAGATGTAAAGCACATTTAATAATAATACGAAAATCTGAGTCCATGGGGCTTAAATAGTCGGCACTTTGGGTCCCTATTTATTCTATTATGACTACAACCTGCTACATTCCATTTTTCCAGAGTAGTCAGTATTTTGTCCTTAATTTGAAGATCAAATCTGGTGTGGAATATCATTTTTTGGATTTTTAAAGGAGGGGAACTTATGTTAATTTGCTAATTAGGAACAGATTTCGAGTGTATGCATGGTACAATGGTACAACCGGTTACACTGAATAATTAATCCTAGACCAAGAAGGAATAGGGTTTAATGAGATGGAAAAACAAGTTAGGGGTAAAGATCTAGTGGAGCATTTAGCATACTTCATACGTAGTACTTGTCAAGATGTGATTCCTAAAAAAATACGGTCGGAAATAATAATTATGAATCCTAAAAACATGGAGGGTGTACGTAACATAAATGACGGTTGACGTTGAAAACTAAAATCTTTAAAATAAATTAATAAAAATAATTATATAAAAAAGGGGAAAATGGTCCCAAAATATTATGCCAAAGAAATTGTTGTTGGGCCTTTTTATTGTAGAGAAGAAGAAGATATCCTACCACTTGATGACTTGGAGAGTTGAAGGTAATGAAAAATAAACACTATTGACCTAATCATTTTGTTACCTTTATTCATAAAATTGTGTTAAATACATTTTTATTACCGCCATTTATTTCCTCAGTATTCCATCTGTTAAAGGACAAGTAGAAATTAGATTTGATTAATTAACAGAATTAAATCGAAAATCTCGTTTAAAATAGATAGTGTAGCCCACAAATCACGATTAAGGAAATCTTGGTCGGTTTGTTTGTTAGGTAAAGCTACTCTTTCTAAACACCAATGAAGAGCATATTTTTTGTCGGACAGCCAAGACAATGACGACCTTAGCCAATTAATTTTCCACGTCATATTATAAAATTATATATTAATAATATAAACTATAATATACGAGTATAAAATTATAAAACAATAATATTAAATTATGACTTAATATTCTTCTAATAATTGCTAATCCAACAATTATAAGTGGTCTAATCTGTCCACTTAAAAACCTTTGCCAGATTGCCATCAAACAGGACTCATTTGTATTAATTAACAAATACTACTACTTAATCATTTTAATTAAAATAATTATACGTACGCGTGCTTCCATTATTGGTCCCTCTTGTAACTACGGGTTCTGGACTACGGAGTACATAAGTAAGCAACCCGCGTTGATGATAATCTAAGGTTAAAGGGGTAGTTTGGTTGACCATGAAACTAGAATTTCTTAGAAAGAAGTTTTTCCCATGTATTAGCATTTTCTAGGAATTAGATGATATTGTTTAGTTAAATATGGGAAATAAACTTCCATGGGAGTATTCTACTACATGTACACCTAGTGTATAAGACATCTTGTACACCATGCTTTTCAGGTTGAAATGACATATTCATTGTTTTCATTTTCATTTGTTAACAAATTAATGGTGGTGTACAAGAGAATCTTGTACACTAGGTGTACATGTAGGCATGTAGCCTTTCCACTTACTTAGGGGAACCTAAAGTAAGCAACTTTCTGAAGCTGATACATATACCCTCTGGGTATGGAATAGTGTCATACCCTGGGCTCCCATTGGTTGTTTTCACATAAGCAACCCCACATGAGATTTAAATTTAAATCTAAAATAGCAACCCCACATGGAATTTATAAATCTAAACCAACCATAGCCCAGGGTATGACACTATTCCATACCCAGGGGATATATGTAGCTCCATTTTGTAGGAAGTGTGACTTCCCATGTTTTTGTCAAACAAACAACCTACAATCTTTCACTTCCTAGGAAGTCATAATTCTCATTGTATTTCATGTCAACCAAACATCACAATTGTTTACCTATTTTTACTTATTTAAAGATAAATAATTTAAACCCTGTTATTTTAGTTTAGTTTTTTTCCTGTAAAAAAAAAGGTTTAGTTTTTCTTAATTAACTTCCTTAATTTTGTTTATTCTTATTTTTTCTAATTTTATCTTATACTTCGTACCAAGTATGAACTTAACTAAATTTATTTTCCTGAAAAATAAAATGAAAATAAAGTTAATAAAAAGTGCCTTAACTATAAACTTAATTAACTTATTTTTTATGACTTATTTAAATAAACTAAGGAGAGCATAACCTAATTAGCTTTGCTTTTCAAGTCGAGTAATCAACCCACAATATTGTGTTACTAGCCCGACCCATATATGTCTGACTACAAGTCTACAATATTGTGCGCTAGATACGGTAGGAGAGGCACGATGCTGGGTCACGGGGCATGTATGAACATCTTTTTAAAAAGTTAGCACGAATACGACGGGCTGATATTTACATCAGTACACCTATTTTTTAAGCAATAAATTAAAAAAAAATTAAAATTAGTAGGGGGGTCCGCTAGTCCAACACGATCCAACCCAACTTGCGCGCCTTAACATGTGGGACGGATAGTGCATGCATGAGCTTCATTTTTAAAAGAGAGACCTCGAACCTAATAAGGTACGACTTTCTTTCTAGACATGACTTGTTTGGGCACGGTGCATATACGGCGTGCGCAGTTCTAGTTGTAATATTTTTCTATACTCATACATACCCCTTAAGCTACAAACCAATTTCGAAATGAGTATTAATTATTCCTAAGTGATAGTTATTTGTGACCGTAAAATTAATTAATGTTTAAGGATCTTGATTCCGGCATGCTGCATGCACGTGGTATTTAGAATTGTGTAGGGCCACAATATTGGACCACCATTACCGACTTATTATTGACTCAACTTGGAATAACATGGATTATTGTTTACCGATTTATTAATTTACTAGCAAATTAAGTACTTAGATTGGTGCCTAATTATAATTTAGCTTACATATTGTTATCAAGTGTCACTTCCTGATGACTATGATGGCACAAAGCTACCACTCTCGATCTTAAGCTCCAATCATATCTAGGATTTTCTATTATTATCTTGCTTAACTATATCATCTCGATCTATTATTAGATAATTCGCCAGCTTACAAATACGTAATACTATGTAATAAGGTAACGTGAGTTGCACTGTTGCAGGGGCGGATCCAAAAATTTATAAATGGGAGTCTAAAATATTTATGACTAGATTTTAGCCCGTGCGATGCACGGATTCTAACAAATTGTTAGGTTAAAATAAAACTTTTATATATACCAACTACTATATTTATATATTAGATTAAATTATTTTTTTATTTTGGATTGAATTTAATTTTAAATTTAATTTTTAATTATTAGAGTGTATGATTTTGGATGAAATTGTATATGCGTAATATTAACAATTAATTAATAAAAAATATCTATGTGGCGCCTAATTATTTATCTATGTGGCATTCGACTTTTTTAATTCAAAAATAAATTCAAAATATTATTTTTCATTGGCCGAAAGCATTGGTTTTCCTACGTGGCGCTCTAATATTGGATTAGTGTTTGATTTTATATTGAATTTTATTTTAGATTAGTGTTTGATTTTGGATGAATTTTATTTTAGATTTTTTTTTTATTATCAGAGTGTTTGATTTTGGATGAAGTTGTATACATTATTAATTAATTAAAATATCTACGTGGCACCTAATTAATTATCTATGTGGCACTTGATTTTTTAATTCAAAAATAAATTAGAAATCTTATTTTTCATTGGTCGAAACCAATAGTAATCCTAGGTGGCACTCTAATATTTCAGCAAATGTGCCTCCTTTATATATATATATATATATATATATATATATATAAAAGATTAGATTTGCTTTCTAATTTCTCACATTTGCACCTTTCAAGGGGGCTAATTTGAGAGATAAATAGTCGAAAAATTAAAAAATGCCATAATAAATTATGTGGAGGATTTAGGAATTTTAATTTTGGATTTTCATAACAATAAAACTCAACACCTAGTTCAAATTGCAACAATAACTTGGCTCGATTTCAATTTAATATTTTGAAGGAGATTTACTTTATTACAATATTTGTCATTGAACAAATAGCACGCAAAGAAACTAATAAGAAAAAAACATTCTTAACGCTTATGGGGCATTATTATTATATACGGAGGAATTAATAAAGCTTCTAATTAAGTCTAAGAAACATGCAATTATACGTCTATAAAATTGGAGTATAAAAATACATTACTAGAAGTATATAACGTATGAAAATTACAAAATATTTTTTGAAGAAAAAATAACATAACTGTTTTTTTTGGTGTTTTTGTAAAAGCAAAATCATGAACCATTATAGGGAAAAAAAAAGCGATTAAGGAAAAACGATTTGCAAAGGGAAAAGGAAAAAAAACATGAATAATTTAGATGATCAACGAATGACAAGTAAAAGACATAAAGAAGGAAAAAGAAGAATCATATTTAATGTCCTTTTAAGTGGATTCGAACCCAAACATCACATGTACTATAGTATTCAAGCAACCGTTATGTTACAAGTATATTTCGTTATTATTAATGTAAGTTAATTACACATAAGTTAACTATTTCTAGTATAATTAATTACCCCAATATCAATTTTACAGTTTTTTTACAAAAATAACGGGGGTCCATTTGGATCCCTCCGAACCTATATAGGTATGCCCCTGATGTGATATACGGACTAACTTACTTGACTATGTACTGTAGGAAATATTACTGCAAAATCCAAAAAATGGTTATGTAAATATGGACCGAATATTTGATTTGTATGTAAAATTATGACGTGTTAAAGAACACTGTCTCAGAAGAAAAATTTGCCCCGACTATTAAAAATGGCATTGCCCCTCTAAATTTAACACAACAATCTGTCTTAATGTGCACTCAAATAAGATGAACTAGGAACTCATAATATACTCAGAATAATGGTTATGGAAAAATAGAAAGAGAGAAAGAAGAATGATTCTGTGTTTTTAACAACCTAGACGGTTCCCTTTTAAAACCCTAAAAAATCGTAACTGGAGAGAAAATCAAGGGAGACAATTAACAGAAGACAGAAATCAAGTGACTGTTACAAACACAATTAAGGTTGTGGAATGAGTTTCGTAACTAAACGTTCACGTAAGAGTTGAACCGCCAGTTTACATCTTGGCCCAAAAAGGAGGCCCCGCCACACCACGTACGAACACGACCAGAAACGGTTAGACGGCGGCGGCAGCGCGCGCCTGCGCGCCTGGGGTGCCTCCCTCTAGCCCAAACCACCAAGGGAAGTACTTCAAAGTATATAAACCTTACTGTACTATTTCAACAAGGAACAACTTCATTTCCCTTTCAATGTGGGATAAAACTTTCCCCCAAAAATAGTAAGGGAATTTTTACGCACACTTTGTATTATATCCAACAATCCCCCATAAATGTAAAGACAAATTAAAAATAATGAGAAAAAGAGTTTGGGAATTTTTAGAAGTGTTGACACTTAAATGTTGGTATCTTGTGATTGAACTAACACATAATGAACATTAGGAAATTTATTTATTGAGAAAGTGAAAGAATCTGGAACTCTCCCAACTGAGAAATAAATCCCAATAACACATATCTTATCTGAACCATTATGACTTATGAGTTCCTCAATAGTCAACCAACAAAAACCATTATACTTGGGAAGCTCATGAGTGTTCTAGAAAACTTGTCCAAGTCTTCCATAGAAGGTGGCTAAACCTTCACACTCAACTAGGTGATTTCATCAAATCTGACACATAGACCACCCATATCCTGGGATATGAAATCATTAAGATCTCTTGCTCAACCTCTCAACATATATGCATTGAATTCATCAAGTCCTTCTCAATAGGACCACCCAAAACCTGGGATAGAATTAATTAAAAGCTAAAAATCTTAACCTCGAAAAATGTACATGTCATAGGAATGAGAAGTGTACAAGAATGAGTCTTTCCATGGCTTCGTTAGGACACAAGAAACCTTGCGTGAGCAAGGTCGGGTGTCCACCATGAAAATTCCTCAACTAGCGGGCTTAACCCTCATTAATCTCGACGTATCAAGGAATAATCTTCTATTTAGTCCCTTGTTAAAGGATCTGATATATTCCTCTAAGATCTCACATACTCCATAGTGATTACAACACTCTCTATCAAAGTTCTTATAGTTTCATTTCTCACATGAATATGCCTCCTTTTTTCCATTATAAGCACCATTTTTGGCAATACAAATAGCAGCATATGAATCATAATGTAAAGATACATGTGTACAATGGAATATCATCCAATAAGTATCTCAACCACACCGCCTCTTGTCCGGGAAAATCCAACGCAACAAAATTAGACCCCATAGTTAACTGAGCAATACAAGTTTATTTAGAAGACTTTCAAGAGATCGTTGCTCTATCCATTAGTGGAACTTACCTCATCATTGCCAGGTACCTTATTTGCATCACAATAACCTTCTAATACAACAGGAAATCAAACATAATGAAAAGTTGCAAACCCTAGTCTATAGTACCTCTAAGGTACATCAACAAACGCCTAAGAGCGTTCTAATGATCTCTACTATGGTTATGGGTATATCGACTAAGCATACTAACAACGTAGGCTAAGTCAGACCGAGTGTATTTCATAATTAACATTAATCTCCAAAATTATTTTAGCAATATTCAAATTTAGACACATTATTACCTTAGTTATTTTTCAAGTGTATGCTAGGATCATAAGAAGTTTTAACTGGCACAACATCAAAACAGTTGAATTTCTTGAACACTTTCTTTACATAGTGAGCTTGACACAAAGAGAAACCATTACAAGTTTGGTGAATTTAACACCCAAAATCACATCAATTTCAGCTAAGTCTTTCATTTGAAGCTAAAAGGATATAAACAGTCAAATTTCATTAATAGCATCAATATGTGTACCAAAAATCAACATATCATCTACTGATCTACATATAAGCAGACAATAACACAATCAGATCATAACATTTTTTAATAAACACAAGCATTAACACGGTTCACTATAAATCCAAAACTAAAAATAGTTTTATGAGACTTTTCGTACCACTGTTTTGGAGCTTGTTTCAATTAATACAGAAATTTCTTTAACTTACACACTTTATTTTCTTGTCAAGGAACAAAAAAACCAGGAGGTTGAACCATATAGATTTCCTACTCTAAGTTGTCATTCAGAAAAATAATTTTACATCCATTTGATGTACAATCAACTTATAACTTGAAGCTAAATCAAGTAAAGCACGAACAGTGGCGATCTTAGTTACAGGTGAGTAAGTATAAAAGAACCAACACCAAATTTTTGAGTGAAACATTTAATTACAAGTCTTGCTTTGTACCTGTGAAATGCACCATCTGTTTTCCATTTTCTTTTAAAATTCCATTTGCAACCAATGGCCTTGCTACCTTTAGGTAATTCAACCAGCTCCCATGTACGATTAGACATAAATACATAATGGACTCTATTTCATAGTTAACAACTTCTTTCCAAAAACTAGCATTAATTGAATTCATTGCCTTATCAAAGGTTTTAGGTTCATCATCAAACAAGTGAAGAAATATAACTAACTCATATATTTCATCCACATCATTGAGTTCAGATAGAAACACAATCAAGAAATCAGGACCATGACTAGCTTCAGTTCCATGCCTCTTACTTTTCCTAGGTTCCATGACATCAACTATTGAACAACAAGATCGAGAAGGTAAAGGCATAGAAGATGAAGAAGAAAAAAGTAGACACATCATGTGAAGCATCATGAGAATCATTATGTGTAACAACATTTTTCTTTAAAGGAAAAAAGTTCTCAAAAAATTTAGCATCTCTAGATTCACACACTGATCTATCTCTAAGCATATAAACCTATAAGTTGCACTATTTTCAGCATAACCAACAACACATCATCAAAGGTCTTTGGTCCAATATTAATTATCCCGTGAAAAAGAAGGTAAACCAACTTTAGCTAAACAACCCCATACTTTCAAATATTTCTGATTGGGTACATGCCCTTTCCACAACTCATAAGGGGTTTTGTATAACTTCTTACGGGGTATTTTGTTCAACACATAATTATCAGAAAGTATGGCCTCCCCCCAAAAATTATCAGGTAACTCATAACTAATCAACATTGCATTCATCAGTTCTTTAAGGGCTCTATTTTTTCCTTTTATCAATGCCATTTCGTTGGGTAGTATAGAGAGCACATAGTTCATGAATAATTCCCTTTTTTTATCACAAAGTTCTTTTAAAAAGGTCGTATCACACTCACCGCAGATCCGGTGGATCCAGGTCCGTTTTGCAGATATGGATCTTTAAAATTTGGACCCTGTAGATCTGGATCCGGATCCGTTTATGGCGGATAGGATCTGGATCTGGATCCCGTTTTTGAGATCTAGATCCGATCCAGATCGTGCCCATGGATCCATTTTAAAATAAAATTTTATTTTTAATAAAAAAATATGTATAAAATAGTATGAACTTGAATTTTTTTTCATAATTTTGATATTTATTTTCTTTATACCGTTAAAATAAATTTTGCATCATAGGGTGAATGCATAATTTTATCTTTTTTTTGTAAAGTAGCATAACAATAATATTTTTTGAAGCAAAAAAAAAATATATGGATCCAAATCCTACCCGCAGATCCGTTGGATCCGGCGAATCTGGATCCCAAAACTTTGGACTGGCGGATCCGGATTTGGACCTGGATCCATGTGTGGAAAACAAATCTGGATTTGGATCCAATAGGATCCGGTCCAGATCCTACCCATTGCCATCCCTAACTAAGTCTTTAATATATATTACGGCCCAACTGGTTTTCTACTTCTGCCTTATAAATTAAGAACTTTTATTCTACCTCGTCTTTGTTTCTCAAGAGATACACTTTGGTAATTGTAGAATGGTAATCTTTAAATATAATGTAATATCGTTTTCCGCCTATACTTTCGGTATTCATAAAGTTAGCTAAGTCCGAGTGAATCAATTCAAGTAAATCAATTTGTCCAGAAGTGGCAACGAAGTGATTCCTAGAATGCTTAGCCTTAACACAAACTTCACATTTATTTTGACCATTTCTCGTTATGTTAGGAATTAAAGACATTGTTTTCCAACGTTTCATAGAACCATAATTAACATATCTAAATCTACCATGCCAAAGATCAACATATTCAAGCAAGTAGGCAAAAGTAGAAGTCATATTAATAAATTTAGCAACATCATGTCTAAAATATCCCTTCTCGCCAAATTATCCATTACATAATAAAACAAATTTATACCCTCAAAAATAAGTTTCACACCATCTTTGTTAAGGAGAGCACCTTTAAATTCCTGCGAAGGAAAGGAACATAAAATACATTCTGCAAGGATAAAGATTTTCCAAAATTTAGTTTAAGGAGAAATTTTCCTTTACCAAGCACGTACCTCGGGGCTGTTTGGTCCTCCAGTAGCTTCTTCAAATTTTGCAAACAACTCCTTATCCGAGAAAAAGTGCTTAGTTGCACTTGTATCGATAATCCATTCAGTTTTATTATCAACTAAATTAATTTTAGAAACTACACCAGCAATAATGTCATTTTGTTCTTCAGCAATGTGAGCTTGGTTCTTGTTTTAATCCGGTTTATAGACATTGTTTGCAACATCTTTATGGTTGTAGCATTAGCCTTGTGGCTTGACTTTTCATGAATATACGTAGTAGCCACCAGAACTTTTCTCGAACTTCTCATTTTTCTTCAAGTTTTCAGCCTTCTTGTTTTGAACACCAAGTTGCTTTGTATTCTGATTTTTCTTGAAATTTCCATCATCCTTGTTTTGTTTATTAGACCTGTTAGATTTTGGGAAAGAGGATTCTACAATGTTAGCTTTAACATAAAGTTCATAGGGAAAAAAATCCTTATCCTTCAATTTGTTGGATTCTTCGATCTTCATATGACTGACCAACTCTTCAAGGGACATATCTCTCTTCTTGTGTTTGAGATGGTTGTGGTAGTTGGACCAATAATCGGGAAGTTTCTCGATCGAAACATTAGCTTGTAGCACCTCTCACATCTTCATACCTTCTACCAAGATATCAACAACTAGATTTTCATACTAATGGACTTGATCCATGATTGGCTTGCCATCAACGATCTTGAATCGTAACCACTTTCCCGTAGCATATTTCTTTATACCAACATCACCTGTTCCATATTTCTTTTCCAAGGTTTCCGAAATAGATTTAGCAGATTTGTTATTGATAAAGAGATCAAAGAGAGAATTACCCATGTGACTGAGAAGATGCCCTTTAACGAATTTTTTGTGTTTTTTATACTTGGTTCGTCGAGGTTAGGTGTAGCATCGGCAACATCTGATGTCTCGGTAGTAGGACAGTGAGCACAATCTTGAACAAGGACGTAAGCAACCTCCAATGGCTCAAAAAATATCAGCAATTTCTGAGCCCGACCATCGCTTATAATTGGTACCGTTGAGGAGTTCCAATTTGGAGTGATCAGGAAGGGTTTTGAAAAGAGACGCATCCATAATCTGATTTCGTAGATGAGAACTTTGCTTCTAAATTGTAGGAAATATTATTGCAAAGAACGAAAATGGTTATGTAAACGTGGGACGAATATTTGATTTGTATGTGAACCGGTAACGTGTTGAACAACATTGTCTTAGAAGCAAAATTCGCCCCGACTATGGTGCAATCGGAAAAAGGCGTTTCCCCCCAAAATTTAACACAGTGGTCGGTCTTAATGTGCACTCAAATAAGACGAATTACGAACTCATAATATGCTCGGAATAGTGGTTATAGAAAAATAGAAAAGAGAAAAAGAAGAAGAATGATTCCGTGTGTATTTAATAATCCATAAGCTTCCCTTTTAAAACTATAAAACAATCGTAACTGGAGAGAAAATTAACAGAATACGAAAATCACGTGACAGTTACCAACATACCGCGCAAGTGTCAAGAAAACGGCCGGACGACGACGTAGCACGTGTGGAGATGCCTCTTTCTAGCCCGAACCACCAAGGGAAGTACTTCAAAGTATATAAACCTTACTACTATTTAAACAGGGAACAACTTCATTTCCCTTTTAATGAGAGACAAAACTTTCCCCAAAAATAGTAAGTGTATTTTTACCGATACTTTTCATTTTATCCAACACGTACTTTATATGAATTGGAGTATATATAGGTACAGCCTTACAGGTTCAATATGTGTTGATAATCGATTGGAGGGCAAAATTTTATCCTCGCCGCGCCCCTATGTTCCGCCTCTAGCTAGTAGTTTGATTGATAATTGCATGTACGATTTACGAACTTATATACCTTTTGAAAGAGAATAAAAGAGAAAAGGCTACATCTACACAATGGGTATGGAATAGTTCCATACCCTTGCATCTGATTGGTTTTGGTGCTGAGCGGCAAAGGTGGGGCAATTTGGGGAGAAATTGTTTTGTGGAATTGCGCCACTTTCACAAGGCTTCCCTTTCCCGCCAACTTTGGTCTTTTAAAAAAAAAAATTGGTAATTAATAGTTTCAGACACAATTATCTCCCCATAATTAGTTCCCCTAGAAATTAGCACTAATTAATTAATTAGAACTTAGCACTAATTATTAGCCTAGAAATTAAAATCGAAAGCTTCATTGACGGGAGTCAATTTGAAGTGAACTTCACCAGAGTTATACAAATTCCGTCAACATCAAAACTTCCGACTACCTCAGCCGAGAGGTGGTTGGTATATAATTCCGGCGGTACCAAAAGTTCCGGCCACAATAGGGTTTAAGAATCAAATTCCGATCACAGCAAGAGTACCGGCGACCACAAATGAGAGGGTTTAATAATCAAATTCCGTAGTCAACAAAAGTTCCAGCGAACACAACTGAGAGCTGGTAAATTCTATTCAATATTGCAATAATTATTTTGTTAAATTCGGCAATTGACCTGATACTTGTAGGTTATATTTAATCATTATCAAATGAAAGTATGAGTTAATTGGTGATATTTGTAATAACAAACAAGGGTGGGTATTAATTATTAAGTTAATGTTGCATCAAATCTATGTGTGAAATTTGGGTGGCGGAGTTGTCGAAGCCATTGATAGTAGAGTAGAGGGGATAAGGTGCTCAAATTTAGTATGATCAATTAAATACTCGAAAAAACATTTAGTATGACGTACCTGCATGCATGCAATGATAAATTGAATATTAATGCATAAATTGAAAAATTTAGTATGCCGTTGAATTATGTTTGTGTAATGGAAGCGTGAATTTGAAATTATGTTTGTGTAATGGCAGCGTGATGGATAACATAGAAGAGCATCCTAGGGTACCCATAGACCTGAATGAAAGTGGTGAAACAGAAGAATTACTTAAACATAGGGTAGGGATGTGCTTTCTATCAGGAGCCGACTTTAGTAGATTTTGTCATGAATATGCTTACGGAGAAGGTTTCGAGCTATTTATAAAAAGTAGTGACTTGCTGAAAGAGTTTAAGGCTAAGGGGGTTTGTAGAAGAGGTGTAGGAGAAAAAGAGGCGAAGCCAGATATGACGAAACGTATGAGGTTCAAATGTAAGAGGGGGGGTCAGGCAAAAACGGAAGGTTGTAATGTCACTGGTTGCCAAATGTTTGTTTATGGGGTTTTGAGGGGAGGAAAATATGAGATAACGAGGTGTGAGCTGGCGCATAACCATGAACTCAATCCTTCGTGTAGTAATTTAATGGTTAACTATAGAAGTATTGATCAAGGAACGTTTGAGAGAGCGATCATCAATGATAACGCGGGAATTAGCATAAATAGGAACTTCAGTGCACAGGTTCTTGAGCGTGGTGGGTTTGATAATATGACTTTCAACAATCGAGATCTGAGGAATGCAATTAATTTAGATCGACGTATGTCAAGGTGTTTGGGAGATGCAAAGGCACTAGAAGATTACTTCAAGAAGCAACATGAACTGAATAATGAATTTTATAGTTGTCTTAAAGTTGGTGAAGATGGGACTTTGTTGAATGCTTTCTGGTCTGATGCCCGGAGCAGAGATTCCTATAAATACTTTGGAGATGTAATAACATTCGACACAACCTTCTCTGTGAACAGGTGTTATTCTAAATTAACTTCTGCTAACCAAGTAATGTGAATGAATGAAATATCGGGTGCTAATATGTTGTTTCCCCATGCAGGTTCCGTATGCCCTTTGCACCCTTTATCGGTATCAACCACCACGGATCATCTATAATATTTGGGGCTGCATTAATCACGCACGAAGACACAGAAACTTTTGTATGGGTGTTTGAGCAATTTCTGAAGTGCATGGGTACGAAACCAAAAGGAATTTGTACAGATCAGTGTAGGGCGATTGGTAGAGCAGTGGAGGTTGTGTTCCCGGGTGTCCCGCACAGATTTTGTTTATGGCATCTGCTCCAGAATGCGTCGAAGAACCTGGGAACCAATGCCAATTGGAAAGATATTGACCGTTTAATACGTACAACTGTCCGTGATATGGTGGATCCGGAAGAATTTGATGAAGCTTGGTGTATAATAATGGACAAATATGGTCTAAGGGAAGCGGGTTGGATGAAGGACCAATATGAAACAAGGAGTCAATGGGCTCCCGTGTATTGTAGAGGCACTTCTTGAGCTGGGATGTCTTCCACGCAGAGGAGTGAAGGTATGAATAGGTTTTTTAAAACTCAAGTTAATTTACAATGTGGGTTGCTTACATTTGTGAAACGATACGAGCAAGCTTTGAAGATTAAAGCCACGGAGGAAGCAAATAATAATTTAAAAACAAGGGAAAAACCTCTGAAGTTTAACAAGACAATACTAGCGGAGTACGTTTTCTAGAAGTCGTACACAAACGCAATGTTTGCGGAGGTGAAGAAAGAGTGTGAAGGTTTGCTTCACACAAATGTTACGAAGAAGGACTATGCACTGGGGTCAGCAGTATTCTACGTAGTTGTTGAAAGGTTCCCCACTGTAATTTGGCGAAAAAAATTCAAGACCTTCGACATGACATGTGATAAGTCTAAGGGTGAATTTTCGTGCTCGTGCAAATTGTTTGAGTTTAGAGGTATATTATGCAGACACATAATCCGGGCCATGTCCATTGAAGATGTTGAATTTATCCCAGAAAAGTACATCCTAAATCGCTGGAAGAAAGACGCGAGGTCGTATGAGAACATAAAGGTGTCCTACTATGATCCAGAAGAATCCGCAGTGGCGACGAAGGCAAAAGAGCTAGCTCAAAGACACAACTATTTGAGTACTCTAGCTATGCACAACGACGTTACTCTTGCATTGTACAACGAGGCCACGGATAAAATTCGGCTGACTCTGGAGGATTTAGTTGGAATACGGAAGACCGGGGAGCGTGGGGATGAATCAAAACCGTGGTGGGATCCCGCAGCACGTAGTGTATTTGGGCGTCGTAGATTACGGCCAAGGGAGAACAATGAACGAGAACTTGTACGAAACGCACAACCTGCTGAAGAAGATGAAGGATGCATAAAAACCCCTATGGATAAGCGAAGAACGGGTAGGGGGAAGACTAGACGAACAACGTGAAGGAAATAATGCCCTTGGTCCAAGTATGCATTCTATGTTAAGTCTAATAAATGCGGTTCAGTATTAATTAACAAGTTAATAATTCAGTGAGATCAAGTGAGCTGAATGCCTAGCTAGAGGCCGCTTCAGTTCAAGTGGAATTAATGATATTAATCCACAGCTTACTCTTGACTGAACCCGTAGGGTCACACAAATAGTACGTAAACGGATCAAGTATTTAATGGCATTAAATACTCCATCTATGAATATTCGGAACCGACGGATCTTGGTTTCAGTGGGAGCTAAGATCGTCACAGGCAAGAAATGAATACTCCGGAAACGATGATATTGCCGGAAACGGAAATATGGATCGTATCGGAAATATGAATATTATCCAAGTCATAGATGTTGCCGGAAACGGAAACATGGTACGTATCGGAAAATATTATTGGAAATGGAAATATTACCAGAATCGGAAATATTGCCGGAAACGGAAATATTGTCAGAATCGGAAATATTACCGGAATCGGAAAATAATTCCGGAAACGGAAATATTGTATATTTGTTCGAAACGGAAATTAATTCCGGAATCGGAAATATTAAATATTTTTCGTATCGGAAATAAATTCCGGAACTGGAAATTTAATCGGAAGCGTATCGTACGAATTAGCATCGGACGAGGCCTGCCGGACGAAGGCCCAGCACGAAGCCGGGCCATCGCCCAGCAAGCACGCGCGCCACAAGCCCAGCGCGCGCCAAGGCCACGGATGCGTGGGCCGCGCTGCGTGGGCTGCTGCTCGCACGCGCATGGGCAGCCCTTGTGGCTGCCGTGTGTGTGTGAGTTTGTGCTCATGCGTGATTCCTAAATCTACAAGAGTTAGTGTATGATTAAATTCCTATTCCTAATTGGATAAATTAATTAAATAGAATTCATGTAGGATTCTAATTTCAATTAATTCGTATCCTACTAGGATTACGATTCCTTTTCCATAACTCTATAAATAAAGGCCTAGGGGTCATTATTTATACAAGTTTTAAGTATTCAAAACTAAGATTTTTAAGCAGAAAAATCAGCCAATATTCTTGCCTACCTAACCGAAAATATTAGAACCTTAAGGGCGATTCTAGTTGGTCAATCTTAAGGCGGATCTGGACGTGCTGTGGACTATCTACGGAGGGACGACACTTGGAGTCCTAAAGACTTGTTCTTGTTCGGCTCGGGCGCAGCTAGGGAAGGCACGCAACAAAGAGTATGCATCTAAACTATGCTAAATGATTATGTGTAAATAATATGTTTCCTGGCTTTATGGTTTTTCCGCATGATTTATGAACTGTCATATGAATCATAACCTAACAGTGGTATCACGAGCCCCTTATTATTTTCATAATCTAAATTGCATGAACATGGTTAAATATTACAAATTTGCAAGAATTAAAAGGGGTGATTAATTTTCGTAATTGTTAATTAATTGCAAATTGCGTTTATTTAATTATACGTACGCAGTTTTTCGGCAGTTTCTTCGTTACTCATCCAAATCGAGTGATTTTTGTGTCAATTACGCATGTAAAAGGCATTCTAAAATTTTGACAAAAACAGTATTTTTCTGCCGAACCCAGAATTCTCAAATTCGAAGCCTAACTATGACTTTTCGAAGGTTTTAGTTTTTCGAATGCAAAATTTCGTAAATTTAAGATGTTAAATTAAATATTTGCGATTCTTGTTGATAAATCTTGAATTTTTGATTGACCTACTGCATATGTTTAACAAGTTTGAATGCCTAGTCTTGTTAATTATGCAATCTAATTTGTAATTATGATTAATTTGTTGAAAATTAGAATAATTTAGAATTAATTTGATTTTCATAATTAATTGTAATTTAATTAGAAACCTATGATTAAAAACCACCATAAAAATTGTAAATTTACGATAAATTTTAAATTTTTATGACCTAGACTTGAATCCATAACAATCGGAAATCAATTGGATAATAAATTTTCGATTTTTCGCCCTAAAATTATGAAATTAATATTATTTATTAATTTGTCATTAATTTTAAATATAAATTTTAAATTTTTATGCGATTCGTTCATAAAACTTGCACGCACGAAGCAATGGACGCTTCGTGTTACCCTTAAGGGGTGTTGTATAATGCGGGCATGCGACGACGAGCAAGGGAGCTCGTCGCCCGTGCGGCACGAATGCAATGAGCAAGGGCGTAGTGCACGAGCACAAGGCAGCAGCCCTGCCTTGTGTCGTGTGCCACGAGCTATGAACGAATGGGCATGGGCGAAGAGCGAGCCAAGGCAGTCGCGTGTGGGCAGCAAGCGAGCTGCGCCACAACGCGCGCTGCCACGCACAAGAGCGCGCAGCCTCGCGCGCAGCGAGCGCAAGCTCGCGTGCCACGAGCGCTGCGCCCAGCATTACTCGCGCGCACAGCGAGCGATGTCGCGCGCCCAGCGAGCGATGTCGCGCGCCCAGCGAGCGATGTCGCGCGCCCAGCGAGCGATGTCGCGCGCCCAGCGAGCGATGTCGCGCGCCCAGCGAGCGATGGCTCGCGCGCCCAGCGAGCGATGTCGCGCGCCCAGCGAGCGATGTCGCGCGCGCGCACTGCGAGCGATGTCGCGCGCCCAGCGAGCGATGTCGCGCGCCCAGCGAGCGATGTCGCGCGCGCGCACTGCGAGCGATAGCTCGCGTGCGATGAGCGTTGGCGCGCGCAGCGAGCACCAATGCGTGCGGAGGCTTGCGATAGGGAAGCAGCAGCTATGCGACGAGCGCATAGGCTGCGCGCACATGGCCAGCAATGGCTGTGTGCGTACGGCCCATGGGCGTGCAACGCGTAGGGTGTTTGCGTTACGATTAGATCGTTTTGAATGTTTAATTTGAAAATTTCAGTTCACGTAATTTTAATTAATTTTAAAATTAATAATTTGAATTATTTTCTTGGATTTTAATTTTGAATATTATAATTATAATAAATGTTATTTATTCTAATTATTTTACTAAAATTAAAATCATGAATTAATTTAAATACGACTGAAATTAAATTAAATTTTTGGATTCAATTATAAATTGATATGAGCTTTAAATTTTAATTAAATTTGTATGTTTCCGGTTGGACTAGAAATACATTTTTATGTTTAAAATTGGTAAAGCATATGAATTTATTGGTTTAAGTGGGAGCGCTTTTTAGTCATAAACTCTTGATTAGGTCTACAAATCCTTAAGGTTAAAACAACTTGATTAGAATTAATAAGGACTGAATAATTGGTAGATTATTGGTGCCCTTGATTAATTGCTGCAAATGTTTACGTGATGCATAATGTGTTTTACTAACCAGCTATGTGGGCCATTCATGATAATGAATGGGTGAATGGTATATATTGTATATGTACTGTTTTGCAGGTTATGAAGTGACTAGTATGGCCCAAATAGGATAGAAAATATGGTCTGCGTACCATTAATTTGAATGTAATTGGTCTAAAGTACCAAAGTTATTTTTCAATTCAAATATGGTCTGCGAACCATCAAATAGTTGTAATTAGTTATAGCTTATCCTATTTGAAGAAAACGGTGCCTCCCACGGAGATTTTCAAGACGGACTTTGAAGTCAAAGCTTCAAGATGAAGTCGGGCCATACTAGATCACAAATATCTTATGCATGTTTTAAGTTATTTATTGCTTTAAATATGTCTTAAAATGCATGAGATCAAAAGCTTGATTATGTTGCATGATTAAGGATTTTAGTTCACTTAAAATCTAACCAACATAGTAAGAGCCTTAAGTTCCAAACTTAAAAAAAAATTGAGTTAAAAGGTGCCATGCCAAAATATACACTTGCTTGGATATCCTTTACATCAATCTAGTAATAGTTTTCGCTCAGCGAGGTGTTACTTATTGGTCCTAAAGGGGCAAGGTACACAAATAATTGTGAGTACATGTTAGTTTTGGTGAAACTCAACGATATAAGTAAGGAGTCCTTTTATGTCGTGGCAAATTCGATAGGTTTACCTAATAAGTTCTTAGACGTACCTATCAACCAAGAATAGTTTCTAGACTATTAGCAAAAGGCTTTTGCTTACCTAAGATGTTCTAGGATTAAGTCGACAAACTGTGCTTAGTTCTTCAATGATTTTAGGATCTTGGAATCATTTTATTCACACCTGCCGGAACACATAACTTGAATAAAATGCTTAATAAACATTGAATTATGCATGAATGCTAGAATTTAAGTTTATTAAGAGAAACTGTGAATGGTTATTTATTTGTTTATTCTTTTCAATTGTAGTTTTTAATATGGCAAACAACAATCAAAACATCATCATGGGTTCTGAGCTTATGGTCAAGCTGAACCTGACAAATTTTCTTGAATGGGAAGCTAAGCTAGTTGAAATAGTCAAACTCAATGGACTTGAGTATGTACTGTCACATCCCATGCCAAGCTACTATGCCAGAGACATGACCCCTGAGAGATTTTACGCCTGGGATGCGGATCTCAAAAAGGTTATGAGTCTCATGCTGAACAATATCCCTGATGATTGGGCTAGAAGGTTTGTAGCCTATGAACCTTTTACGCTCATCAAGAATCTGAGGGATATCTGTCGTGGAAGTACGGAGGACAGGGACCTGAACGTCCATGAGTTGATTGAATCAATGTCTGGTCTAAAGGTTAGTTCTCCCAACAGGTGTTATAGGATGGAGGTCCAAGAAACACATGTTCAGCTCCTTCGCACTAAACAGAGGGTAGGCGTCCCACTGAGGTTCCATGTGGATCTTATGTGTTCATATTTTGATCGCCTAAGTCTACTAGGAACACCAATAAGCGAAAGGATGGCAGTCTCTGTCTTGCTCAATTCACTACACAGTGGGTTTGGTTGCTTCAAGCAACTATACCTAAGTGAACCAAGAGAAGAAATAGTTGCAGAATTTATTCACCTTGTCAGAAAGGCTGAAATAGTACTGGACTGTGAAGCCAAAGATTTACTCAAGGCTAGAAAGAGACCATTTCAAGAAAGGTGGAAAGTCCAAGGGCAATGCTAAATCAAAGCAGGACAAGTCCACATCAAGCTGTCTTTATTGTGATGGAATAGGCCATTACAAAAGAGAATGTCCAAAGCTAAAGGAAGATCAGAAGAACGGAACAGTCGTTCCATCTTCAGGTATTTTCGTTATAGACTGTATACTTGCTAATTCAACTTCTTGGGTATTAGATACAGGTTGTGGCTCACACTTATGTTCCAATCCACAGGGACTAAGAAGAAGTAGAAAGTTAAGCAAGGGTGAAGTCGACCTACGAGTGGGAAATGGAGCACGGATTGCTGCATTAGCTGTAGGAACTTACTATTTGTCGTTGCCCTCCGGGCTAGTTTTGGAACTGGAAGAATGTTTCCATGTTCCAAGTCTTACTAAAAACATCATTTCAGTTTCTTGCTTAGATGCTAAGGGATTTTCCTTTATAATAAAAGACAATAGTTGTTCGTTTTATTTTAAAGAGATGTTTTATGGATCTGCTAGATTAGTCAATGGACTTTATTTATTAGATCACGACAAACAAGTATATAACATAAATACCAAAAAGGCCAAAAAGGATGATTCAGATCTCACCTATCTGTGGCATTGTCGATTAGGCCATATAAACTTGAAACGCTTAGAAAGACTTCAAAGGGAAGGAATTCTAGAACCATTTGACTTAGAGGATTATGGTAAATGCGAATCATGTTTACTTGGCAAGATGACAAAGCAACCTTTCTCTAAAGTTGGAGAAAGAGCAAATGAACTATTGGGTTTAATCCATACAGATGTATGTGGACCAATGAGTACAAATGCTAGAGGTGGTTTCAGCTACTTTATCACTTTCACTGATGACTTCAGTAGGTATGGTTATGTCTACCTAATGAAGCATAAGTCTGAATCCTTTGACAAATTCAAGGAATTTCAGAGTGAAGTAGAGAATCAATTAGGCAAGAAGATCAAGGCACTGCGGTCTGATAGAGGCGGTGAATATCTGAGCTATGAATTTGATGACCATCTGAAAGAATGTGGAATTCTATCAGAATTGAATCCTCCTGGAACACCACAATGGAACGGTGTGTCAGAACGGAGGAACAGAACCTTGCTAGACATGGTCAGGTCAATGATGGGTCAGGCCGAACTTCCATTAGAATTTTGGGGACATGCACTAAATACAGCTGCACTCACTATAAATAGAGCTCCGTCTAAAGCTGTCGAAAAGACTCCATACGAATTATGGTTTGGAAAGCCTCCAAATGTGTCTTTTCTTAAGATTTGGGGATGTGAAGTATACGTCAAACGATTAATTTCAGACAAACTTCATCCAAAATCTGACAAATGTATCCTTGTGGGCTATCCAAAGGAAACAAAGGGGTATTACTTCTACAATACATCTGAGAACAAACTGTTTGTTGCTCGAGATGGTGTCTTTTTGGAGAAAGATCACATTTCCAAAATGACAAGTGGGAGAAAAGTAGACCTCGAAGAAATTCGAGTCGAACAACAAACTCTAGAGAATGCTCAAGATGACATTCAAGATGAAACTCAGAGATCTTTAGAAGAATCTGGTGAGAATCATGGTCAATCTAGAAATGTTACCCCGCGTAGATCGCAAAGATATAGATCTCAACCGGAAAGGTACTTGGGTATTTTGACGAACGAGAGCTATGACGTTCTATTACTTGAAAGTGATGAACCTGCGACTTACAAGCAAGCTATGACGAGCCCTAGCTCCAAGCAATGGCAAGAAGCCATGCAATCTGAATTAGACTCCATGTCTGAAAACCAAGTATGGGATTTGGTCGATTTGCCAGATGGCTACCAAGCCATTGGAAGCAAATGGGTTTTCAAACTGAAAAAGGACAAGGATGGGAAACTTGAAGTTTTCAAAGCTAGATTGGTTGCAAAAGGTTACAGGCAAGTCCACGGTGTGGATTACGATGAAACCTTTTCACCAGTTGCAATGCTAAAGTCTATTCGAATAATGTTAGCAATCGCTGCATATTACGATTACGAAATATGGCAGATGGATGTCAAAACTGCTTTCTTAAACGGCGTTTTAACAGAAACTGTGTTTATGACACAGCCTGAAGGTTTTGAGGATCCAAAGAATGCTAAAAAGGTATGCAAGCTAAAGAAGTCAATCTACGGATTGAAGCAGGCATCCAGGAGCTGGAATATACGTTTTGATGAAGCAGTCAGTGACTTTGGTTTCATCAAGAACGCGGACGAATCTTGTGTATACAAGAAGGTCAGTGGGAGCAAAATTGCTTTCCTAGTATTATATGTCGACGACATATTGCTTATCGGAAATGACATTCCTATGTTGAACTCTGTCAAGATTTGGCTTGGGAAATGTTTTTCGATGAAGGATCTAGGAGAAGCACAGTACATATTGGGCATCAAGATTTACAGAGATAGATCTAAAAGGATGATTGGACTTAGTCAAAGCACTTATATCAATAAGGTGCTTGATAGGTTCAAGATGGCGGACTCCAAGCGAGGCTACCTACCCATGTCTCATGGAATGACTCTAAGCAAGACTCAGTGCCCAAAAACACTTGATGAGCGTAGACGAATGAATGGGATTCCATATGCATCATTGATTGGTTCAATAATGTATGCTATGATATGTACACGCCCGGATGTTGCGTACGCACTCAGTGCTACGAGCAGATACCAGTCAGACCCAGGAGAGGCGCATTGGACTGCTGCCAAGAACATTCTGAAGTACCTGAAAAGGCACAAAGATGACTTCCTGGTCTATGGTGGAGATGATGAATTAATTGTTAAAGGCTATACGGACGCAAGTTTCCAAACCGACAAAGATGATTTCAGATCACAGTCTGGGTTTGTCTTCTGCCTCAACGGAGGAGCAGTAAGCTGGAAAAGTGCTAAGCAAAGCACCATTGCGGATTCTACAACTGAAGCGGAGTACATTGCTGCACATGAAGCAGCAAAGGAAGCTATATGGCTAAGGAAGTTCATAGGAGAACTAGGTGTAGTCCCCTCCATTAAAGGACCAATAGCCCTGTATTGTGATAATAACGGAGCTATTGCACAGGCAAAAGAGCCTAGACACCACCAGAGAGTCAAGCATGTACTTCGTAGATTTCACCTTCTACGAGAGTTCGTTGAAAGAAAAGAAGTCGAGATAAGCAAAATTGGAACTGATGACAACATATCAGATCCATTAACTAAACCTCTGCCGCAAGCGAAGCACAACTCGCACACTGCAGCTATGGGAATCAAGCATATTGGAGAATGGCTTTGATGTCTCTGTTTAATGTTTTAAAGTTTTAGAGTTTAAATCTTTGTAAAACATTATTGGTTAATCATTCACAATAAATGAAAGGAATTCATTTTTCCATTTAATTTGTGGTTTATTAAATGATGAGTCCCTTCAACTTGACGATATATTCAAGATAGACTGTCAGGACCAGTCCTGTGACTAAGAAATGTCTATCAAGTGAACTTGAATGTCAAAGGTGGAAAATGGTCCCTAATCGGAGTTTTCTATAAAATTGGACGCATAGAAAACGTTAGACGATTAGAATGCAAGATGACTAGTAATTCTGTTTCTTGAACTATGTGGACATGGCAATGTCATAATCATTTGCATAGATACTTACTTTGGGAAGACTAGTATCGGACAAGACCTATGAAACTTTACTGTAAGAGATGAAAGTCTGTCATAAGTAAATTTCATTAAATTATTAGACACTAAATCCTCAATACCTGAGTGATTTGAGATTACTTGTTTGAGAACTGGTTGCTTTGACGTTGACCAACCGTCGCACCGTAAAAGGAGGCTATAAAGGCAACGCTCAGGTAATCACCTATCAAACGAAGTCTAATCTCAAGATCGCAAGATTGGGATTGTCCTCCCATAAATCGGGATGAGATGCTTAAAAGTTGTACAAGGCCACTCGGAGAGCTAGAAACTGTGAAATGCATGGCCGTGCTCGGATGAATCATAGGCTATGATTATCTGTTTATTTGATCAGTTGAACTCTGAAACCGAGGAACGCCTCTGGACATAATAAGGATGACAACTCTTACCTTATGTTCAAGAGCAAGCATCGAGCGACAAAGGAATTAGGAAATGCACACTTGTCCCTAAGGACAAGTGGGAGACTGAAGGAAATAATGCCCTTGGTCCAAGTATGCATTCTATGTTAAGTCTAATAAATGCGGTTCAGTATTAATTAACAAGTTAATAATTCAGTGAGATCAAGTGAGCTGAATGCCTAGCTAGAGGCCGCTTCAGTTCAAGTGGAATTAATGATATTAATCCACAGCTTACTCTTGACTGAACCCGTAGGGTCACACAAATAGTACGTAAACGGATCAAGTATTTAATGGCATTAAATACTCCATCTATGAATATTCGGAACCGACGGATCTTGGTTTCAGTGGGAGCTAAGATCGTCACAGGCAAGAAATGAATACTCCGGAAACGATGATATTGCCGGAAACGGAAATATGGATCGTATCGGAAATATGAATATTATCCAAGTCATAGATGTTGCCGGAAACGGAAACATGGTACGTATCGGAAAATATTATTGGAAATGGAAATAATACCAGAATCGGAAATATTGCCGGAAACGGAAATATTGTCAGAATCGGAAATATTACCGGAATCGGAAAATAATTCCGGAAACGGAAATATTGTATATTTGTTCGAAACGGAAATTAATTCCGGAATCGGAAATATTAAATATTGTTCGTATCGGAAATAAATTCCGGAACTGGAAATTTAATCGGAAGCGTATCGTACGAATTAGCATCGGACGAGGCCTGCCGGACGAAGGCCCAGCACGAAGCCGGGCCATCGCCCAGCAAGCACGCGCGCCACAAGCCCAGCGCGCGCCAAGGCCACGGATGCGTGGGCCGCGCTGCGTGGGCTGCTGCTCGCACGCGCATGGGCAGCCCTTGTGGCTGCCGTGTGTGTGTGAGTTTGTGCTCATGCGTGATTCCTAAATCTACAAGAGTTAGTGTATGATTAAATTCCTATTCCTAATTGGATAAATTAATTAAATAGAATTCATGTAGGATTCTAATTTCAATTAATTCGTATCCTACTAGGATTACGATTCCTTTTCCATAACTCTATAAATAAAGGCCTAGGGGTCATTATTTATACAAGTTTTAAGTATTCAAAACTAAGATTTTTAAGCAGAAAAATCAGCCAATATTCTTGCCTACCTAACCGAAAATATTAGATCCTTAAGGGCGATTCTAGTTGGTCAATCTTAAGGCGGATCCGGACGTGCTGTGGACTATCTACGGAGGGACGACACTTGGAGTCCTAAAGACTTGTTCTTGTTCGGCTCGGGCGCAGCTAGGGAAGGCACGCAACAAAGAGTATGCATCTAAACTATGCTAAATGATTATGTGTAAATAATATGTTTCCTGGCTTTATGGTTTTTCCGCATGATTTATGAACTGTCATATGAATCATAACCTAACACAACGGTCTTAGGTGATAAGCGTAGGAAGGTGCCAGATGCGGCTGTAGCCGAGGAAATAGCTACAAAGGAGGTATGTAATAGTATTTTATTCGATTATCAATTTATTGTTATTGTACACCTTGATTTAGAATGCAAAATGTGCAGGCCCTAATTCGTACCACTTTCGGTTCGACAGCTTGGTACCGGTAAAGTATGGTGAACAATCCTAGTAGCTCCGGATATAGGATTGACGTTGCAGGTAGCTCTCAGGTGGACATGTCTCAAGAGAACCCAGTAAATGGGTTTGATTTATTTACGAGAGAAAGGTCTCGGGTGAACATGTCGCAGGATAATCCGCCGAATGGGTATGATTTATTCTTGCGACGAAGTTCTCGGCTCAACACCTCGCAAGATATGTCACAACAATCTGAGTACAGTGGTTTCGATTGGAGTACACGGCTTGACTAAGTGGTGTAGGTCTAAATTTTTATTTGTAGTCCCAAAGATGTTTTTCACCCTAATTGATAATCTGTTAATGCGTAGTTGTATCAAAAATTACAAAATTGTAACGTAAAAAAATTTGTAACGTAATTTGTTAAATTGTTAGGCATTTTAGAATTAGTACAAGTTTGTTCAATTGCATGAGACTATGAGATTGTGTAATTAGTGTGAAGTTAGTTTTAGTCTGCAGTGACCATATTTTAGTATGACCAATTAAAAAAGTTACAAAATAATAATTTAAAAATTTAGCCGTTTTAGTCTGCAGTGACCATATATTAGTATGATCAATTAAAATAGTTAAAAATAATAATTTAAAAATTTAGCCGCTAGAACAATGTGTGTGTATATAAACCCTTTGGAACAATGAATTGCTCACAACCAATTTCCGTTCTATTGTTGTTCTGTTTTCTTATTTTTTTTGTAGAAAAACAATTTTCAAATTCTAGATGATTTACTGTGAATGTCAACGTCGGGTCTTTTGGAGGGTGTCAAGGACTGTACATCATCCGTTTATGAGGTTCTTGATATGCCAAAATTACAAGCAGCCTAATGGTTGTTCCTTTTATGAGTGGATTGATAATCCACACCCTATTGAGCTAAGTATTGAAATGGTGAACATGATTAATAGGAACAAAGATCTGGAGGAAAATACATCTGACCAGAAGAAGAAGATAATGGTCCAGAGCTGTGTAATTTTATTTCTGATAGCTACTTTGATTCTGGTTAGTTTGTGTAAGTGTAAGTGATGTCCCTAGAAAAATTATGATTTTATATTGGTGTAACCATTCCCTGTAGATGAATTTGGGGTGTTGTAATGAAATTGTGTTATTATTATTACGATTTATCCTTACACAGATTATGAAGGATGTTTGTTCTCATGTATTAATTAATTAGTGTACTGGAAAAAATATATTTAAATTAATAAAAATATTTTTTTGCCAAGTTAAGCGCAAAAAATAAAATTACAGTAAGAATCGAACTCGTGCTCACAGGTTTGGCATTTACTTCTATTGACCAATGTGACTTGTGGCCGTAAACATTGCACTATTTGAACTGGCATTGTTTATATTCAACTGTATTGTTGACTATGTATATTTTATGTCATATTAATATATTTATAAAGTGTGGTTAAATATTTCTTGGCATACTAATATTTTTAATAAGTGTAGATATTTTATAATATATTAGTATTTTTAGTAAACACAGTTAAATATATTATGTCATACTAATATTTTAAGTGCTTTTAAAAAGGTATTCTTGTATGTTCAGCTATTATTTGTTGGGAAGGTAGTTATCATAGTTAATCATGTTTGAGTATTCTTCCCGTAAAAAAAAATGTTTGAGTATTCTAAAGATAGTTTTTTTCGTTTTATGGTTTAAGGTTATAAAACACAAGGGTAATTGGTAGTGTATTGGGATAATTTACATATGAATCTTAAATGTGGATTTTTGTGAAATACTCCTTTATTATGATTTAGTTAACCCTAAATCAAAATTTGGTTTGGTTTGTGATAAAGTTATTGTTTACTTAACCCTAAATCAAAAATTTTCACAAAACATCAAATCTGGACCTGCAAATGATATTTAGTTATTACAATCAACAATATAAGTTAATTATTACAATCCACAATTCAAACTAATTATTACAATTCACACACACAATTTGCACACGACATAAGTAAATTATTTACACAACCCACGCACAATCCAACATCCATAATGAATGCAAGGCCTATGTAAGGTTTCTGTTACGAGAGGCTCTTCACGTTATTAGCCCCGAGTAGCCTCTTTTACGGAAGGCTCCTCACGTTCCTCCACTTCAATAGCCTTTTCTATAGCAGCCTCCTCCCAGTCCTCCAATTCAACAGCCTCTTCTACGGCAGCCTCCTCCCGGTCCTCCACGTCAACAGGCTCTTCTATAGCAGCCTTCCCTAAAGCAGCCCCCACCATGGCATCCTCCACGTCAACAACCTTCTCTATTGGAGCCACCATCACGTCAACAACCTCCTCCCCTATAGCAGGCTCCTCCACGTCAACAGGTCCGGCGGGCTCTACAAAGAACCTCTCCACCATATCGGTATTGTAAACCCTGACATGAAAGACACCGAGCCCAGCATAATAGAAATACAATACATCTCCTTGTCGAAGGTGTAAATCATCAACGAAATGTTTCCACCCAGCCCCGATGTACAAGAAATCCTTCGCACGCCAAATTGCAACGTGCCATTCCCTTGGTGTGTTTACCATACGTATCCTTCCAAAATGTAAATTCCTGCGCCATATGTCCTTAGCCTTCGTAAACTTCGGCGGTATTTCCTGCAATGATTACGTTCACATGGGGCAAATTGGCCGTAAAACAGTATTATACAAATATAATATACGGAGTGTATGAAAATAATGACAATAACAAGGACTTTGAGAAGAATGTATTTTACCACTTTGACGCGGTTGTCATTTAGCCCACGCTCGGTGAAGGTAATTGTAAAATGGGGGAGGTTATACATGGTGAGAATATATTTCTTATCGTTGGTGTATGGTTAGATGCATAATGCATGTTGGATCAATGCGCTTATATAGTACTCACGAAACCGCCAAAGGGCTAATATGTACAATGACCATTTTATCCCTTTAAACTTTAGGGTGGTTACTATTGTAATGGTAGTTAATATGGTAGTTACATTGGGGTGGTTATTTATGGTAGTTACACTTGTTAGTTATATGTAGTGCTTGGGTAGGGTAAACTTACATGCAAAACTTTCATTTTTTTTAAGAAATTAATATCGTAGGATTATAGTAACTGAATTATCTTGAAGTTAAAACAAAAAAAATTCAATCTTTTTAACTTCTCTTCACAAGTAAAATTTATTGAAATATGAAATAAATGTCATACCACATCCATCTAATCAATGTCGGCTTTAATTATTACTCTTTGTACACCACTTTCCAATGCACATATGACCTTGGCATGCTAGTTTGACGGATCCGTGGTGATAGAAGAAAACGAAAAACTCATACTAATTTAAAAAAAGTGATCAGTATGTTTTACATAAGGCGTAGAAGAAAACGAAAGAGTCATACTAATTTTATAAAGGTGATCGGTATGTTTTACATATGACCTTAAGTCATACTATTTTTACAACATGTGGGAAAGTTCATCAAAATGAACGCGTGTTATTAGTAATTTAAATATGGTGTTATGCTTATGTGATAGTGTCACACCTGTAATATGTGTCGTAACACATAATATTTGACTTTTTGATATTATTGGTGGGTCTAGTTTAGGAAAAAATTTGGAAGTGACACCAAGAGGTTACAATGCCTTTTGGTAAAACAAAAAAAAGGGTACGGTGTAAACTAATAATCTTGTATTAGGTGACAGACTACGAATTAATCAAAGCTAGATATAATCCTAAAATATATTAATCTTGTATAATATTATATGGCATAGTACGAATTTTATTAAGATAAATAAAATCCCAAAATCTAATAATCTAATATTATATTGGAAACCAAATTGTCAAAGCAAAATATAAGTCCAAAATCTATTAATGTTATACGCATAAAATTGGAAACCAATTTTTCAGAGCTTACTACTACTAAATGAAAATCTAATAAGCCCAAAAACTTTAACTAGATATTAACATGAAATACATCCGCTTACTACTTACTAGTAGTAAATGAAAAGTCATAATTAAATACAAAATAAGTGAAAATTTTGACAAGATGATGATAGAAACTACAAAATAAAAAACATAAACTACTACAGGATTCCAGGAATCCCTTGATTTACGAAACTTCCAACACCAACTTTAGTACCAAGGTCCTTCTTCATACATACCGGAATGCTCACCGGAGTCGCTTGCTCCTGATTCGATGTCGCCCTCCTCCTTACACCGTATGTAGTTGTAAGTGTGCAACCTCTCAGGCCTTCTATTCCTCCTCTCTCTACGTCATTCCGCTGCCCTTGCTTGCCTCCTTATTCTTCGTCACCTCTGGCGACGACGCTCCTTCCGTTCATCGCGCTCCAGGTCGTCAAACAATTGAAGAAGGGATAACTCAGCAGGTGAAAGGTTTTCCTCCGGCTGGACGGTGGTGGGGAGTTCATTGCTGATGGGGTTGTTATCTACGACGTTGAGCTGCGTTTCTGGACGGATAGTCCGGTCTACAATTGGGAGATTTTGGTGATTGGATGTCATGATGTTGAGAAAGAGTTACTATGGAGCTTACAGAGGGAGATGGGGAGAGAGTTAGAAATGAGATGAATTGATTTGTTGGGTATGGTGTTTAAATGTTGTATTGCAGGCTATTTATATATGTTAGGGATACAAATACGAAACGACGTCATTTGTTGGGTGCAGACTAAAATTCTAGTGTAGTCTTTCACTCTTGAAACACGAAATCAGACTAAAATTAGACTCTACCTCATTAATGTTTAGATCTTATAATTTTAGAGGTTGTGTAGGTTAAATGATCATGCAAATGATCTGGACCCTTGAAAGTAATAAACAAATATGGACCGTCGGATTGTTTAAAGGTAATTATGTTTATCCTAAAAAAAAATTTAATCTTTTGAACTTCTCCTATATGCTAAAGTTACTGAAAATATATTAAATGTCATACCAAATACATTAACTCAATGTCGGGTGTAATTATTACTTTCACTCACCTATTCCCAATGCACATTTGACGCTTGAAATTTGCATGTAAGTCGGTCGAAATTGGAAAACAATATTTCATACTAAGTGATGATAGTGAAGAGTATGTAAAAAATTATTTTTCTAAACGAAATTGTGTATGGCATACTAATTATAGGGAAGGTAAGGTGTACAACAATTTAGATAATGTTGGTGAACTTTATATGTGAATGCATTCAATTATATTGTAATGTGTCTGTTGGTTAGTGTGACTGTAAATATAGGCATGCAAAGTACTTATGATCTACCGTATGTGTTACAAGAGGAATCCAACGTGTTAGGTGCACAAAATACAGTTGAAGGTAATTTGCCAAAATTGTAATCCGAGGCATACTAAAGATTAAAGTAACAAGCAATTACTTAAATCCCTAGCAGACTAATTTCACATGGGCAAAATGATATAACAGGAATGTAGAAAGTCACTGTAAGGGTCCTATAAGTACAGCTTCCCTCGAGCTAGTATTACGCACTAAACATTTAAGAGAAGTCTAGTATATCTCCTTTATAATTTCCTCTTTCCAAAAAACCAACAAAAAATGGAGGAGTACCCTTGTGAATGCCCAAATCACCATCTTAAATTTGATAACTTCGCAGGCAGTCTGGATGATTGGATAGCTGAAGAGAAGGAGTCTTTCGTCCAATCGCTTGATAAGAAATACGGGCCTAACCCCTTGGTCCAATTCGATGATATGAACTCTCCATCAAAGGTAAATGCCTCATTGGTTGGGTCTATTCCAGAAATTAGGCTGGAAATTTTGTCTAGACTTGATTATCAGACCAGGGGAAGGTGTGTTGCTGTTTGCAAGGAGTGGGCAAGGGAAATTGACTACAATTTCAACCAGCCGCTTTACGTATGGGATTTTGTGAGTCGTATTCGGTATGCCAATTTTTTGTACTATGAAAGTCACCACTTAAGAAGTGAAGATGGTGTTGGCTTGAAGGCTTTGATCAGGTATACGTGTGCTTGTGAACTATGGAAGGAGGCCAAAGAAGCAGAAGATCCAAAGGCTGATGAATTGCTCGAACCAAGTGATGATGAGTTCGAGGATTATGATGCGACTCCTGGGAATCCCAGACTTAGGTGGACTTTAGAATATGAGTTTTAGTTTGGTATTATGATGATAATGTGTGTTTTAGTTATAGTTTAGTATGAACGTGTTATTTTATGTATTTCGTATCTTTAAGCTAATGGTTTATTTTGCAGCCATGTTTAATTTATGTATTTTGTTTCCAAAATGGCTTATGAATGAACAAGTTCTTGTTTTGATGTTTTAATTAATGTGGTTAAATTTAATTTTTAATGTGGAGTGAAGGATTTAAGCCAAAATGATTAAATTTGATATCTGGTTTCTAAATCCCCTCTTAATTAATAATCTTAAAAAAAAAGTGTATATTTAAACTTATAAATTCAACTATAGTGTTTTGTAAAAATGTAATTATCATTTGTGAGTTGTTGTTTTAGTAATTATCATTGTATCTTTTTTTGTTCTAACTAGCTCTTAAGCCCGTTCCAAGAACGGGCCAATTAGTGGTTGTTAAACTTTCTTTTGAAATTCATTGTTTTTGGAGGGCTATCTTGTGTTTAAGTAGGAATATCTCTACAGTTTAAAAAGTGGGATAGTTGTTACTATTCCTTATGAACAGTAACTCCATGTACCAATTATTTATTTTAATTTTAACAAATTATCCTAATTTCTTTTTTAAATAATTATGTTTTGTTGTCTCTGCTTCCAAAGGAACACTTCATTGTTAACCTCAAAATTAAAATATGTCTCTGGTCTTGCATGAATTATGGTCTTTTTTTTCTAATTTTGATGAGGTGGGGGTGAAGTCATAGAGGTGTTGATTTATTTAGAAAGAAAATAATCAGTAATTTGATATTTGGAGGATACGCACATTAACTCCATGCACCAATTATACATTTTAACTAATTATCCTAATTTCTTTTTTAACTAATTTGTCAACTACCTTTATTAAGGGCAATAGTCTTATTGCCACTCTAATCTAAACACTTCACTGCATATATTTTTGGTACTCGGTCAACTCATACTCCTTAGTTAATAATCTTGCACTAAGTACGAAGTATATTTAGAGTTGGGTACATGTACCAAATGTATATTTTTTTGTATTAACTTTATCGGTTTTGTTTATTTACGATTTAGTACAACCGATCAATAAGAAGAAAAAAATTGGATGTTGAGTACACCTAATTTCTCATATACATTAGCATGTAGAACATGTACTGTGTATAGTATTGAGTATCCAACTTGTGAACTCTTTTTTTTTAAAAGGAAAAATACATTGAAATTAGAATAGCCTTCTATCATTATTGTATCATAATTTATCAAGGATAGCCTTCTAGCCAGCTACTAGTATGATTTAAAAGAGGTGAGGAATTTGAAGGTTAAAATAATATACTTTATAAAATTAAATTTAATTAAATGATGAAATTAATATTAAGTATTAAAGAAAGAGATGAAGTGGAAAAGATTGAATACTGATATATGAATTAAAATGGTAAATCGATGTTGAATGGAGAATATGAAGTGGAAAAGGTGTTAGAGTCGTAAAAGTATAAGAAACAATTGGAAAAAAAATGATGAATTAAAAAAGGGGATGCCACATTTCAAAAAATGATGCATGAAAAAAAAAGGAGATGCCACATGTCATCTATAGATTTATGGTTTTGCTTTTTAAATACTCCGTACTAGGTATAGATTTGATTTAGCTTTAATTATAAGAGAGAATATATGATTTAAATAGAGGTGAGTTATGAAAGTTGAAAAAATACATATATTAAAAAATGTATTCGTATTGAGTGTTAATCGGGAAGATGGAGCGAAAAATGTTGAATGATAGATTGGTGTATTGATGTTGTATGAGTAAGATGGAGTGAAAGAGGCGATTCGAGTTGTATAATATATTAAACAACAAAGGAAAAATATATGAAACAACAAAGGAAGTGTAACTTTTACGGAGTGACAAAGATTTGTAAGTCTTCGATCCTTGTTACATGTTATTTTGTTGTATTGACTGGTCATGATGCTAATTAGTGGTGGCGTGGCGTAATGAGGATAGGTATACGTGTCTACATTAGTACAGATTCAATTTTCAACCCTTCACTTTCGCATCCTAAACTGATTCTTCGACATTTAAGTAGAACTAAATACTTCACATCATAGTAATTCTACACGGCGTATTTAGTTCATCGGAAATGATAAAGGTCGCAACATGCGACCTTTAAGCCGTGTCACAATGATGACATGTCATGCTTATGTGTCGTGATTTAAATTGGAAACTAATATATTTAAATTATATAACCTATTATATATATTTCAAAATATTGTGATGACGCAAACCTACGTGGCGCCTATATGTACCAATTAGATTCCAACACGTAAGATTGCGACAACTAAATGTTATCGCTACTTGCGACCTCTATCATGACTCATAGTTCATACTATGTTTTTAAATTCGCCACTCTAGAAAACTTATTCGTAAAAAATGGATCATACTATTTTGGGAAATAGGGAACTATGATAATACGCCGTTTATCTCCAAGTAAGTAGTTTCATAGACAAATCTGAGCCGTTTATCTAATTTAATCGTAGCCATCGAAATCAACGAAATCCAGTATAAATCCAATTCGTACTTCACAGTGTTTTTTACCTAAAAAAGCGCCTCCTTCTTCTCAGTATCTCCAAGAATCCACCCTTTCCACAAATGGCTTCCTCTAATTCCAGTTCCTCTGTTTCTACTGTCCCTAAGAAACGAGTGAAGTTGAATCCAATTCGATCTCCACCTGTTCCCACTCCTGCACCCGTTCACGTCCATGAGTTAAGCACTAGTTGGACGGGCGTAACCTCCACTACCCCTCCTAGCTTAACCTTACCAGGTCTTCATATTAATATGAGAAACTACTACGGGATCGGGCTTAATGGGAATCCTTACAACATTTCTACTTTCACCATGAGGGACATTATGATGAATCCGTTGGATGTCCCCCAAAGTCTGTGGAACCTTTTCATGGTTTTGCCGGGTGCTGAGGCTGAACTGATACCGGCACACATTCCATCCTTCCAAGATGTTGATTCGATGTCTAAGGTAGTCGGAATTGTCCTAAGGTGGTGGACAGATAAGTTGGCTGCTGGTTGTGTCGATAGGATTGTTATACCCTCCGAGCTTCAATTCCTTTCGGATCCGGAACCAGTACTTCCTCAGCAACAATATCAATTGGTAATTTCTGAAGAATGGGTTAGGGCCCAGTATGAATTGAGTTGTAACAACGTCACTCTATTCAGGTGTTACAAAGAGGACGCGAGATAAATTTCCTTGTCCTGTGCTTGGGGTTGGAAGAGGGGAACCGAGAAGTTGATGGGTGGCTTAAAATTGCGGAAGAATGTGTCTGAGATGTATAGCCCGTACCTTGAAAGGTATGTTTCAGAGAACAACATTTCATACGACGCGATGGTTGAAACTAAAAGCCTTCCTAAGCTGCCTAGGCTTATGCTTGTCGTGTTATGGAATGCAAGGGGGATTGCTCGAAGATGGTTCAGAGGGAATTATGATCAACTAATCGAAGATCACTACCCTGACATTTTGGTTATTACTGATACAAGAGTTTCCAAACCTAATGCTGAAGCTATACTAATGACTCTCCCCGAGTTTGATTCAGTACGCGTAGTGGAGGCATGTGCATTCACTGGTGGGATTGCCATCCTATGGAATTCGTACAAAAACGATTTCATAACTGTTTCAAAGGAAGAGAGAGCTCTTCATGGTGTTATTCAAGGTAAAACAATCACTTATTGAATTTAGTTTTTTTTATTTCAGTAACTAGAACAATTGAAAACGACTTAAATTTTGACCACTATTTTTGTTTGTTGTTTTCAAAAACAGGGCCGAAGAATTGAAGTCAAGGATTAGCCTAGTGGTCAAAGTTGAAGTGTTCGATTTGTCGATGGAACACGTCTGGTTTTTGGTTATGTAATAGCATTTTGTTGATGAACTAGGGTATGGTTAATGTATTGAGCTTGTGTTGAGTTCATCCCAAACATTTTGTATAATTGGCCATAATTTATAATCATGTTGCGTAATTTTGTTATGAATTAGTGTTTGGTTAATGTATATTTTTGATAAGGTTAGTATAAAATAGGATAATTTATAATCATGACGTTAATTTTTGATAAGGTTAGTATGAAATATGTTTCTATTACAATAGGTTTATGTCTGTTTTTGTAATTAGTAAAGGTTAGTATGAAAAACCTAAATTAAATTGACGTAGTGCCTACACTTTAAAAATAATAAGTAAATCTGGACCGCGCCACGTGAGGACGTTACAAAATATAATATGTAAACTTGTAAATAATAATTAAAACACATAGGAACAACCTTCATAGATGTTATCCAATAATAAAAAAAATGTTAAGCACATTTTATTTCAACAGTTAGGGTTTAGGGTTTAGGGTTTAGGGTTATGTGCACGTGCATACTGACGTCATCGTATCATACTAACGTCAAAGTATGTTTAATTAAACTAATTCCCACTACGTTCTCACCTCAGCAATGACAATGTCATACTAAAAGTATATTTAAAAGCAGATTAATTGATTAATTGAACATTATTCTACAAAAATTCCATCTTTTATGTTGGAAAAGGAGATAATCTTAAGGTATAAGATTACTTTAATAATTGTTTAAATCGGCCCTAGACCCGAATTAAAAACTAATAATATCATGAACCTGTGGGGAAAAAGAAAAAGAGATGAAGGAAAAATGACTTGCAAAGGGAAAAGAAAAAGATAAACAAGAATAATTTAGATGATCACCGAAGGACAAGTAAAAAATAAAACGAAAAAAAATAAACATGATCGAATAAACAAGAGGTTAAAAAATATATACCTAGTATCTATAAACTAAAATCATAGGTGATGTGTCCTCACCTCATCAATCTCCCTTTTTTTTTTTTTTTTTCATAATTAAAATAGAAAACTAAAAAGATATCAATATTAATGTGTACGTGTATTAAAAGATGGAAATCCCAAAAGACTTCCCATTAAAAAAACCTAAAATACACCACTAAAATAAAATAATCAAAACTTAATTAATGGTCTAACTTACATTGCTATTAATATTCCATAACAATAACAATAAACATTAGTATTTATGAGTTAATAGTTTAAAAAAAAATTAACTCGGAATAAATCATAAGAAACTAAACACCTTCTTCATCAACCTCTCATCTTCCATGCACCCTCTTATACATAATTTGACTAACAATCATTTTTGTTGTATCACTTGCACAATCATTCTATATTATCATATCATTTTCAGAGGTGATATGTGTTTTACTTTGTGTGTCTATTATATATATATATATATATATATATATATATATATATATATATATATATATATATATATATATATATATATATTTCTTTATGGCTAAGTTTGATTTTTCGTCAATGTATTATAATTATTTTATTAACTGTTTGTTTTTCTATTGACATCATATTATATATCACTATCGTTGATTGTTCCTTCCAAATGTTGTTAGATTAATTTATTAACAATCTTAAATATATAAATGTGGTTCTATTTAATTATATATTTAAATCATAATACCTAAAGTTATTGTATGTTGAGCAACACAAGTTCGTATAACACCTTAAAAATGCTCCAGTGCATTGCACGGGCCTCAAATGCTAGTTATATTTAACATCCTTTTAGGAGGATTCGAACACAGACAAAATGTGTAAAATAGTATTTAAGCAACCACTGTGCTACACGTATATTTCATTGTAATTAATGTACGTTAATTATACATTAAAACCTGTTGATTATACTACTACACAAGTTTTGGGTAGGGAAGAGTGATCAGACATATGTTTCAAAAATATACTCCACCGCATAAATGTTTCCATTTTAGAGACTACTATGTTAGCCTTTCCGATAATTCGAGGTTTCAAATCATAGTCAATTTGTCATTTGCTAATACTAGATTCTAGAGGTTGTGTAGGATAAATGAACATGCAAATGATCTGGACCCTTGAAATTGTTAAACAAATATGGGCCGTCTGATTATTTAAAGGTCATTTTTATTTATGTGCAAAAAAATTTCAGATTTAATCTTTTGAACTTCTCTTATAAGCTAAAGTTACTGAAAATATATTAAATATCATACCAAATCCATCAACTCAATGTCGGGTGTAATTATTACTGTTACTCACCTATTCCCAATGCAAATTTGACCTTTGAAATTTTCTTCCGTCGATATAGGTAAAACATCTTTCATACTAAACTAAGATATCTAAGAATATGTAAAAAATTTATTTTATAAACGCATTTGTATATGGCATACTAAATTTAGGTGTAGATCATTTTAGATGATGTTGGGGACCTTTTAGATGTGATGCATTCAATTATTCTGTCATGTGTCTTTTGGTTAGTGTGACTTTAAATATAGGCATGCAAAGTACTTATGATCTACCGTTTGTGTTACAAGAGGAATCTACCTTTGATGCAAAAAATAATGTTGAAGGTAATTTGCCATAATTTTAATACGAGGCATACTTAAGATAATAGTAACAAGTAATTATTAAAAATTCTCGCAGACTATTTTCACAAGGACAAAATGAAAAAACAGGAATGTAGAAAGTCACTGTAAGGGTCCTATAAATATACTTCCCTCCGGTAAGTATTACGCACTTATCATTTAAGAGAAGTCTATACTCTCTCCTTCTCTCTCCTATATAATTTTCTCTTTCCAAAAAACCACCAAAAAATGGAGTACCCTTGTGAATACCCAAATCACCATTTTCAATTTGATAAGTTCGAAGACAGTCTGAAGGATTGGATTGCTGAGAAAAGGGAGTCCTTCGTCCAATCTCTTGATAACAAATTCGGGCCTAACCCCTTGGTCCAATTCGATGATGTCTACTGTCCAAGGAAGATAAGTGCGTCATTGGTCGGTTCAATTCCAGAAATTAGGCAGCAAATTTTGTCTAAACTTGATTATCAGACCGGGGATAGGTGTATCCCTGTTTGTAAGGAGTGGGGAAGGGAAATTAACTACGATTTCAACCAACCCCTTTACGTATGGGATTTTTTAACTCGTATTTGGTACGCCAATTTTTTCTACTATGAAAGTCACCACTTAAGAAGTGAAGATGGTGTTGGCTTGAAGGCTTCGATCAAGTATAAGTGTGCATGTCAACTATGGAAGGAGGCCAAAGAGAGGGAAGATCCAAAGGCTGATGAATTGCTCGAACCAAGCGATGATGAGTTCGAGGATTATGATGCGACTCCCGGGAATCCCAGACTTAGGTGGATTTTAGAATATGATTTTTAGTTTAGTATTATGATGTTAATGTTTGTTTTAGTTTTAGTTTTAGTTTAGTATGATGATGTGAATGTGTGGTTTTTAATTTAGTTTAGTATGACTGTCTTAATTTGTGTATTATTTATCTTTAAGGTAACGCCTTATTTGCGGCCATGTTTAATGTTAAATCCAAAATGGGTTTTGAGTGAACAAGTTCTTGTTTTGATGTTTTAATTCATACGCTTAAATTTTATTTTTAACGTGTAGTGAATGATTTAAGCAAAAATGTTAATTTTTATAAACGACTCAGATTTTTCAATCAAACAACGTTTTTAGAGATAAACGACGTATTATTATGGTACCCTGTTTTTACATATAGTATGATCCATTTATTAGTATAAGTCACGTTAACAAATTGAATATCGGATTGTTAACGAGTCGATCTCTAAACGGGTCGGATTCTAGTCGGGTTTGTGGGATTGTAAGTGGGTCGGAGTGTAAACGGGTTAATATCGGTCCAGATTTTAAACGGGTCGGATTGTAGTCGGGTTGGGTCGTATCGGATTGTTGACGACCTTTACCTTTTAATTTAAAGCTCCTTTATAATCTATACTTATACTCCGTATATTAAAAGTCGTCCTAAAGAACGTATACGTGTCACGTACGCCCAGTGGAGGACCTAGAAATCAAATAATGGTAAGGCACCGTAATTTAAAACTTCAGAAGCAGCAAATGATTGCTTAACGTTTAGTTAATACGAAGAATTCGAAATAACACCATCCTTATTATTGTAACTATTGACATATCAGGTTTTTTTTACTATCAGATTAATACAAAAGTAAGTTTACAATACTAAAAGTCATTTTTAAAAAAAAATTGTACGACAAATGTACTAAAAAGGAAATTGGGAAAAGATAAGGAGGGAGGAAAAACAAAAGCAAAAGAAAGGAAAAAATACAAAAGACAAATAAAAAATGAAATGAAAGGGATAAAACCATTGAAAAATCACGGGAGAACAAAACGGAAGAAAGGGAGACATCAAATTAAAAAAAGATAAGGAGAAAGAAAACAAAAAGAAAGGGAAAAAGCAAATATAAATTAAAAAGACAAATAAAAAATATAATATAAGGGATAAAACCATTGAAAAATCACTTAGAATAAGATGGAAGAAAAAAAAATATATAATAATATACACATTAGTTACTACTCCCTCCGTATTTTTTTAAGAGATACACTTGGCTGGGCACGGGTATTAACAAGAATAATTTAATGAAATAAAATAATAAAGCAAGTGGGGTTGGATCGATATTTTAATAATTAAATATGTAGGGACCATGTCATTTTAGTGGGTGGAGGGTGGGGTGAGTTTATGAAAATATTTGTTTAATAGGATGGTGGGTGATAGGGTATATTAGATGTATTATTTAATTAGATGGTGGGGTTGATAAGTTACTAAAAATGGTAACTGTATCTCTTAAAAAAATACGGCCGGAAAAGGCAAGTGTATCTCTTAAAAAAATACGGAGGGAGTAACTTCTTAACCGAAATGAAGATATAGAAATGATGTTTTTAGTAACACTTGGAACATGGAAACACTCGTCCAGTTCCAAAATGACCTTTCCGTTCCTCAGATATTTCTTCACCTAAGAAAAGCTGAAATTGAAACTACTTAATTACAACTAGTTGTTACTTTGTTAGTACGCAAACCATAGACTTGATTACAAAATTTGGTACTTTATACCATCTATCTATTACTATATACTAAAAGAGACACCAGGAATGACACGTGTCATCTCCTGGTGCGATTTTTTCCCGCCAAAATGTTTTATTTTTTATTTTTTTACTTTTAAATAATTAAATTACATTACGTTTTTTTAGGAAACTAAGATAAAAATATATTTTAATTACCATAGATGTGTACTGCATAATATATTATTGGTATAACTTTAATATTATTTTTTCCTTTATCATATACTTTTATTTATGTATTAGTATAACTTTTTAATCTGATAAGAAATATAAAAAATATTGATAAATGAACTTCTAATGTTAGTCTACTATTAATGATATAATACATGGTAACTGGTAAGTAAGAATGTTAATTAAAATAATAATACATGGTAAGTAGACTAACATATAAGTTTATTTATCAAGATTTGACTCAATTCAAAATATGTTGTATTTGACTAACTCGGTTATGGTCGGGTCTTTTCGAAAATTAGTCTTGAGTCATTCGGGTTTGGTTAACGTTGTTAGATCGTTCTACATACATGAAAACGACTATAATTTTTAACTTTGTATAGTAATATGCAAATTTAGTTCATTTGAATTTTTTTTTACACAACTTTGAATTTATACTTTATCATATATCCTTTTTACTTTCTTGTTTTCCTAATATCACAAGTCTTTTAGTTACTATTAAAATAATAAATTGTTCCAGTAGAAGCCGTGCGTTGCACGGGCCCTAAACTAGTTTTTACAAATGTTACACATGAGAACCAAATTTTATTACACCATTTAGGGTTTAGGGTTTAGGGTTAAGGGTTTAGGGTTTAGGGTTAAGGGTTAAGGGTTTAGGGTTTAGGGTTTAGGGTATTTACACGTGCATACTAACGTCATCGTATGAGTACTATATTTTGCCTGTTGGTTAGAATTGAAATTGAAAAGCAGCATACTAAAAACCGTGGTGTATGTACTAATGTCTTTCTGCTGGGCGTCAAAGTATTGTTAATTCAACTAAATCCCATGAATTTCTCACCTCAGCAATTACAATGTCAGACTAAAAGTATATTAAAAAGGAGATTAATTGATGGAAGAAAAAAATTATATAATAATATACACATTAGTTACTAACTTCTAAACCGAAATGAAGATACAGAAATGATGTTTTTAGTAACACTTGGATCATGGAAACACTCGTCCAGTTCCAAAACGACCTTTCCGTTCTTCTGATTTTTCTTCACCTAAGAAAAGCTGAAATTGAAACTACTTAATTACAACTAGTTGTTACTTTGTTAGTACGCAAACCATAGTTAAAATCACAAAATTTGGTACTTTATACCATTTTTACAAATGTTACACATGAGAACCATATTTTATTAGACCATTTAGGGTTTAGGGGTTTAGGGTTTAGGGGTTTAGGGTTTAGGGTTTAGGGTTTAGGGTATGTACACGTGCATACTAACGTCATCGTATCAGTATATATTTTGCCAGCTGGTTAGGATTGAAATTTAAAAGCAGCATACTAAAAACGTGGTGTATGTACTAATGTTTTTCTGCTGGGCGTCAAAGTATGTTTAATTCAACTTAATCACGAGACGTCCTCACCTCAACAATTACAATGTCAGACTAAAAAGTATTTTAAAGAGTAGAATAATTGATTGAACATTGAAATAGCAACATCCTTCAGGTATAATCCGTTCAAACTAATAATTTTCATGGATATCTTAATATTGGGGATTCACCTAAAACCTAGAACCCGGTTCTAATTTTTCATATTCCGCTATTGGAATACAAACCCCCGCCGTGTCTTCCCCGTATCGACACCGTAGTTGGTGGAAAATTGGAGTCTGCTTCCCTTATTTAATCCGGCGTTTCATCTCAATTCATCGGAGGTAAAATGGCGAATTCGAGGATGAAGTACGACCTTCCTCATATCCCTGATGAATTGTTTTTCGATCAAATCCTACTCCGACTACCGGTAAGCTCACTGAATCGATTCAAATCTGTTTGCAAGAGTTGGTTGCATGTTATTTCTAGCCCGGACTTTGTCAAATCCCATCTACATCATTCAATGTCATCGCGTAATTGTTTCTTTATTAGATCTCTTCCGTTTACAAAACAGAATCCGATTAGGAGTTCTCCGACTGATTGCTATGTGTTGAATGCTAACAAACACGAAAACATGTTAGTTCAATTGGATGTTTACAGGGAATTTCAACTGAATCTTGAATTGTGTCGTCGTAATTGTTTGGTAGGGTGTTGTAATGGTTTAGTATGCTTCTATGTTGATTGTGGTCATTTGGTTAAGGGTAAGTTTATCTTGTGGAACCCAGCTATCAAACAAAGTCGCGTTATCGAAACTCCATCCGTTCAACACTTAGCTAAATGTGGTTTTGGTTACGCCTCTAATATCGATGATTATGAGATATTTGCATCATTTGAGTCTCTTTATAGGAAACCTGGTACGACACAAATACAGGCTTGGGTGTTCAAGGATAGAGTTGGTGAATGGAACCCAATAATTGATTTGCCAACGGATGTTGGATATTTTCCCAGGGGTGATAGTAATGCTACTTACAGTGGCGATCATCTGTATTGGATAGTTGGTGGTTTCAAAGATAGTCACATTCTGAGTTTCGGTTTATCAGAATTGAAATTCAAAGATGTGAAGTTCCCGGTGACTATGAATACAAGGTTAAAGCTTCATGTGAGTGAAGGGTGTCTTACTTTGTTTTCTGAGCGTGAAGAGCTTACTCGGGGTACAGAGATATGGAGATTGGTGCAACATCCATTGGGTGAGTCCGATTCTTGGGTGAAAATGGTGATAATTACTTGGTACTTCCCCCGTATTCTAGCTTTTTCACCCACCGGAAAATGTCTGGTCCAACATCATCTTGATGAGCTAAAGGTGGTTGACCATGTTTTTGATGAGCCTGCGCATAAACATGTTGACAGGGTATATTTTGATGATTTTCCGATGCACGCGGAGAGCCATGTTGAGAGCCTCGTCTCACCATTTTAAGGGCCAAAATGTTAAGAAGAATGAATGACTATAAGTTATTTGGTTTTTATGAAAGATTTGTATCCTCATTTTGGGACTAAGGCTTTGTTGTTGTTGTTGTTGTTGTTGTTGTATGAAAGATTTGTATCCAAGATATTATTTTGACAACCTTATATGTAATTTTGTTTTAAGCAAGTATTGTATTAGTTTATCGAAGATAAATTAAATGAAGTTCACTGATTATTGATCCATTACTTTTTGTATTAGTTTGAATTTGTTTATAACTCAATGTTGTCTATATATATATTTGTTTGATACAACATGATACAAAGTTTTTGGTCTACAAAGTATATCTCATACTAATGACATATAATCTATGAATTCATTTAATGTCGTTTGTTGCGGTGAATTAATTAGTCCTTTGCATACTAATCGCGTAAGCTCTGAGTGTAATTCACCATAAGGTAAAAGCCAAAGTTATCAGCCCACTTTTCACATATGACTTATCCTCTTATCTGTAGGGATCTGTGGAAAACCTAAACCCTAAACATAGAAACAATTTCATAAATCTGCCGCTCCAGACACCCAGGTCTTGATCGGAAGTTGTAATTGGTCATGGCGATGTCGAAGATAAAGTATGATCTCCCCTACATCCCCGATGAATTATTGCCGACCACATTCTGCCCCGACTTCCGGTAATATCTCTAATTCGTTTCAAAACTGTTTGCAAAGTTTGGTTACATATAATTTCTAGTCCGACTTTTGTGAAATCCCATCTACAACAGTCATTAGTATCGCGTAATTGTTTTTTGATCAAGTCTCATCCGATTAGGAATGCTAGTTCCATTAGGAGTACTCCGACTGAATGCTTCCTGTTGCATTTTGGAAAAGAAATTGGTTATAAGTTACATCAATTGGATCTTCGAAGTGAGTTTCAATTAGATCCTGAACTCTATCGTCATAACTGTATAGTGGGATGTTGTGATGGTTTTCTTTGCTTCTATTTTGATAGAGGCATCCATCTTAAAAAGAGATTTCTCCTGTGGAACCCTGCTACGAGAAGTAGCCGGATGATTGAAACCCCATGTGTAGATCACTTAACTAGATGCGATTTTGGTTACGCGTCTAATATAGACGATTGCAAGATTTTCGCTTCTTTTCAATCAATCCAAAGTAAATATGATACCACACGACTCCAGGCTTGGGTCTTTGAGTTGAGAGTAGGCCAATGGAGACCGATACTTGATTTCCCAAAGGATGTTGGATATTGTCCGACCGGTTATGTTCATGGGGTTTTTAGTGGTGATTCGCTATACTGGATCGTCTCCGTTGGTGGTGGGGTCTATAAACACATTCTTCGTTTCTCACTGTCGAGCGAAAATTTCAAAGAAGTTGCCTTCCCGGACACTGAAAATAGTAGGTACAAGCTTTATGTGAGTAGAGGGTATCTCACCTTGTTTTCTGATCGTGATGAATATGGTAATAATGATGATGATGATGATGATGATGATGATGAAGTCGCTCAATTTGCAAATAGTACCAATCGCGTTGATGACATTTGGAGATTGATGGCTTGTGATTCGTGGGTGAAATGGTTCACAATAAGTTGGAACTTCCCACGTGTTCTAGCATTTTCACCTACGGGCAAATTTTTGGTACATCCTCATACGCAAGAGTTAAAGGTGGTTGATAGTGTGGTCGCAGATGAATCCAAAAACGAAGGCATGTTCTTTGAAGGGTATCCGATGCAATCGGAGAGTCATGTTGAGAGTCTAGTCTCACCAAATTAGCATATCAATGCGTAGAGGATGCAGGAAGGATAACTGTAACATGGTGTAATACTCTTTGTAGTAAAGTAGCTTGTTGTTTGGATTTGTGATCAGCTTTAGAACTTACGGCAAATTGTGTTCCAGTCGTGTTGTATTTTGTATTCTAATATTATTTCTAAAGTGAACTTTCCTATTCAGTATCTTTATGAGGCAGGGCAAAAAAATAATTGATATCAATCTATTTTAGAGTATCAACATATGAAATTAGAAAGCCCTCCAACCACTGAAGTAGGGATGTCAATGACCAGATACGCTCGTGAATAACTCGTGAACAAGCTCGGTCAAAGCTCGGTCAAAGCTCGTTCATTAGTAATTAAACGAGCTTGAACAAAAAATTTGAGCTCGCTTAGTAATTGATACTATCTCGTTTAGCCTCGCGAACAACTCGTTCATGTTCGTTTCGAAGCTCGTACGTGTTCGTTTACAAGCTCGTTTAAAAGCTCACGAACAACTCGTTCTCGTTCGTTCAAGCTCGTTTATATTAAATTTCAAAAAAATATATATTTATAGTAAATATAATAAATTATTAACAAATAATATATGTTTACTACCCTTACACTGCATCAAACAAACATTAATTTTTGCCTAAATTAAAAATAACCGGAGGGCCCTGTGGTAAGTGTAATGAATCATATTTTGTGGGTTATATCAACAAAAAACGTAAACTTTGCTTTTAATTAGTTTGATAAGGGTATTTGTCAATTGTGAAGGTTATTTTGTGTACTTAGTATGACATACGGATAAATTAAATTAGATAAACATGTAATCATGGTACGTTGTCCTATTTGGTTCATTGGGCCTACCACCATATACTTTAGGCGGAAAAATTCACTATCCAGAGAGTTACCATAAAATGGCATATGGCATACTAAATATTTTTTAGTGTCGTGCATGTATTAGGTTAAAATGTTAAATAATTGCAATACAACGAACTTTAAATGTAAACGGCATACAGGGATGATTTCTTTGGATGTTTATCAGATTTCCCGCCAAAAACCTTCACTGAAGGGATGGTTTTTTGGCTATTTATAGGTCTGTGGAAATGTGTAAAACCACATAAGCTGAATACATTGTCCAATAGGGTTAGTTTACAAACTCCACACACCATTCTGATTCAAGTTAAACACACAAAAAATGGCAAGGGGGAAGAAATTGGGTATTGTGGGGGAGCCTAAGATTCCTGCCATGGTTGCCGACGCTAGTATAGTAGGTAGTAATTCTCCTTCTTTTTTTTGCTGTAATTCCTTTTATTTGTGGTGTATTTGTATTTCTGCTTGTCCCGTTATGATTACCCTTACTATGCGCGTGTTGTTTTTTTCCGGTTTCGCAGTCCGTCCAAAGAGAAAGCCGCGATGGTCAAAGAAGATGTCCGAACAACTTCACCGTCATCTTGAGCGTCATGATCACGAGAGGGCTCGGATCGAGTGGAGGATGTTCATGAGGCAAGTTGTTGAGCATGTCGGTCCTTTCAAGGCCGGTTTGTTGGTAACCTCATCTGGTTACGCTCCAGCTGTAGACGAGGTGTACAAGGAAGAGAGGGACACGTACCTCCTCGAAAAGTTTTCATGGCAAGATCTTGAGCCGAACAAAGATGGTGAACGAATACTGGCATTTGCGAAAGTGGATGAGACCCTGCTAAAGAGAGAGCCAATGGAGGAAGATGGATACCTCATTCGACACAAGAGACAAAGGAAAGTCCACTTTGTTGACCTTAGCCAAGATGCTTGAACCAAGCCTAAACGGCGGCGTTTTGTAAGACTGTGTAATAGTCATCTTTTGGAATGTAATGACCTGAATGCAATCCTCATACTTAGTATGCTTTGATTAAAACCAGTATGACACGTCTTTATGAGGACTGGAAATTCCTCTTTGTTAGTAGGTATTTTTTTATGTTTAGTATGCTATGAAACGATGTAACTGTGTAAAATATTTATTTATGATATGATTCCCCTCTTTATTGTGGCTTGGTACCTTTAACTTTTCTGCCACTTTGCATATCCACCTTCTGTTTACACATTAATTTCAACGATTTCAACAGAGTTAGGAAACCCACAGGTTCAATAAATGTTTGTTTGTTGACTCACTACACCGGAGAAAACGTCTTATTTCAATTCAAAACCAAAGCAACCTCCATGTAAGCTAGATCTGGAAACAAACGTCGCTCTGTTTAAGCTGAGTCCATGTAAGTCAGATCTGGAAAATAGCTAATGTTTTTGGGCCCAAGTATGGGGCATTTAATGAATTTGTGTAATTTACCTTGTATTGATTAATTTCTTTCGCTTACAGGGCGGACCGCAGTACATTCCCTTTGGTCTGCCTCACCGTTTGGCACGCCGAGAAACTGTATTTCCACCCGAACCGGATGTACCAGGGCGGATTATCAACATCATATTTGGTGTCAAAAAAAATTTCAACCCTCTTAATGTCAACACTCTGCTCCGGAGGCACGGATGTGGAGAAGATTTCAAGATCTGATATGTGCGGGACATTAAATATTTTGAGGAGGAGGGAGAACTGTATGACGAGAAACAGGACTTCGACAAGATGAAGGTCATGACTTACAAACAGGGGAGCTTTACTTTCTTTATCCAGTATTTCAATAGAATTGAAGAAGATCAACAACAACCCAGCAACAGGAAGAGGAAGTCAGTGGCGGAGTTTCCTGCCCCTTCAATGCCAAAACGTTGTGCTAAGGTGACCAATTTTTTTCCCCACCTACTATTCGTAAGTATTGTATAAATAACAATTATACATTATTTTGTTAACAAATACTACCTTTAGAAATAAGGGATTATAATATAGATTATGGTACAACGTGCAAATATAAATTAGTATGAATTAAAGTATAATTGTTAGCATAATCCAATTGTTAGTCTGATCCGATTAAATATTAACTCAGGCCTTGCGAACAAGTCAACGTAGTCAATTTAGGCAAAGCAACAACATACCTAGTAGTCCGGTAGAAGAAATGCAAGGAAGTCCACCACTTCCCCAACCTTTGGTCGGATCAAATAAGGTATACATTAGAAAATTGTTCAAATATCTTATTTGTTCCTTTCATTACATTAGGGAGAAGTAACACTTGTTATTTTAGTGTGTTAGGTCCGCATGTGGTCTTGGTCAATTTGCCTCTATGGTTAAGAGATTTACACAAACTCAAAAAGAGTGGATATAGGAAATGGGATTTCGGGAACTCCTGTGTTTGAAGATTCGACATATTGACCCTAAGTTTGCGCACTGGATCACATCAAGGTTTGACACGGAAAAATTAGAACTCCAAATAAGGGACAATTAATGGGTTAAGGTAGACGAGGGGATGGTCAGTTGGGTCCTAGGTCTTAGATCAGGTGGAGACTTGTATTACCCAAATCAATCAAAAAGGGGTGTGTTGGAAGGACTAAAGAAGCAGTACGCAAAATACACGGTTCATGGTCGTATTCTAGAATCAGAGTTGGTTAGAAATATTTTCCTACATACAACACTAAAACATGAATTTCAAAAACACTTCCTGTTGTCCGCCCTAGGCATGGTTTTATGTCCGACGTCTAAATCCGGACATATAAGCACCTTCCATGTACGTGTTTTAGACAAGGCTAAACGTGCACGAGAATATAATTGGGGGGGCGTATGTGTTGAAATGGCTGGTGAGCTATCGTAATCACTACTTCCGCAACTCAAACGAATCATATGGTGGATGCACCCTGTTGTTGGTTGTAAGTTACCATTTTATTTTTTGCACGATTACGTTACAGTACCTTGTATTCAGTATTAACTCTTGTGCTAATATACAATTTCTATTTCCATCCAGCTTATTTACGTGGGTTGTTTGGCGTACTCAAGGAATAATCACTTGATGCACAACGCATCAGGACTTTTCCTCTGGGACCAGGAGAACATTGATCGTGCTTTGCAATCAGACTTGGGCTCCAATGGTGGATATGGATTTTCTCCCGTGGTTGAAAATGCTTTTTCTCTACACAAGTGAAATATATTTCCTTATGTAATCTCACATGTACAATTAATTAATTTGTTTATTATTTTTTAATTGTGTACAACAAATTTTTTTTCCCAATAGGTGTAATAAATTTTATATCGATTAGGAGTGTCTCTGATGATTATATTCCATTTGGCCAATCGTGTAGTCTGAACAGTTACAACTTAGTATGCCATTTGAGAAGGCCAACCTATATTTTACTTGAAGGGATTACTTGAAGCATTTTATATGGCAGTTATTTATGTGCTCGCATTATATATACCCTACACCAACCCACATATATTTAAACATTATCCCTCTAAAGAAAATAAATTTAGGTAGTTATTACCATGGATGATGATATTAGAGCGGAAAAATATCCAAAGGTTTGCCCCAACCACCACTTACTCTTTGATATTGTCGAACAACACCAAACTGACCGTAAACCAAATATCCTTGATATGTTCGATGTCGAACTTCGGCAGAAGTTTGGAGATAACCCAATTGTTGAAGAAGACGAGCACGGGTGTACGGGTGCAAATAGCGTAGCCGCGAACGTTGATTTGATGGGTATAATATGGTCTAAGATGGATCGACCAACAAGGGTAAGTTCAGTTTTCGCATGTAAGAAATGGGCCACGGAAGTCATGAAAGAACACTTCCGACCTGATTTCGTATATGAATTCCACCGAAAAGTGCGGGTTCCAAATTTCCGCTATTACAAGTTCTTTGAATACAAAGAAAATGATGGTACTTTCACTTGCATACGCTATGAGTGCGTGTGTGACCTGTGGGAGAAGGCCAGGACGATTTAATCAAGAGGTGAGCGCTACGCCCTTCTTTCAGTCCCTAGCAACGTCGACTTCAATAATTTCGATGCGGACTCGCCAAATACTACCCTAATTTGGAGAGTACATCATGCTGACCTCTAAGATTTGATATGGTGGTTTGTGTGTGTGTGTGTGTTCATTAGAATTGTTATGGTGGTTCGTACTACGGTACGCTAGATTAGTTTGCTATTTGTGTGTTCATCAAGATAGTTTATCGTTTTAATTTGTTTGTGTGTGTTCATTACAACGGTTATGTAGTTACTCCATTTGTATAGACCAAGGTTTATTTAATTGCATCATCATTGTGTATGTAAATAGTGTTTATTTAATTGGATCATCATTGTGTATGTAAATAGCAAGATTTGTATATTATGATTACAATGATTTGTAACTATTGACCCCGTGCCATGCATGGCTATTGTTATGTTTTAAATGTGGGAATGATGTTTCAATTCATCAGACTAGAAAGAAGGAAATTCTAGATGATTTCGTGTGTCACTAATTACACTATCAGAAATTAAGTTGGTAATTATACTATTTGAAATTAATGGAATAAGTAAAACATAAAAAGATTAAAAACACATTAAATTTGTCGATTGTGAAGGGACATGAATTTATTTGGTGGTGAACACATATTGGCGCAGGAACAAAGAAATTAACAGAATGGTTTTTATTATCATATTGAAAGTTTGCACAATTTCAAATAAATTGGGAAAAATAAGTGTGTAAACGCAACGGCGGATACAAAGGGGGGGCTTGGGTGGGCCTTGGCCCGCCCCATAATCCAGATTAACTAGTTTATTATGTAATTATAACCACAATATATCATTTGGCTAAGATGGTGGCTATCAACAATGTAGACCGCTGCACTCCACGGGGGCGCGGGTTCGAGGAAGCCTAGCCCGATTTTGCATATCTTTCTCCTTTTTTTGTCTAGTTAAATTACTTGACTAATGTTTTTTTTAGGGAAAATACTTGACTATTGCCTGCTTTATTTTGATTTTTAGGGGAGGCGTTCCTTTTCAAAGCATTGAAGATATTCATTTTTAAAAAAGTAACAATAAAATATAAAGTATACATTTCCGACAATTTTTATTTTTGATAAGAATGAGTCAAAGATGCTAAATAAATTACAAACGGGGGAGGAAGATTCTAATATGTGACATGTAGTACACAAACCCTCAATCTTAACCGTTGTTAATACTAGTACTTGACAATTTTATCTGCATATTAAAATTGTTTTCTGTATATATAGGAAAAGGACCCAATGATATTTATATTGTATATACGAAGTATGCAAATTTTAAGTACTTGGCATCATACTATTTTATTAAGTTTTATATTTGTATGTCATCAAGCTCAGTTCGAAGAAGATAAGCATTGAAATATTATTCTTATTTAATTAATATATTTTCACTACAATCTATGTTAAAAAAATAATAATTGTCAAAAAGAAAAAAAAAATCGATAAACAATACATTTATTTCGGCACACCCAATATAAAAATCCTGGATCCGCCGCTGTAAACAAACGGCAAGTTATCAAACCTTGAAGGTTATTTGTAATTACATTTGTGGTTCACCAAATTTCACAAAACGTCACTAAGCATGAACAAAATACGGGGCAATATGGTATTATATTTTTATGTCCCTTAAATTTTCAAATAAAAATAGATTACAAATAGATTACAAATAAATTACTTATATATCCTATTCCAATTAAATAAAATTACTTATATATCCTATTCTAATTAAATAAAATTACTTATATTTCCTATTCCAATTAAATAGAGTACAAATAAATGACTTTTATTTTGTTTCTCCTTTTATTTTTTATTTTTGCTTTATCTCTATCGTCTTATTATCTTTCTCCTTTTTTTTTCCTTTTGTTTCTCCTAATTTCCTTTTGAGTACATTTGCGGAACAAACCTTTTTTTTTTATTATTGACATTTTGTATTGTAAGCTTAAGTTTGTAATAATCTGATAGGAAAAAAAAAAACTAATATGTCAATAGTAACAATAATTATGATGGAATTATTTCAAATTCTTCGTATTTACTAGACGTTACGCAATTATTTACTGCTTACGAAGTTTTATATTACCTTATGTTGTTACTAATATTTCATTTATTTGTAAAAGCAAAAACATGAATCATATAAAACTATAATAGTCACCGAATTAAAGAAAATCGGTGAAAAATGCACGACAAGCATATCGTATTTTTGAAGATTTTAGAGGATCACTAAAGGGTTAAGTAAAAGGCAAAAAATGAAAAATTAAATGTAGTTAATAGCCCTATTGGTAGAATTCGAACCCAGGAAACCCATGAAGAATCTAAATCAAGCAAGCACCAAGCTACAATTACTTTGCGTTGTCAATATTATAAGCTAATCATTAATTACCGCATTATCATTATAGAGACATGAAAATGTAAAAATATGATTTCCATACTTTTGCCTAATTCATACTAACTTTATATTTTATCACATACGTGAAAATAAGAGTTTGAAAATTTCTAAGTCCCTTATTAATGTAACACGGTTAAACTTTAGTATGACTGTTACGAATATTATGCAATAAAATTTATAATTAGTTGGATTTGGCATTTATCAGACGTTACAGGGATCAATGTCCTCCTGTATTCCACGTCCTACAAGGTTCAGAGATGTATGAAAAAGTAACATTGGGAATAGGTGAAAATTTATTACGACTGTGGTTTGATTGGATGTGTCTTTGAATAATTTTTATTTTTCAAATTCCCTTTTTTTTAACTCTAACTAAAAACCATTTTTCTGGATACTTTTCATCTTCTTTTCTTACCTTTATACGGTCAAGATTGAATTTCTTCATCTTCTCCCCTTGATCTAACCGCGAAACACCTTTTGTCTTCCCCATTTGTTTATCAACTACTGTACACAAATCAAAATTACCCAGATATAATTTAGAGCAATTCAGAACCAAAACCTGAGTAATATCTGGAATTCACTTCTCACTCAACGGTAATTGGAGAGTGGGCGTCTGGATTTGTTACCATGGTAGACGAACAACATTCGTGAGTCATGCTTACTTTCTACTTTTACTTATTTAGTTCAGATTTTAGATTTGCATTTTAATTTAGGTTTCATTCATATAAATTATCTGCAACAATGTCCATAATCCATGTGCCCCTGTTATTTCTCGTTTTTACTTTGCATGTCATTTTAGCGGGCGTTCCTTTACTTTAGTGCTCTGTAACTAATTTTTAGTTTTTAATTAAGAATGAAATTGAAAATAAGACCTAAATTGTTAAAACAGGGGTACTCAAACTAGTGATGCATAATGGCTGGGATAACGTCACTGCAGTTGGGAAAGAATGTGCGGGACAACCGGTCGTGGACAAAACCTTATTCTTCGATAATTTGGAGAATTTGTTTAAACAATCGGAGGTAAATTCAAATTATAACCGCCTAATTCCTTATCTTTGATGCATTTTACTTTTTTGCTGCTTTAATTGGCCTGTTTAAATGATAAGATTATTTATGTATGCTTAGGCTGAACCCATTAACAATGAAGTGCAACAGGTAAAATTATTGTTTATTTCTGTTTACGCCTAAATCATTGATATATTCATATGTTCCGGATATCTTACAATTACAATTGTTTTTGGTGGGAGTAGGAAGACGTTTGGAATGCATTAGATGAGTCTACAAATAACAACGTATGTTCAAATCTATTGGTGTGAATGATAAAAATAGTCTGAATTTTGGTAAAATTACGCTTTTATACATTTTGATCTTCTATATGTCTGTTTGTGTTAGCTGGTCGAGGGAAGTGATGCTACGGGATCACCAGCCCACACCATATCTACGGTACAAGGGAAGGAGGGGAAAGAAGATCATGGAAATTCTGACATAACACAAGGAACAACGACATCAGAAGAGGAAGAGGAGAGGAATATGGAGTGTGAGGCTGAGGCTAAGAAGTTAGAGGAGGAAGCGGAGATGATTAGGGAGCGTGAGGCTGAGGCTAATAAGTTAGAGGAGGAAGAGGAGAGGAATAGGGAGCGTGAGGCTGAGGCTGAGAAGTTAGAGGAGGAAGAGGAGAGGAATAGGGAGCGTGAGGCTGAGGCTAAGAAGTTAGAGGCGGAAGCGCAGATGATTAGGGAGCGTGAGGCTGAGGCTAAGAAGTTAGAGGCGGAAACGCAGATGATTAGGGAGCGTGAGGCTGAGGAGGACATGGATAAAAAGTTACAGGAGGAAGAGGAGAGGAATAGGCAATGTGAGGCTCAAGAGTTAGAGGATAAGAAGTTACAGGAGGAAGAGGAAGAGGAGAGGAGTAGGCAGCGTGAGGCTCAAGAGTTAGAGGGAGAAAGGGAGAGGAATAGGCAGCATCAGGCTAAAGCATTACAGGAGGAAGAGGATAGAAATAGACAGCATGAGGCTGAAGAGTTAGAGGCGGAAAAAGAGAGGAATAGGCAGCATCAGGCTAAAGCATTGGGGGAGGAACATGATAGGAATAGACAGCGTGAGGCTGAAGAGTTAGTGGTGGAAGAGGAGGAGAGGGATGGGAACAATAATGCACACAATGAAGCACCAGTACAATCAGTTGCTGAAGAAGAGGAAGGTACAGATGATGAAAGAACAGATGATAATGATGAACCCAGACAGGAAGTAAATGATGGTATAGGTCATTACATTGTTCACTAGAATCTTGTTAACTTGAAATTAATTTTTTGCAGACTAATAAATTTATTTTTGGGTCCAATGCAGATCGACAAGAGGATGATACAGGTGATGAGAATACAGATGTTGAAGAACCAAGACAGGAAGTGGATAGTGCTACAGGTCATTACATTCTTCAATAGATGCTGATGAACTAAATTTTTTGTGTTCATACTAAAATTTTGTTTTGTGTCACAATACAGTAGAAAAAAAAAAAAAGAGGAAGAAAGCCAGTGGATCCAAAGATGAAAAAGATGTTAAAGGAAGTAAGTATAATTTTTGAAAAATATCTATTTACGAAGGAGTTAAGCAATTAATTAAATTTTTAACACAAATAATTTTTTTCATATGTCCGTGTAGTACCCACCATTGAGGGCGTACCCTGGTAGTGTCCTACAATTGGTTGCGCCACTTTGTAATACAAGGAGACAATGGGTTGAGGAAGCAGGTTTTGGTCCCATCTTGGACCTAAAAATAACAAAATTAAATATATATTTCATGGCTTTCTTACAAAGCCGGTGGGATGCAAAAAGAGGAGTGTTGAAAATAAGGGACGATTATGAGATAGCTATCACCCAAGAAATGGTGGGTGCAATTACTGGACTCCCATCTGGCGAAACCAAGTGGAGTTTCCCCAAAAGAATTGCTTATGACGACGATCTCAGCGATTTGTGCGAGAATTTGGGAAATTTAACGGGCATATTGACTGTGCAAAGGCATGGAACATGGCTTATTTTGAGTATAAGGACAAGTCGAAGTTCATAAGGAATTTCGTCTTTGTTTGCCTCGGTAATCTTTTCTGCTTGACGAAAAACAATGGTATTTGCCCCAAGTTGCTAGCTGTGATGAGAGGAATTTATTTCCACAAACCATGGAGGTGGAATTGGGCCCAGGTCATACATGATTGGCTTTTGCAGCGAGATAAAGTTGATAAGAAGGAAGGGATGAAGACTTCAGCACTGGTTCTCTTGGTAATGGACACGAACCCCTTATTGTAAAAAGCATTTGTTCTCTGTGTTTGCTTCTATAATTTTTTTTAACACTTGTATATTTGCCTTTTCCAGATTGCATACGTGGACAGAATCAAGTTCGGCGACTCGGGTAAAAGGTGGGAAATAGGCTACCCACGGCTGGCAGCGTGGACAAATGAGGAAATTTGCCAAGTTATAGAGTCCGATAAGTCTGCTGAAGATGGGACTTTTGGACACGCTGAGGTATCCTTTCATATTAAACATTTTTACTTTCTTGAAATTTTGTCAAATTGTTTGTTATATCAATATGGACACGGCTTGGATTTAGGCTTGTGCATGTTATTCCATCATGTTTTGAATTGATTATTCGTTCTTTTGGAAGCTCGACTTATATGTTGTGCATGTTAAGGTTGTTAGGGGTGTGTTTTATGGTAGACCTTACCCCATTGGAAGGCCGGTGCCAAAGAGCAAATATGAACGACAGGGTGCCTTTAACGTCGTTCACGAGCCCCCTAAAGTACCAAATCCAGCTTTAAGGAAGGAACTCTCGAAGGCCAAACCGAAGAAAACAGCAGCAGAAAAAAGCGCCAACGCTAACGTTGCAGAGAACGTAAGTCGTTAAATACTTAACCGTTAACATCTTAAACTATCCAACAAATTTCATTCATACTCTATGTGGCTGTTATTATCCAGTCAGCAGCTGGTAAACCCAAGCAACAGTGTAGGAAGAAAATATCATCTCCACGAATGGAAAATATTCCTCCAGCCAACACTTCTAAGGGTAAAGCACCAAAGGTAATATTCTACAGATCAAAGGGTGATGCAGCAAAGGTAACATTCAACACTTCAAAGGGTGAAGCAGCAAAGGTAACATTAAACAAGATTCTAAATAGGTGGTTAGGGGTTACTGTGAAATACTTTCTTAGTATGAAATTATTTTTTGTTTTAGGTGATTCAATGTGACACACTAATAAGAAGTGGTATGTTCTGTGCAATCTTATTATAGGGTTCACAAAAGGCAACAAGTAAGGGTGAAAAGAAGAGAAAGGAAGTTAGTAGAGCCACAGGTGGACAGAAAAAGCAGAAGAAACAAAGGAAGAGGAAGGATGATGACGAATCGGAGTTTCCAGATCATACTGATACAGAAGAGTCCGAAAAAAACAGCAGTGATAACAGTGGTGATGAGTCGGATGACGGTGAGATGACCCCCCCCCAGGAGTCCCCACATCGAGCCAGATAGCCATGAATGGTTCCTACTCCTAGGGTTATTTTTTTCTAAACAACGTCCACAAGCGTAAGTTTTAGTATAGGGTGTGTTTTCTTGTAAAAATACAAGGATTATCGCCAGTATAGGTACTCACATGTGTGCTTCTCGACCTGTAAACAGCCCACTTGATGAACAAATCCTCTATAAATACACAAACCCCCAGCTTAGCAGAGGGGTTCTCTACGACGCCCTCAAAGAGGGAGGCACCCTAACAACTCAGGTACGTTTAATACCTTGTTTTTTGTCCCCTTCACCTAATCACACATGCGCTCATTATTCATCAAATTGGACGTTATTAGGTTATGTCAGCTTGGTGTTACTGTGTGAACCAAGAACTCGCTGGAAAAAGGGACTGGTTTTGTGCCATCCCCCCTTATATTTGGGTAAGAATTATCATCATCATTAGCCGTTATTTTTTTTCCCGTGGACCTCAAAGGAAATGCAAGGAACTCACCTATTCAGTATTCCTTCAAGGGTAATGAAAAGGAGGAGGAGACCCTTGCACTCACAAAGGACTTTGTGGAGGATTTAAGAGCCAGGGGAGTTGACTTTAACGTCAAGCGGAAGGTAAACACTTGTAGGTTTACGTTTTTTTCCCACTAGTAAACTTTACTTACAAACTCTACACTCCCAGTTCTTGATGTCAGTGAATAGAGATGGCAAGTGGAGGGGCTACATCATGAAGTCGAAGCCCAAGAAGGGCAACCCTCATTTCAGCGTGTATTGTCCGACGGGGGAACTTGCAGAACTGAATGCACCAACGCATCCCGAAGATGTGTCAATCGCGGTCGAAATGCTGGTAAACCCTAACCCAACTACTTGATCAAGGTGATCTCAGTTTATTTATTACTTAATATTTGCACCACTAATTCTGTATACATTCACACCTTGTAGGATAGCTACTTGACCGTGTTGTCTGTGGAGGCAGTGGGTATCCCAATGCTCGAGCCTGGGGTGCAATCGTGGGTTGCAAAGCGCGTGTTTCCAGGACAAATTCAACAGCACCCGGACGACGGTGGTTTACTTTGTATGTCGTGTCTGCTAAACTTTTCGGTGGACGCAGAATCACTACTTCAGGTAAGCTTTAAATCCCTTGACTAGACTATATGAGTTGAATTAATACAATATTTGAATGAATTTCTTCCTAACATACTACTCATCTTTAATTGCAGATGAAGGACTACCCTCGGAATCACCGGGACATTCGGGAAGCCGTGGCTGGACGTCTACTTACCCATGCAACCAATGAAATCGGTAACAAAGAATTGATGGAAAAACTGAAGGTGAAGTGACCGTTGCCTAAAGGAGACGGGATTTTAAGAGTTGTTGTGGCTGTAGGAATTTAAAACTATATTTTGGATTCAATAACTATTTTGCGGGTATTGTGATTTTGGTAGCAACATTACCTTCCGTAGATTCTTCTAAGAATAGCAAGTAGTGGCGCTAGCGGTATATTTCAAATATCCTTTACTAATTATACATAGCTAAGGTGAAATGAACACCTTTGTTATATTTGTTGGATTTAAACATGGTTATATGCGGAGTAGTTTGTTATTTAGATCTTTATTGATTGATATATTAACGGTAAGTGTTTATAGGTTTATTTTGATCTTAATTTAAATTTTTTTTTTTCCCGTTTGACAATCTTTTTCCTAGATTTGCAGCTTATATAACTTAAAGCAAAATTATGGTTTGGAGTAAGAGATTTAAAAAGCGTATGCTTAACTTTTATAATTCGCAAGGTAAAGTTTTAATTGATTGATTATTAGACGTAATTAATTACTTTAAGTAATTTTCTTTTCTAGATTTGCAGCTTATATAACTTAAAGAAAAAATAACCAAGTAAGGAGATTAATCAAGTAAAAACTTAATGTTCCCCTTAACATCGAGGCTTAACTTATATGAGTAGTCTTTTAAAATTTTACGAGTTCCAAGCTTGAGAATTCAACTCAACAAAAATATTCTATTTTTTTCATCGGATCCTATAAAATTATTAATTGTTACTTTTCTAAAACATAATTTTGCTAGGTATGATATATTTAATATTTATCTTTTGCATCAAAAAATTTATATCATCCAATTACAAAAATTATAGAATAAAAGTTTTACGTAACGCATTTGTGGTTAACATAAAAAAAACAATAATTTAAGTAATATCCCTCAACCCAGTCTCCCCCTCTGCAAAAATAAAATCCCAGATTATAAGTACTGGTGGAAAAACATAATTAAAGATATAAAGATAGATTCATGTTGTAATATTTAAATATATGTCTAGCTTAAGTCCTCTATATCGCGTTATGTTTTTATGCTTATTGTTGTTGAACGTATAAAAAATAAACAATTATTATCCCGTATTATTTGAATTTGATATTTTACAAATACAAATCTTATAATATTGGGCGTCAAATCATCCAATAACAAATTGAACTGCAATAATAAAATACAAATAAATAATTAAATTAACCCGTGCATCGCATGGGCTTAAAACTAGTATACATTATATGTCTAAATAACATTTATATACATGCATAAATTGGGCATGGAATCAATAAATAGAACGTAAAAAAAAAAAATTAAATGGAGGGGGAGGAAATAAGACACTGGATTTAACAAAGGCATTAGCAAGATACGAACCCGTGACTAAGGGGAAAGCATGTGTGCGCACTATCCATTTTGACGTGAGGCCAAAGCCATTGATTATGCATAACTTTTAAAGTATTTATGTACTTGAGAATAAAGGTCATTACAGTTTATGTACATATATATATATATAATAGTTCATACTAAATTTAGTTACGAGACTAATGTGTATCAAACCAGAACTGAGCCCCCCCAACCCAGAAATTTGACATGGGAGCGATAACTTGGAAGCTCTGACTATTCTTACTTCAACCACCACCGGCGCAATTTCTTTTACCTAAAACCCTAATGAAGTCGGACTCGAAGGTCGGACAATCGAAATCGACCCACGAAGACGGAGTTTCGAAACCCTAATCAACTCGAACCGAAGGTCGGAGATTCAAACTCGACACCAGAAGGACGACGATTCGAAACCACGATAAAGTCCAACCCGAAGTTCAGATAATCGAATTCGACCTCAGGAGATGCTCTACGTTGTTGAATCTTCATCGGAATTTCGTCTACCATATCGGGAATTATGCGTCATTTTCAGTCCCCTAATTCAATTGAAAACCTAATTACCAAATTAATCAACATTTTTCTCTCTCCTAATTAACTTCCCCAAATATTTTTTAATTTGCTAAACATAAACCCTAATTACTGCAAAATTAAAGGAAAAAGAAATTAAAATGGGATTTGAATTTCAAATTCAAAATTTCAATCTGAAAATTATACCCCATGTGGCATTGCTGATGTGGCAATAGCCAATGAAAGGGCTGGGTATTACACTGTTCTGTACCCCTTGGGTATATGTAGCATCTTCCGAATAAAAGTCATCGATATGTTTAATGATTTAAGTGTCTTTAATGAATTAAGCGTGTTTAGTGATTTAAGTGTGTTTAATGATACGCTAATCTATACTATATATTAAAAGGTGTTTATAATCAAGTTTATCTATCACGTAGCGCTCTCCCTCTTCCCTCTTTAAAGACTCTCACTCCATGATTTTACATACAATAAAAAAATATAGAAATACGGTGTATTGTTTATACTCAAATTCTCAACATGAAATTTCAAATAATAAAGACTTATCCACCAAACTATATGTCATATTTGATTTCTTTCTTTCCAAAAAAAAATATAATAAATGACAAAGTAGTAGAAAACAAATAATAGAAACATTTAATCATGTTATTTTTATATAGTGCCATAAATATGTTTTTTCATGTAATAATCAGGATATCGCCAGGTATGGCGGTATCAAAAACCAGTTATAATAACGATTAACCTTTTCTCCATTGAGGTTTGAACTCGACAACAGCCCCCATGCATATATATGGGCATGGCCTAAGTACTCCGTACAAGTTATTCCACTCGTAATTTTAAACAAACAAATTTGACTTTCTACTCAATCAAAAAGGGTAAAGTCACCATCTCAATTTTTTTTAAATACAAAAGTCACCATCTCTTTAATTCGATGTTATCTGTTCCCACTAGTGTTACGTATAGTTGCAGGTAACTTAATTTGTCCAACTCCCTCCGATTATTCATAATCGTAACGTTTGTGATTTCTACACTATTCATATATTATATTTTAATCATTGTTGGTGATTTATACGTAAGATAAAACATAGTCATGTGAAATTTTCTTAGATTCGTCTTAATGTGTATTTATTAACTATTTATAATTTTTACTTAAAGGGAATTGAAGATATTAATGATCAAAATTGTGCATTGGCATTCGTAAAAATGACAAACGTTGCGAGTAAAAATAAACGGAGAAAATATATGATATGTGATATGGGATTCTTAGTTGTAACTTTTCTCTTTCACGCTTGTCAATACATTAATATTTCTAATTTGTATTTGATGAGTATTTTAGAAGTATACATTAGACAAATCTAATAACAAGATCTTATGTAACACTTAAGTAGATAAATCATTAGTGTTAGTTAAAACGAGCGATTTCCTTCAATATTGTTTAAAGAACGTTAAATTCCCAAAATGCGTCATGGTAAAAAAAATAAGCGAATAAGCGCGTCAAGTAGGGGTCGAACCCACGTCCATCTGCTTAGAAACACTCTCTATCCACCACTGAGCTACATACGCAATTGATGTCACAAGAGGTTACTTCTAAGTTATATTTCTATTTAAACTGTAATTCATGTTAAAAATAATTAACAACTAAGCAAACCGCCATCTGAGATAGCGGTTTATAACATTGAACCGCCATCTCAGATGGCGGTTTGCTTTAAAACGAAACCGCTATCTCATATGGCGGTTCAATGCTGAACCGAAAAAAAAAAATTACTTCTCTTTCTCCCTTGCTTACGTGGACGGTATGATGGGAAATAACTTAGAAAGTAACGTATTTAGGAAATTATTGGTTCTTTATGCAATATTAAAGAAAATCGCTTAGTTAAAACAGAGTGTGCAATAATGTGCTGACGTGGATTGAGAAAATGTCAAAATGTTACTACTAACAAAACTATATTGGATATTATAATATTTTTTTTATATTCTACTACGAGTAGTTCCCATGATCCCATCGCTTTCGCCGAGTGAACTAATCACATTAGATGTTAGAATATGGTAGTGTATTAAAAATTGACTCATGTCCTAACAAATAAACTGTGTACGGACAAATACTGTAGTAAATTTTAAATTGCCTATGGCAATTAAGGTACGTTTATACCCCTGTCGCATATTGTGGGAGACTGGGAGTGTCAAAGAAGTAAGGCATATAACTATTAATATAAGTGATATAAAAAAAAGTGTGTTTGTAAAACGACATCATATTATTTATTTTGGCATAAATAAAGCGATGGTGCTACATCAACCAAACTACACATTTTGCAATTTTGGCTTAACACTTGTTCTTTGTTTTTTCACTTGGTCACCAACTTAAGTTAGGACACCTTCCACTTGTATTATAAATTATTAAATTGACATCATCAACCTTAATAATTGGCGGTCCGTTTTAAGAAAGTCTCAGCTTTTGATTAACTAATTAGAACGATCACAACTTTGGGGTATTAACTCAAAATGTTTCTCATCCGTAATTAACATGCTCAGTCAGTTGATATAGCTAGCCACGTGAACGTGAGCAGCGAGTTGATTGAAGAAAGAAAGGGTGACAAGATGAATTTTGTGGCTATATTAACCGGTTGAGCAAGTTAATTATGCTTGATGACCATGTTGAGATAATACCCCTAAAAGGTAGAATCACAATGAGTTAATCAAAAGTTGAGACATTTTAAGGCGGATAACCCGTAGTTGCAACGAATATTGCCAGATTTCCCTAAATCATAATGTAATGTTTTTAATGCACGATTAATTAATTAAATGGCCAATCATTTTAAGTACAATCTAATTACTAGTTTAAGCTTAAGTGGTTAAATCCTAAATTCCTAATGTTTTTAATTAGGGTGATTTTATAGGCCAAACAAAATCTATCTTACAAGCTATATAACTAGTCATGTTGATCATTTGATTGAGTGCATAAAAACAATGACATAATGCATAATAGAGCACTACTCATAAACTTTTATGGTTGTACATGCACTTGTATTACGTTATACTAAGAAAGCCTATCCATAAATCCACTTATTCCCACTTTGCATGGTTCCTTAATGGATAAGTACCTTAATACTTTGGTAAAACCAAAAATGTCCACAAAAATAACACATTATATTTTCACCTTAGAAAAACTTTATACTCCCTCCGTTATTAATTGATTGTTCTGTTTAGCTTATATCATAGTTTACGATATAACATTTCACTATGTAATCAAGTACCTTTAAATATGTACGTAGTACTATAAGAACAAAAACAAAATAAAATCGCAAGAATTATATGCATATCGAGACGAATCAAACAACATCCCACATATGTTTTGAAGTACTCGGTGAAGTATTAGATTTCTTGTGGATATAAATCTTTAAAGAGTTTAAAATGGGACAAATAATTAGAAACAAATGGAATAATATAATTATGATTCATCACATATTGTGTATTGTACTTGTTATAACGGATGCAAAGAAAGATTAAATAACGTAATAAAGAACGCAGAGATTTAACGTGGTTCACTAACAATGTGTTAGCTACGTCCACATGCAGAGGGGAGGAAAGTTTTATTGATCTTGAGGAGTACATATTACAGAATAAGACTAGGTTATGACCTAGAGAGTTTATACAGTACTCTCCAGAGAGATGCGGAAAAACCAGGAAAATAGGCCAAAAATAAATAACCCTAGTCCATAATAACAGATATAGTAAGTTCCCCGTGTTGGGACGTTGTAGTAAGGAGCTTGACCGATTCAAGACATTATTCCAACAGTACTAACTTTAAACTTCGTATTATTCATGCAGAAAGTAACGTTCATATGCATGTGACGAAAGCCCACTTGAATAGTCACTACTAGAGCTGTCAAAAATCGACCCGACCCGAAAACCGACCTGAACCCGACCCGAAAATACTGGGTCCTGAACAAGATTTTGTGACCCGTAACCCGATTTTATCCGAACCCGAACAACCCGAAAAGGAATGGGTCAAAACCCGACCGAACCCGTTTTGGACCCGACCGATTGAAAATCATTGTATTTATAGTAATAAATGAGAATATGAGAAAATTTAAGCTTAATAGACAACTTGTTTTTACTATTGTTGTGTGTAATATGATTTTAATTTGAATTATACGTCATTTTATCGTTGAATTTGACTAAATATAAACTTTCGTAGGAAAATTTGTTAATTTGTGCCAATATTTTGTATATTTATCACCTAAATTAATGAAAATATAATGCGCGTTTTAAAATCTCTCAACCCGTTGGGTCGACCCGAACCCGAAAGTTCTGGGTCTTGAACAAGCATTTGTAAACCCGAACCCGAAAGTGACCGACCCGATTCAACCCGAACCCGAACCCGAAAGTAATTCTTTACAACCCGACCCGACCGACCCGTTTGACAGGTCCAGTCACTACTAGTAGTCTTTTCTTCTAGATGACCACTACAAGTCTACATGAAATGTAGTATTTTTAGAGGGTCTCTTTTCCAGAATTATGGCATGATATTCAACAATGTCATCATTAACGTTGGGCATAAATAACGTACATGTTCCACACAAATTTTCAGGATGTTTTTTGGACCTTCCATATTGTTTTTATGCTCTAGGTTTTTCTAGGTTTCACAGATTTGTCATGTTTTAAAGACATACTACTATTGAACATGACGATGTGAATGTCAACTATTATGTGTGGCTCCTTTGCCTCCTTTCCAACCAGACTACAAACAAATCAAACACGGGTCACGACATAGCATTCTCTTTGTCCGAACATATTTGTCACGTTAATAGTATAATTTAAATTGAGATTTGAAGGCCTCATCAATCTAAGAGCGATTTCACATTAACTATATAAGCAATCATCAATGAGATCTTGGCCTAGCGGTTAAGAGTGTGGATATGTGTGTGATAAGTGTCTCTCAATCCTCATTTGTAATTTGTATTGCCTTTGTGGTTCGCAACAAAAAATATATAAATACAAGCAATCCCCTGATTGGGTGATACAAAAATCAAAAGCCCGAAAGAGTGAAGAGGATTATCGCTCGCAATAAATTGGGATTAGAAGACCCAAAAATTGAAGAAATTGAGATATGATGGCCACATCAATCTAAGAGCGATTCACAACCCCGGTTGAGTGAAATACAAAATCATATTTAGATCGATTAGAGGGTGATCGCGGTAATTAAAAGCTCGAAAGAGGGGAGTATTAGCGTGTGCCAGCCGGCCCAGCCTATATATTAGGGTAATGTTCTCTAACCACCTTTCTTTTCCTTTTCTCGGTATGCCGCTCTGCCTGCAAGGAGCGAGGAAGTGACGTCAGAATTTGCGCTCGCGGTAAATTGGATTAGAAGACCCAAACATTGAAGATCGGATGGGATGGGCATAGGTGTTGAGTTAACCTCACTGGAGGATTAGTGTTAAGTTTTCAAATGTAAAATTAACAAGAAGCCAAAACAATGGAAGTCTAACCTGAATTCCCGAACATAGGTTAATAATGTGATACTCTTACAAAGAAGTGGGACAAAATTGGGTACACACAGCATTCCTTATTTCGGAAAATTGTCGGTTTTTGGACACCAAGATCACCTCCTCGATTCAGTTTTCCAACACGCCAAAACCCCCAATCTCAATCATAGATGAGAGACATTCCTCACTCTTAATTATAAACTGAGTGAATACAAAATCAGGAAGCGATTGACTCGACGTTTTAACCCAATTGCCTACTAAACCAAGTAGGTATCGTAGGCTGCGTACCGGTTCTCGTCTTTCACAGTTCCGTTCTTGTTTTCCAGGGACATGATCATTGACAATTTTATCAACTCCAGACCACATCTGAATACAATCGTTCCAATCAACTAGCCAAAAGCTAAAATTAACAAGATTAAGAAGTAACATACAAATATATTAACTGCTCTCTTTTATACAAGGAGGTGGTTTATGGTTTTACATCCAAGTTCAAGATGAAATTAACAGTGGCAGCACAAACAGATCTATATCCTCTCAGCTAAATACTGCAGAACCACGGGATGCTGGACTAAATGTCTGCTTCGCCATTAAACCAAAATTTATGCTACCAACGACCTAGACCAGACGGATCAAATTCCCGACTAGGGAAGAAACGGTGTAACCCTGCTACAGATGATACAAAAAACAACGCATTTGAAACTAAAACTTGAAATCCTTCTTCTTCGACTTCCCATCCTTCTCCTGCTTTCGCTTCCTCTTTTTTTCGTTCTGCAGCAAAAAGCATCATAAAAAAAAGATTTAGTAATGATAGAACAACGGAACTCATAGATTCATTTCCAAAAGCAAGCTACCAACCTCTGCAACCATATCACTGAAATCCTCCCGCTGGCTTCGTAGCCTCTCCTCTTCCCTTGCTTCTTCATACCTGGAAAACATAACACGGAGAATTTTTTTGTTTAAAACACAAAACCAGAAATTTTGAGCAAGTTACAATGGAGAATTGCGTAAACAGATAACAGATTCTTAAAGAGCTAAAAACTTACTTTGCAGCCAATACATTGTCAATGGTCTCCAACTCTTCTGGCTGTAGAGACACATCCACTTTATCTGCCTTTTGACCCCTAAGAAGATCAACCTGTACACAAAAACCATCTATCAGTGAAATGATAGTTTCTAAACAGGATTCTTGTAGTTCCTTAACCTCGTAATCTATTGAGCTCTAAATGCAGATGAGTTTTCAAATCCTTCAAGTTACATGAAAAGCTTAATAAAAACATTTGCTGAAAACCACAGGATATGGAGTGAAATCCGGACAAGTTCTTACTAAGATCAGCTATTAAGTAGTCAGTGCACAGGTTATAGAGTGAAATCTTTGCAAAGAAAGCAAAATTGAGCTATGTATCTTTATTCTGAATGGCTAAGAGCCTAAGACCACCCTTGAGAAAGGTAGGGTTTCGGAGGCGGGGGGGGGGGGGGGGGAGACAAGAAAGAGAAACATCTTTATTGACAAGAAAGAGAAACATCTTTATTACCCTCTTAGCTCCTGCTTTGTCTTGATTGGCAGCTCCAACAGCATACCTGGTAACAATTTTTTTTTTCAGATTAACATTAGAATAGAAAATATATTATCAAAGTTTTTCCAGTAACATGAAATAATTTGTCAGACAAGAACACATACGTATGAGATACTCCCATCAATGTGCCTGGAGCAATCCTCTCTTCTTTTTCTTCAAGTACCTTCAAAATGAAAAGAAACAAGAATATATTAGAACAAATATAGCAAACAATGTCGAATTATGTGTCGAAGGGTATAGTTAAAGAATGTTATTAGTCCCAAATTCCTTGCTTACTTGATAAAGAGCTTTCTCGGGCTCTTTCCTCTGTTGCTTACGAAGGTCAATAACATCAGGTGTCTCCACACCAGTAGGAGTACTGCACAAGAAACAAAAGACCCCAAACTCATTAGCAGTAGAAATATAACTTAAATCTCTAGCTAGTGAAGGAATGGAGTTGGGAACTTCTCACGCTCCCAACTGAGACGGGGTTAAGAGAAAATGAAGGACATATTTCTTTCATTTAGATGGCAATATAATAAATGATGATGGAAACCATGCTCAAGAACTCGACAACAGCATAGCATACAGGCCCTACACTGATATTCTTTCCTGAAATCAGAAACTTAGAATAATACAGTACAGTAACTAACTGAAGTACCTTGATAGGCTATCAATAGACTGAATGCCATCACCAAGCTCATCCTCTTCAAGTACCTCATCATCCATGATATCATCATCCTCCTCCTCTTCCTCTTCCTCTTCTTCTTCTTCCTCTAAATCACCCCAATGCTTCGACTTGTCCACGGGTTCTTCCTAAATCCAAAAAACAGAATTAGTTCTTCTTTAGAAACAGATTGGAATATAAGAACGGGCATGTATAAAAGAAAAAATAACCAGCAAACCTCGTAATTAGGTTGATCTTGCTGTTGAACACCAAAAACATCTCCGTACAGTGGACGTCCATACTACCAAACAGACAACAGAAGGGCAAAAATATAAGACCATTAACTTGCGAAAATAAGGGCATAGGGGTAAGTACCCCATCAACTATTTGGAGGTGAATAGAACACTTACTTCGTCAACCGGAGGTTTTCCCCATCCCCCAGGGTGATAACCAAAACTAGCACCAGGTGGAATAGGAGCATTTAGCCCAGGAATTTTCAAGTGTGGGTATGATGGTGGAGGACCATATCTCTGTAACAAGAAAAAAGATTATAAGAACCCAAGAAATAGACGCACAGCAAAAAAGGTGCAAAACAGAACTTACCTGCATATTAATGAGCCATGGAGGGGGAGCACCCTCTGGCATACCAAGAGCTTCCTTCAGCTCCTTAGACAAGGTACCCGGCTTCATCTCCCTGAGTTTTACCTGCAGTTAAAACGAAAAATGACACTGGTGTCTTTCACTGATCTTCTAATGCCGTTTTGGAGAAACGTGTACATCATATTGCTCTCTAACAAAGACTTCAAAGTTATTGCCCACATGATAAGCGGGGACATTTTAATAAACTTACTTATTGAACTATGTAACAGGTATCCCATCCCAACGAAACTCCATCCCCAGGTATGAGTGTTTTCTTCATAAATTTATATTACTGCTACCGCTCAATACCACTTCTGGAAGGGGTAATGGAAATTATGGAGATATTTGAGGGTGGACAAGCACTACAAATGCTTTACACAATACCACCATTTATTACTGCCCACCAAACAAGCCATAAGACCAAAGTCCAAACTGTTTAAAAGTAAGCAATTGCATTGGTAAGTGCAATAATTTTCCCGTATAAACACACTGCCTTCTAAGAAGTAGTCTCACAGAAGCTAGAGAAGGGATCAGAAGCATATCACAAAAATTCAAACTGCAACCTTGTCAGACTAGAAAAAACAGGAACCTGTTTATGTAAATGGAGGAAACAACAGCACAGAAGACATGATAATTCAGCTGGAAATTCCATGCTGTCAAAACTATCCCACAAAAAATTGTAAAGCTACAAGTAAAACTCCAAAAACAACGACATAGAACCGAAAGAAATAGATAAATGCTTATGTTTAAGTCATTATTTCCCATTTCCATAGTCAAGATCAATAACAAGAAACAGTCATCTGTTGCTCGTGCCACCCAGAAAAGCTCCAATCCAAATCGTAACCAACTAACCCTCTGGTTTGAAATTGCGCAATTCAGTGACCAAGTCTTAAAAACTCCAAGCCGTATATATTTCTTATTAACTTTTTGTTAGTGATGATTGATCATGTAAATAAAAATGGCATTTCTGGAGGAGGACCAGAGATAAAATTGAGGTGGGAGCAATATGAACATACATGGATGTAGGAGAACTGGAGATATCAAATAGACATACCTCAAATTCTTTTCCTTCATAATACAAATCTCCATATGAAGTCAACTTTGGCTTCGTCTGATATTTAAAAAATGCATCATGCAGAACCTGGAAGAAGGAAAGGAAAGTCAATCTCAAAAACTGACACCAAGAAAATCAAGGAATTTCCATAACCAACAAGCCTTATTTTATAAGCTACTCCACTAAAAACCAGACTCCAGGAAAAGCAACAAACCTGGTAATCAATATCCATCTTTCCCATCTTCGGCTGCATGCGTTCGCGTTGTTTCTGCTTTAACTTCTTACTATCCTCCTTTTCAATGTAAGCCTGTATATAAGCACCAAAACATAGTAAAGGTTACAACTTATCCTTATACATGTGCTATTTGTTTGTAAGAGCAAATTATCTGATTCAGTCATCACAATCTAACAAGAACCCCAAGACTACATGTAAATATTACCTAGACAATGACAAAATGACATCAAATACAGATGTCAACATGCAATAAAAATTCAATCCAATCAGCTTGCATTTTTCTAGGACGACGTTTTGATAAAGATGAGAATATGTCAATGCAAAGACTCGCAATCTGAAAGCATAAAATACCGTAATTCTCCCTCTGAAAAAAAGAAGCTCGGAAATGGAATATAATTATTTTGGCCTGTCGCAAAAGAAAAGGACCACAAACTAAACTTGTTCTTATGCAACTACAACATGACTCTTAAAAAAGAAATAATAAGTTGGAAGTATGCAAGGCTAAGAACAAAAAGATTGCTTCACCCTACAAGGAGAAATGCATGCTAGCTTATCTCAAATTTACACTAAATTCCACATCATAAAGTATTATGTGTCAAGAATCCCTTAATAGTTTTGCAGGTTACCTGTCTAATCTTTTCGATACCAGTTGCAGCAATAAAATCAGGAAGCTGAAACGGCTGCTTTTCGATACCACGCTTCCCCTGCAAAACATGTGCCAACCATTGATGAGGCAGAAGTTCATAATCCAATATGGACTTAAATATAACGGACATAAAATCTCAATCTAGAATTTCAGATGCTAAGCTCTGAATCCAATCTAGAATCTTATCCAGATTTCAGATCATCTGGAGCAAACAAGTTCAGCCTAAGCAATACTCGAGTGCGCTGAGGCATCTGAAACCAATTAGAAACATAAATGCTGACAAAAGAACAACCCACAATGTGGACAACGTAAAAAAACATAACATCTTAAACCAATGTTATCAAATATCAATCATGTTCTATATCCCCGCCCACACCGCTTGACACATTAACAAGAGAACCCATTCAATGGTCCCCTTTGGCAGAAACCTACCAGTCTTGTCTCCATGAATGTCACATCCGCTACCCTGCAAGAACCACATGTATGTGTATAAGATAACACCTCATCGACCGCTATCGCCCTTACCCTCTCCCCAAATCACACATACTAAATGAGTAAATGACCCTTGGTTATGCATACATAGTTTACAAGTAGAGGGCACATCATCTACATTTACTAACCTGCAAATACTTCCTCTTCTGACACCAATGCCTAGGGACAGGAACCGTGTTTCTGTATGACTTAAGGAACACCAGCAACTTGGGATCATGTGCGGTTGCATCCCAGATCTAAACATGATCAAACATAATGAGTTATAAATGGGGTAAAGCAATAAATACATGAATACAAAGTTACTTTAAAATGGTTGGAATGTTGGATCATTTGCATATATACCGTAACTTGCCAAATATCAATTACAAAATCTAACTGTAGAGTTATTTTGTATAGGTATTTAGCAAATTATTGCCACTCAAAAGCACGGACAACACATGTCTCTTTCTGATAGATAATTTTCAACCAACTTTTTTTTAGTTTATTTATATTAGAGTTCATACTAAATCTAAACATATCAACACTGGGAGAATTTATTAGGTGATGGAAAAAAAATATGTGGTAAATGAGATGAGATATTAGTGGTTGAGCGATGAGGGAGAGAAACAATAACCAAGACAATGGGGGGAAACTTTTACCCTCTTTTCCATTGTTAAGGGTAACAGTTACCCACCCACTTTCTTCCCTCAACCACCAGCCTCTTCACCCATCTTTCTTCTCTTTATTTTGTTTCCTATTACTCCTTGATTCACTACCTCTAATCTAATACTCCAATGCCCTAAGTGAATCAGAGCCAAAACTGCTCTTTATTTAACTATTAGTTCTGAACATCTATACACCTCAGGGCCAAAGCATCTAATGACCAAAGGTGATTGCACCCGTAAAATTCAGTCTTACTTCACCCACGCAACCCCTCCCCCCCACCTAAAAGAAGAAAATGTTAACAGAGTAGTTGTTTTAGTAAACTAGCCCACCTCTACCACATCAGGCCTTCGGCAAACCTGCTTCAACTCCGCAATCTTCATTCTCCTTTGCAACTGGAAGGAGAAAAAAAAAAATTGAATCAGAGGAAGACAAAACAATACTTTCTAGAATCTACTAAGTATACAACATAGACAAGGAAAAAATGAACTGTGAAATGAAAGCAACACCTTCTTTTTCTTATTTGAGATCCCTTTCTCCTTCTGTTGATTATCCTGTTCTTCCTCATCCGAATCTGAGTCATCTTTCTTCTTTCCAGCTGCATCTTGGTCTATCTCATCCTTCTTTTCATCACCCTGGGTCAATGCAAAGTAAACAAGTAAGTCAAGCTAATACTAGCAAAAGCCAAAATCCTAGATTCAATAATCTTTAAAACACGAGTGACAACACATACCTCATCTTCTTCGGGTTCTTTAAATGTGAATTTTTCAAAAACCTTCTTGAAATCTTCAAGCATGTCATCATCCAAGTCAGCCTTTTCGGGCACGTATTTCACCTCAACCTCCTCCACGGCCTGAGAATTGAAGACAGAACACAAGGGTCAAACATTACCCCAAAAAATCCACTAAAGAACCGGAATAATCTCACAACTCATCCCAATTGAAAAATTCCACATTCACCAGAGGTATAATAGATATAGTGTTATAGTACACAATTAATTGCAAAATACCACAATCACCAACAGAGGAAGACGGGACAAACTCTACTTATCTAATGAAGAACAGATTAAAACATTATTCATTGGCTCATTCCCAAATTCCACAATCAGCAGCTATATTAAGCCACAGAGATTAAACTGTCTTAAATTGTCTTGCCTCAAGTAGTCAAGTCAAAGACACGAGCAGTAAGAGAACATTACATAGATCACAAACTAAGATACTGGGCATTTCAAGTTAGTACTCATGAGAGCTTCCAATGACAAGCAACTATTTAAAAAAATAATTACTTTCAAATAATGTCTTAACGGCCACGGGAAAGAAAGTATTCAGTGAGAGCTTTCAATATTATTCTTATTCTACCAAGAAATGTGCACCCACGGCAAGGACAAGAATATTCTACTTATTAATAATCCATCTTTGCGAACTCCTCTGCTTGGTGGATGCCCTACTACATATAAACCCACTTCATATGGAGAAGACGATAACATTTGCACCCAGATCATTAACTACTCCAAATGGATCAAAATATCCTGAATACATCTTACGTGATCGTAGCTTTATCTAAATATCCTGAACATATGCTACGCGATCATAGCTTTATCAATCAATGAAACATGGTTGCCATTCAAGTTTACATACAAGCCCAGTGAATTTTTTGGTTCAAATTTGTATCCTCCACAGATCTCAAGTAGTCAGTTAGTCCAATAAGACGTTTGAGCAGAAACATCTACCATTACAAACATATACCCACGATCAGTTAAACTACAATGGAAATCGTTCAGCCTATTACTTTGGGATGAAATTGGTGACACAGTCAGGTAATGTGCAAGCAAAATAGTTTGGATGATTCACTTCTACATGTAGCCTTAAACCACAATCCACCTTACTGTTAATTTCATTTCCTACTTGGAAAGAACATGTAATCCAAAGCCGAATGAGAACAATAACTAATTTCCAAATCATTAAACTAGAGGAATTTTCCAAAACCCTAAAACATCAATCATGTACAAACCCGAACTCCAAACACAAATTCATCAAATAACTATATACAATACATTAAATCACAAACAAATAAACTAGAACTAGTGGAAACCTAATGCCAATTGAGGAACCCTAAAATCTAATATCAGCTATACACTACAATCAAAAATCTCAAAATAGAAACCAAAACACAAAATGCGAAAGAAAATCCTAAAATGAACTAAATAAAAACAAATCAAATTCATGAGACCACAAAAAAAAAAAAGAGAGCATAAAGAGACCTGGAGAGGAGCAGCGTCGGCATCAGCATCACTGTCATTTCCATCATCTTTAGCTTGAGATGAAGAACTCTTCTTCTTTTTCTGCTTACGACGGCGGCGGCGATTCTCCTTCGGTTTCTTAGTATTGTTAGGGTTTCCTTTCAAATCTCCATTTGCAACGCTACCGTTCTGAAAAATAGCTGCCGCCGCCGAAGAAGTACAATCGACGCCGCTTTTTACTACCTCCACCGTCATGGACGCCGCAGAAGTCGCCGGTTTCTCTCGCGCTCTCGTCTAGTTTTTCTCTCTCCTCGCCCGCTTTTTTGGTCGGAGGCTTCTCTATCTCAGGTGAAGGGGGAAACAGAGAAAATGGAAAAAGGGTAATATCCGGAAGTTTGATTTTATATATTCGGAGAAATCATGTGACGGCACGTGACAGCTGATATAGATTGGGGAAGAATGGGAGATAAAGCAAATGGCCAAGTCGGTTTTGCTTGGACTAGCCCATAATCCATATGATCATGTTTATGTCTGGGCCACAAAATTGTCCATTTATTAGTAGTAATAGTAACTGACCCGACTCGAGAACCGTACGATTAGGGGTATTCTATTCGATAGATGAAACCAAACTTATGTGACGTGAACTTAATGAACTACTCCGTAATTAATATCCTTGATGGTTATAACAGGGTATAGTCATATATTGGTGTACCCTCTCTCCAAAGAAAATAAAGAAGCTATATAGGTATGTGCTTTCTTTTAAAAAAAATTGCATATAAATTTGTCAAAAACCAGATATCTCTCTTTTTTTGTTTTCTCTCTCCTCAAAGTTTCTCTTTCCCCAAAAGTTTATCTCTCCTCATTTGTATGTGATTTTTTTTCTAATCTCGGGTAACAATATCAATCGGAAAATCTGTTTGCGTTTGCGTCGCCCTTATCCTTCACGACAATGAAGTCGTTGTCACTAGCTGTAAATTCTTCTTTTCTCTTTTCTCCTTTTTTTTTGCTTGTAATTTTCTTATTTTTCATGATTTTTGATTGAATTCTATGTTGATTAGAAGCATGTATTTGATAACACAATAGATTTTTCCTTTTATGTTCTACGTTTGTGTGCACATCAATTTTTATGTGATTTAGAAATTTTCTGGTTGAATCTACATTTTCTCTCTCCATTTTCTTGCAAAATTTCTTCAAAGATCGAATCTAGAATTTTTTTATGTTCCATCCAGATTTTTCAAAATGTTCATATTTATATATGGTTATGTTCATTTTGTGAGATTTTGGTGTTCATATCACTTTATTATGAAGATTAAATATATGATTGTTTATTAAGTTATGGAACTGTATAATGTTCATAATTTGAGAATAAAATGTTTTTGTGTATAATATTTTTATTTTTCATAAAATTGATTTTGTTAATATGTAAGTGATTTAAAATAAAATCTGGTTGACATCTCAATTTTCTTGCCAATTTTTTTCCCAAAAAAGATAAGATAATGTTGTTTCTTGTTCAGATCTAGATTTTTTTGAGGTTCCTATGATCAGATGTAGGATTATGTTCATTTTGTGACATTCAAATATTTTTATATTATTCTTATTTATTAAGATTAAATTTGTGTTTGTTGATTAAGTTATGCAACTTAATAATGTTCATTATATGAGAATAAAATGTTGATTTTCTGAGAATTATATATTCACTTTTGGTGCTTATAATATTTTCACTCGTCTTGAAAGTAATTTTGTTAATGCATTAGTGATTTAGAATTTTTCTGTTGAAGGTTCCATTTTCTCTCACTTTTCTTATCAAATTTCTTATAAAAAAAATTCAAATCTAATTTTTTTTTTTAGATCTAGAATTTTTAAAGGTCTATGTCAGTCTATTATTATGTTAATTTGGAAAAGCGTCGGTGTTATTTTTATGAGATTATGATGTTCATATCTATTTATTATGAATGTTAAATATAATGCATACTTGTTGATTGAAGTCTGAAACTAAATTAAATAACGTTCATTTTCGGGGAATATAATGTTCTTTTTTATTCCGTATAATATTGTCATTGGTCTTAAAAATATATTTTTCAAAAGTGAGGTGATTTAGAACATTTCTGATTGAAATCTATATTTTCTCTGTCTTTTTGCTTTCCACGTTTCTTCAAATTATTTATCTAGAATTTTATTTGTGTTCAAATCTTTAAATTACAAGGTTCATATCATTTTTTGATGTTCATTTTGCGAGATTATGATGTTCAAGTCTATTTATTATACAGATTAAACTTATGATGGTTAACTTGATTAAGTTGTAGAACTTAAAATTGTTCAATTTTTTTAATAAAATGTTTATTTTCTGATAATAAAATGTTCATTATCATAAAGTTTTATGTTCAAATTATGTAAAAGTAAAATGTATGATGTTCATAATGTGATTGTGTAGTATGTATAACTATTTAAGTTTATTTTTTATAAGTTCTCTCTTCATTTTCAAAAACACATTTATAATACATAAATTATGTATATTCTGTTAGGTTATGATTCATATGACAGTTCATAAATCATGCGGAAAAACCATAAAGCCAGGAAACATATTATTTACACATAATCATTTAGCATAGTTTAGATGCATACTCTTTGTTGCGTGCCTTCCCTAGCTGCGCCCGAACCGAACAAGAACAAGTCTTTAGGACTCCAAGTGTCGTCCCTCCGTAGATAGTCCACAGCACGTCCGGATCCGCCTTAAGATTGACCAACTAGAATCGCCCTTAAGGTTCTAATATTTTCGGTTAGGTAGGCAAGAATATTGGCTGATTTTTCTGCTTAAAAATCTTAGTTTTGAATACTTAAAACTTGTGTATAAATAATGACCCCTAGGCCTTTATTTATAGAGTTATGGAAAAGGAATCGTAATCCTAGTAGGATACGAATTAATTGAAATTAGAATCCTACATGAATTCTATTTAATTAATTTATCCAATTAGGAATAGGAATTTAATCATACACTAACTCTTGTAGATTTAGGAATCACGCATGAGCACAAACTCACACACACACGGCAGCCACAAGGGCTGCCCATGCGCGTGCGAGCAGCAGCCCACGCAGCGCGGCCCACGCATCCGTGGCCTTGGCGCGCGCTGGGCTTGTGGCGCGCGTGCTTGCTGGGCGATGGCCCGGCTTCGTGCTGGGCCTTCGTCCGGCAGGCCTCGTCCGATGCTAATTCGTACGATACGCTTCCGATTAAATTTCCAGTTCCGGAATTTATTTCCGATACGAACAATATTTAATATTTCCGATTCCGGAATTAATTTCCGTTTCGAACAAATATTTAATATTTCCGTTTCCGGAATTATTTTCCGATTCCGGTAATATTTCCGATTCTGACAATATTTCCGTTTCCGGCAATATTTCCGATTCTGGTAATATTTCCATTTCCAATAATATTTTCCGATACGTACCATGTTTCCGTTTCCGGCAACATCTACGACTTGGATAATATTCATATTTCCGATACGATCCATATTTCCGTTTCCGGCAATATCATCGTTTCCGGAGTATTCATTTCTTGCCTGTGACGATCTTAGCTCCCACTGAAACCAAGATCCGTCGGTTCCGAATATTCATAGATAGAGTATCTAATGCCATTAGATACTTGATCCGTTTACGTACTATTTGTGTGACCCTACGGGTTCAGTCAAGAGTAAGCTGTGGATTAATATCATTAATTCCACTTGAACTGAAGCGGCCTCTAGCTAGGCATTCAGCTCACTTGATCTCACTGAATTATTAACTTGTTAATTAATACTGAACCGCATTTATTAGACTTAACATAGAATGCATACTTGGACCAAGGGCATTATTTCCTTCAGTCTCCCACTTGTCCTTAGGGACAAGTGTGCATTTCCTAATTCCTTTGTCGCTCGATGCTTGCTCTTGAACATAAGGTAAGAGTTGTCATCCTTATTATGTCCAGAGGTGTTCCTCGGTTTCAGAGTTCAACTGATCAAATAAACAGATAATCATAGCCTATGATTCATCCGAGCACGGCCATGCATTTCACAGTTTCTAGCTCTCTGAGTGGCCTTGTACAACTTTTAAGCATCTCATCCCGATTTATGGGAGGACAATCCCAATCTTGCGATCTTGAGATTAGACTTCGTTTGATAGGTGATTACCTGAGCGTTGCCTTTATAGCCTCCTTTTACGGTGCGACGGTTGGTCAACGTCAAAGCAACCAGTTCTCAAACAAGTAATCTCAAATCACTCAGGTATTGAGGATTTAGTGTCTAATAATTTAATGAAATTTACTTATGACAGACTTTCATCTCTTACAGTAAAGTTTCATAGGTCTTGTCCGATACTAGTCTTCTCAAAGTAAGTATCTATGCAAATGATTATGACATTGCCATGTCCACATAGTTCAAGAAACAGAACTACTAGTCATCTTGCATTCTAATCGTCTAACGTTTTTCTATGCGTCCAATTTTATAGAAAACTCCGATTAGGGACCATTTTCAACCTTTGACATTCAAGTTCACTTGATAGACATTTCTTAGTCACAGGACTGGTCCTGACAGTCTATCTTGAATATATCGTCAAATTTGAAGGGACTCATCATTTAATACTAAACCAAGATTAAATGGAATATGAAAATACATTTCATATATGATAAATGTTCAACCCCAATGTTTTATAACCATGGGCCTCAAACCCATCTTCTAAAACAATTCATGGAATTCAAAGCTATGCTTGATTTCCAGTGCTACAATGTGAGTGTTGCTTCTCACTTGTTGCATAGGTTTAGTTATCATGCTTTGCCAATCTTAATATCCTTTTCATCGAATGTTCTTCGAGATATGATGATAAGATCTTTTCGAGTTTGTTTATTATGTGATCTAGTCTTTCTTACTTTGATGGTGGTTTTACTCACTTTGCAATGAAGAACCATCAAGTTAGCAGACGTTTTTCTTGCTTCAAGAGTGGTTCTACGCATTTTTCAATGAAGAACCATCAAGCCAGCAGATAGGTGATCTACCCAAGTTCAGTGAAGAACTTTAAACAACCCTGTTTTATTGCTTCTTAGGCAATAATTACTTTTACTTCAACTGTATAGGTTGCTAGTGATGCTTTGTTTGGATTTACCTATCCAAGCAGTTCATAGATATGTGGAAGACTCTCCAACTATATCTTAGAACATAGAAATTATTATTTTAATTTCCCACGCAACAACTCATGGTCTCCAATCCATGTTGCCATTTCAAAACACGATGCTCTATAGCTCGTCTTTATCAATGGTTAACTCCAAAGGGTCTTGCTTGATCCTTTGCCAGTGTTTATGCGTGTAGCATCAATATTTAGCGTATCTTTATTTCCTTGAATCAAGAACTATTCCTATGTACCTTTTCAAGTACCATAAGTATTCTTGATCTCAATCTAGTTGATCTTCACTTAGATCAATAGAGATTGGTATATGTTCGTCATGCCTAAAGTCATACGATACGTTTTTGGCGATCCTCATATTATATCATACATGATAAATTCTTTTGCAGAATAATTCCCAATTGAATTCTATTCATGTAACTTTAGCTCATTCAATTTTAGTAGATACTGAATCCAGCTAAATTCTTTGACATATAATATAGGTTAAGAATCTCATTTAGACTCTTTGATGTTTAACTTAGTAAATGCTTATACATAGTTCAAACATTCTTTACTTAGATTTATTCACATGGGTCGAATATCTCCAATGGAGATTTTCGTGTTTGATTTAGTAAATGCCATTACTTAATCCAAAACAATATCATAAGATCTTTGTAAATAGATCTTAATACCCAGTATGTACTAAGTTTCGCCATGGTCCATTATTGATGAATAATTTCAAATCTAAGTCATTAGCATTTGAATGTTATTTCACAATAGAGAGATATGTGTGTGATACACATAGGACCAATTAAGTTTTATGTACTCCCACTAACCTTCTTATATATCTATAAGAATCATGTACATTTTATGAAACTAAAATACTTATTAGCTTCACTAAAATACAGTTCTAATTCCCAATTGCTTGCTTAAATCTGGACTTAGATTTCATAAGCTAGCTTTCCTTTTCAAGCATTTATTTGGATCCACAAATCCTATGACATACCATGTGCATAGTTTATTCCAACATTTGAGTGAGGAATACGTTTTGTCATCCAATTGCTATATGTACCAATATGCAATCTTTGCTTGAATTATAGACTTGAGCATTACGATTATGCATGAGGTTTCAACACAATCCACATCGTGAATTTGCTTGTAACTTTTAGCAACTAATCTAGCTTTGTGTGTGAACACAATTCAATGTTTGATGGTTTTTATCCTTTAAAACAAACTTGCAACCAATAGGTGTGAAACTATTCTTGCAAATCAACAAAATTTCAATTTTGTCATCAAAACATTGAGTATGTTTTATGGCCTCTAACCATTTAAAACATTTGAGTCTATATATGGCCTCTAACCATTTTAGGGAATCTGGGTTTCGTCATAGCTTTCTTACAAGTCACAAACTCATTAATCTACATGATAATAGTTTGACTGCAAGTTGTAGGTTTCTTCACTATTTAATAGAAGAATCTCATAGTTTCATTGACCTGATCTCTATGTTTCTTCACTATCTAATAGAAGAATCTCATAGTTTCAGTGACTTGAATTCTATGCCTACTTGGGTATAGAACATCAAACAATAGAATATCAATAGCCACTTGAAAGTCCTTTGAATATTCTGTTCTCCTTGAAGCACTTGTAAAGTCTTCTAAGAGATGTCTATTCTTTAAAGCCACTTCTAAAGTCCTTAAAGAATAAGTTCGGATTTTCTGAAGCACTTCGAAAAGCCTCCGGAATGTCCGTTTATGTTTGTTGTTCGTCTCGAAGACTTTCGAGGTCTATTTTCTCCCACTTGTCATTTTGGAAACGAATCTCCAAAAGGACATTATTTCGAGCAAACAAACATTATGTTCTCAAAAATTCGTGGTAGAAACAATACCCTTGTGTCTCATTTGAATAAATCACAATGAAACATATATCTATACTTGGGCCTTAGTTTGTCGAATGACAAACACTAAGCTTCCCACTGAGTTTTGCAACTCTCTAGATATATTTTATGAAAAGTTACTCTGAAATTACTTTTCAATAGCTTTGACGAATTTGGTTTAGTTTGGTGGTAGTTGAGCATTTTGTTTTAGAAATTATAGGAAAAGTCTTTATGATTCATCATTAATCGAATCAAGTACTAATTGACTTCAATTATTCCAACTAAGATATGCCATATCTTATGGAGTTAGATTGTGAAATTACAACACACAATCATTGATGATCATATTTGGTCTCAAGTAATCATTAACATGATCTAACCTAGATCTTTATGATTTCTTACCGAGTGGATTTTATACTTCTGAATCTTTGAACTAGCCAAACAGATTCAACTTATATCACATTTGAGTAAATAAACCTATATTCACTCAAATCCATGTGAAATAATACAGTCATAAAATCTTTCTTTAGCTTTGAACTCCATTGTCTAGGCGTTCTAACAATAGTTCATATTCTTTGTTACTTTCAACAAGTAAGACTAGCTTGTCTTAAGTTGATCTAGAAATCAACCAACTTTCAAAAGGTCCATCAAAATAGAGCTTATGAATGTTAACTTGTTGATATGGTCTAAGCAACAATGCCAAAGATTAATGGAACTCAAATCAAGGGTTTGATTTGAACCTAGTAAAGTTCTTTAAAGAGTTGTTTGTTTTAATCAAGCATATTGACTCAACCTGTAATTGACCATTTCATTCAAATAAACAAACAAACAAGCATTGTTTTTGTTCTTCTGAATGTGAGTCTTTCTGTCTTTGAAGCAGAAATTTAGGTATGCTGATTATGGAACAAAATAGCCATTTAGTTCCAGCCTTTGAAAGGATTTAAAACAAACTAGATGACCCTACAACTAATGTAGCATTGACATGCTTCATTTCCCACTTGTAGGTCATTAGTGTATCCTAGCTTCCATTGTTTGAGTTATTACCAAAGTAAGAACCTCAAGCGGTATATGATACCAAGGAAGTTTGATTGCTAGGTCACTTCTCTTTAAACATAAACTTATAGGTAGAAACGGAATCGTAAATTCCTTTCATTGTTCCTCGTTTTCCTATTTCTTGTACCCTTTCTTATAGTCTTAAGAATTGAATTCTTTAGTGTTGACTTTTATACTTTGTTAGACATGTCCAATGTCACCAACAAGGTTCTTTACCATTTTAATTTATGTTGAATATTTTGTTTCAACTAGATGATCTTACCAGAAGCTTCTAAAGTTCTCTAAGCATCTATCTATTCGAATGTCTAGGGACTAGACTCATTCGAGAATTAAATGGACAAAGATATTAGGTTGTTAACCATTGGTAAAGCTGAGCGTATTAAACTCAATGCTTTATGATCTCAAAACTACATTGTATTTTGAATTCACAAGCACCAATTGGTTTGCCATTCGATTTTGATCTTCGAAAACAACCATAAAAGTCGCTAAAAGAAACGTACATTTTAAATTGCTCACTTTCTCTCATTTCCGTGAATCGTTCTTGGATTCACTACCAATCGAGGAAATTTACTGTTACCTTTCTAAAAGGATTTATTGCAGTGCAAGATATTTAATTATAAACAATAATTAAAACATACATTGAAGCATGCAAAGTCTAAACATTTATCATGAATAATAACTTGAAATTAAAGCAACCATGCAATTCAAACAAGTTATTAGCATTTTATTCGATTTTATTGTTCCGGCAGGTGTGAATAAAATGATTCCAAGACCCTAAAACCATTGAAGAATTAAGCACAGTTTGTCGACTCAATTCTAAAACATTTTAGGTAAGCAAAAGCCTTTTGCTAATAGTCTAAAAACTACTCTTGGTTGATAGGTACGTCTAAGAACTTATTAGGTAAACCTATCGATTTTGCCACGACATAAAAGGACTCCTTACTTATATCGTTGAGTTTCACCAAAACTAACATGTACTCACAATTATTTGTGTACCTTGCCCCTTTAGGACCAATAAGTAACACCTCGCTGAGCGAAAACTATTACTAGATTGATGTAAAGGATATCCAAGCAAGTGTATATTTTGGCATGGCACCTTTTAACTCAATTTTTAAGTTTGGAACTTAAGGCTCTTACTATGTTGGTTAGATTTTAAGTGAACTAAAATCCTTAATCATGCAACATAATCAAGCTTTTGATCTCATGCATTTTAAGACATATTTAAAACAATAAATAACTTAAAACATGCATAAGATATTTGTGATCTAGTATGGCCCGACTTCATCTTGAAGCTTTGACTTCAAAGTCCGTCTTGAAAATCTCCGTGGGAGGCACCATTTTCTTCAAATAGGATAAGCTATAACTAATTACAACTATTTGATGGTTCGCAGACCATATTTGAATTGAAAAATAACTTTGGTACTTTAGACCAATTACATTCAAATTAATGGTACGCAGACCATATTTTCTATCCTATTTGGGCCATACTAGTCACTTCATAACCTGCAAAACAGTACATATACAATATATACCATTCACCCATTCATTATCATGAATGGCCCACATAGCTGGTTAGTAAAACACATTATGCATCACGTAAACATTTGCAGCAATTAATCAAGGGCACCAATAATCTACCAATTATTCAGTCCTTATTAATTCTAATCAAGTTGTTTTAACCTTAAGGATTTGTAGACCTAATCAAGAGTTTATGACTAAAAAGCGCTCCCACTTAAACCAATAAATTCATATGCTTTACTAATTTTAAACATAAAAATGTATTTCTAGTCTAACCGGAAACATACAAATTTAATTAAAATTTAAAGCTCATATCAATTTATAATTGAATCCAAAAATTTAATTTAATTTCAGTCGTATTTAAATTAATTCATGATTTTAATTTTAGTAAAATAATTAGAATAAATAACATTTATTATAATTATAATATTCAAAATTAAAATCCAAGAAAATAATTCAAATTATTAATTTTAAAATTAATTAAAATTACGTGAACTGAAATTTTCAAATTAAACATTCAAAACGATCTAATCGTAACGCAAACACCCTACGCGTAGCACGCCCATGGGCCGTACGCACACAACCATTGCTGGCCATGTGCGCGCAGCCCATGCGCTCGTCGCATAGCTGCTGCTTTCCTATCGCAAGCCTCCGCACGCATTGGTGCTCGCTGCGCGCGCCAGCGCTCATCGCACGCGAGCTATCGCTCGCAGTGCGCGCGCGCGACATCGCTCGCTGGGCGCGCGACATCGCTCGCTGGGCGCGCGAGCCATCGCTCGCTGGGCGCGCGACATCGCTCGCTGGGCGCGCGACATCGCTCGCTGTGCGCGCGAGCCATCGCTCGCTGGGGCGCGACATCGCTCGCTGGGCGGGCGACATCGCGCGCTGTGCGCGCGAGTAAGGCTGGGCGCAGCGCTCGTGGCACGCGAGCTTGCGCTCGCTGCGCGCGAGGCTGCGCGCTCTTGTGCGAGGCAGCGCGCGTTGTGGCGCAGCTCGCTTGCTGCCCACACGCGACTGCCTTGGCTCGCCCTTCGCCCATGCCCATTCGTTCATTGCTCGTGGCACACGACACAAGGCAGGGCTGCTGCCTTGTGCTCGTGCACTACGCCCTTGCTCATTGCATTCGTGCCGCACGGGCGACGAGCTCCCTTGCTCGTCGTCGCATGCCCGCATTATACAACACCCCTTAAGGGTAACATGAAGCGTCCATTGCTTCGTGCGTGCAAGTTTTATGAACGAATCGCATAAAAATTTAAAATTTATATTTAAAATTAATGACAAATTAATAAATAATATTAATTTCATAATTTTAGGGCGAAAAATCGAAAATTTATTATCCAATTGATTTCCGATTGTTATGGATTCAAGTCTAGGTCATAAAAATTTAAAATTTATCGTAAATTTACAATTTTTATGGTGGTTTTTAATCATAGGTTTCTAATTAAATTACAATTAATTATGAAAATCAAATTAATTCTAAATTATTCTAATTTTCAACAAATTAATCATAATTACAAATTAGATTGCATAATTAACAAGACTAGGCATTCAAACTTGTTAAACATATGCAGTAGGTCAATCAAAAATTCAAGATTTATCAACAAGAATCGCAAATATTTAATTTAACATCTTAAATTTACGAAATTTTGCATTCGAAAAACTAAAACCTTCGAAAAGTCTTAGTTAGGCTTCGAATTTGAGAATTCTGGGTTCGGCAGAAAAATACTATTTTTGTCAAAATTTTAGAATGCCTTTTACATGCGGAATTGACACAAAAATCACTCGATTTGGATGAGTAACGAAGAAACTGCCGAAAAACTGCGTACGTATAATTAAATAAACGCAATTTGCAATTAATTAACAATTACGAAAATTAATCACCCCTTTTAATTCTTGCAAATTTGTAATATTTAACCATGTTCATGCAATTTAGATTATGAAAATAATAAGGGGCTCGTGATACCACTGTTAGGTTATGATTCATATGACAGTTCATAAATCATGCGGAAAAACCATAAAGCCAGGAAACATATTATTTACACATAATCATTTAGCATAGTTTAGATGCATACTCTTTGTTGCGTGCCTTCCCTAGCTGCGCCCGAACCGAACAAGAACAAGTCTTTAGGACTCCAAGTGTCGTCCCTCCGTAGATAGTCCACAGCACGTCCGGATCCGCCTTAAGATTGACCAACTAGAATCGCCCTTAAGGTTCTAATATTTTCGGTTAGGTAGGCAAGAATATTGGCTGATTTTTCTGCTTAAAAATCTTAGTTTTGAATACTTAAAACTTGTGTATAAATAATGACCCCTAGGCCTTTATTTATAGAGTTATGGAAAAGGAATCGTAATCCTAGTAGGATACGAATTAATTGAAATTAGAATCCTACATGAATTCTATTTAATTAATTTATCCAATTAGGAATAGGAATTTAATCATACACTAACTCTTGTAGATTTAGGAATCACGCATGAGCACAAACTCACACACACACGGCAGCCACAAGGGCTGCCCATGCGCGTGCGAGCAGCAGCCCACGCAGCGCGGCCCACGCATCCGTGGCCTTGGCGCGCGCTGGGCTTGTGGCGCGCGTGCTTGCTGGGCGATGGCCCGGCTTCGTGCTGGGCCTTCGTCCGGCAGGCCTCGTCCGATGCTAATTCGTACGATACGCTTCCGATTAAATTTCCAGTTCCGGAATTTATTTCCGATACGAACAATATTTAATATTTCCGATTCCGGAATTAATTTCCGTTTCGAACAAATATTTAATATTTCCGTTTCCGGAATTATTTTCCGATTCCGGTAATATTTCCGATTCTGACAATATTTCCGTTTCCGGCAATATTTCCGATTCTGGTAATATTTCCATTTCCAATAATATTTTCCGATACGTACCATGTTTCCGTTTCCGGCAACATCTACGACTTGGATAATATTCATATTTCCGATACGATCCATATTTCCGTTTCCGGCAATATCATCGTTTCCGGAGTATTCATTTCTTGCCTGTGACGATCTTAGCTCCCACTGAAACCAAGATCCGTCGGTTCCGAATATTCATAGATAGAGTATCTAATGCCATTAGATACTTGATCCGTTTACGTACTATTTGTGTGACCCTACGGGTTCAGTCAAGAGTAAGCTGTGGATTAATATCATTAATTCCACTTGAACTGAAGCGGCCTCTAGCTAGGCATTCAGCTCACTTGATCTCACTGAATTATTAACTTGTTAATTAATACTGAACCGCATTTATTAGACTTAACATAGAATGCATACTTGGACCAAGGGCATTATTTCCTTCATATTCATTAAGAAGAAGTATTATGTTCATTTATAAAATGACTAATCTTATATACACGCGATGCATATAAGACCAGTTCCGACACAAGTTCTTTCACAAAAGAAAACTTTTTTATTCTAAAAATTTCTATATACATGATGAACATATAAAATAGACATTAAAAAATGATTATGCTAGGAGAGTCACATGTACAATAATTAATAAAAACAACACATGAAATAATTTTCTCGGGTTATGTAGACGAACTTGCTATCATCGATAGCCAAGACTATAAAAAACCGATGGTGTGGTCTTCGTTGGAAATATAGTTAAGAAGAATAGTTACCAAATATAAAAGCCAGAGATTGATCAATCTCAGAGGGGATTAAATCAATAAATGTTTTCGAATCTTTTCTTCTTGTGAATCCTCCTTAGCTTCTCCTTAGCCTTGTTATGTTTATCGATTTAAACGCATTTGAGTTGATCAATCTCTGGCATTTTTTTTGTTAAGAAATTATCCTTCTTCAATTTGTCTCTAACGAAGGCCACTCGACGAGGATTGAAACATCTTGGCCATAGATGATGCCAAGGCCATCTTCATATCACAAGAAGCTTATTTCATATGTATCTTTTAATAATTTCTGTGATAATTTTGCAAGTGTCACTTTTCATAGTATAGTCATTTTTAAAATATATTTCCATGTTCACCATATTTATAACCATCTTAAGAATCAAATAAAACGTGTTTTATTTGGTGTAAGATCTTTGTGAGTATGTTGTTAGAATTTTGTTTGTTTTGATAGGATGAATGAATTGTTTTCGTTTTAAGAAAAGGTATTATAGGGCTAAATCATTTATGATTAATTTTATTAACCAAAATCGTTAATATGCCAACAATACTTAATCTTTTAGAATCAAATTTGAATATGTAATTTTATCTGACGTAATGACAACAAATAATTACAAAGGAAGGTAGAATGCTTTTTTTCTTTTTTAGTAGAAGGAATGTTTTCTACTTTCTATTAAAGTTAGAAATTGCCTTACCTGTTTTCGCCTCAAATGAAGTTCACCACCTGGTTATTAAGACACAAAGCTCGTAGGTGAATGGACAATTATATTTATCATACACGACGATTATGTATCCCAAAATGTTTTCACCATGACTTTTCCCCTTGTTTTTCAATGCCACAAAGTCTTCTTGATTTGTTATTTTATATGCATGTGTTACACCAACTTCACATGCTTTCAATATTGAAATTATGATAAAGTGGGAGTAAGATAACTAAGTTGGATGACCAGCTTTAGATCTAAAATGGGTATTTATAGGGATAAAATAAGTATAATTGTATAATTTTTAAATGAGATCGTATGATCATCTAAATCCATTTTGATTCTGTATCTGGAGATATCCCTCTCAAAAAAATGTATCTGGAGAGATATTATAATGAAAGTATGTAGAGACAGTTGTGATAACATTCTAATGATAAAAAATTATATGTATCAGGTTGTAGCGATAGTGAATGAATGAATGAATCGCCGAAGATCGTAAAATAGTCATGATTTTATACCTAAAAATAGTATATTGTCAAATCAAATGTTGAACATTTTTCCACGTCAAGATTCGTAAAATATAAAGATTATATACTCGTAATAGTAGAGAAGTACATGGAGATTTTCGGTATCCTAATGAAAATATGAAAAATCATTTTTTTTTAATCTAATTAGTCAATATAAAAAGACAAATTATTTTAACTTAAATCATATTCGGTTATTTGGTAACATTTTTGTTTTTAATGGGAAAGGGTGGTTGGTTTATGTGTCTGCAACGATTGAGTAATGTAAAATTTTCTTTCGGAAATCACAACTTTCATAAACTTTTATGTTGATATGTTAAATGAACTGCATGAAAATGAACAACTAGATGTTTAAAATTATATATATCTAAAATTTTCCACCACCGTCAACTACCACTTTAACCGCCAACATATACATCAAACTATCACTGTAGACGCCTACATTTGTCACCTAGGCCCAAAGCGGTGAGTTCAATGATGAAATCAAACACTGCTTGTCAACGCTTTCCTAAGTATGCAACAGACACCTCTGACTGACTAACGTGATCCCGGAACCCACATTTCCATTTGTAGTAACTGCTATTTATAGTAACCGCTATGCTTAACTGCTACCTAAAATAGAAGCAGTATAAGATAGATTTTCAAGTGATTACATTGCATTATAATTAATCCTTGAGAAAAGATAAGAGTTGCACACTGATATCATTAAAGAGCTAAATCGTGAATGAGCTGAGATAGACATTCGGAATAAATGGGAAAAATCTGGAAACCTGCGGATAGAAAATACCCGCGCTAGAAATTACTAGAGCGTGACTTGCACGCGCTGCTTATTTCCAGCGCTCAAACACCAACGCCACAATATTCTGGCGCTACAGTTTGGTTCTGCCAATCACGACACAGATAGTGTAGACACCTAATTTGTGTCTCCCTGAATGGGATGATGACGAGACCATTATCCTTTCTACGTGGTTGGTACAACTCCGTGCGGAAGTCCCAATTGCTAAGATATATTCCAAAATCCAATATCCAAAGTCCAATCCCCGAGCCCGTTCCCATTACGGAACTCCGTACAAAATTCAATTTCCGAAAATCAAATTCAAAATCCAAACAAATATCACCCAATGGACCTCTCCATTGGTTTTACAAGGTCCTTTCCAGTCGAAATGCCATTAAGCAACCCAAAATCGGGCGCCGACCCATAAAACCGAGCATGTCGGGCCCCGTCCCGTAAAAACGAGTTCAAATACGAAACCCGAATACAAAAAAGGAGTGTTTTTAGTCGCAAACCCAAGCCTTAACCTCCAAGCAAAACTACGTGACAAAATCGTACAAGCTCGTACAAGGTACAAGACTACAAGACAAACCAAAAGGACGGTGTCATCGTCCTTTTTTGGCGGAATCTGTGACACGTCATCAGCGCCAGGCGCTGGCCTTGCGATGGGCGCTGACGTGTCTTGGCGTTTAGCCGATTAATCTCCTATATAAACCCTCATTTTTACACAAAGTGGGGAGGCAGAATTCAATACAACATCGTAATTTCAATTTTTCCTCTCAAATTCCAATACAAAATCCAAGCTTCAATTTTTTCAATTCTCAATACAATTTCCCAAAAATCTTAAAGCAATTGGGAGCACTAATCGGAAAAGTAACCTAATCATAAATAGGTAAATCCGAATCCTTAATCAAATCATCATGATATTCTCTACTTTTCTACCTTTCTAAAGTTCGATATATTTTTTTGGTAAGTAAGATTATATTAACACCAAAAAAAGAGCGAATTTACAAGTATAAAGGAGGCATCCCTCCCTATACAAAGGAAAAAAGAAACCAACAGCAAGCCTAACAAGCAAACCCCAGTAACCAAACAAAGCAAACCACAACAAAAAGAGAATTATCAGCCAACTAAAATGAAGCAGCAACCAACAAACTCATATCGCTTCTTGCAATATGCTGAACCATGTCCTGTCCTCAACACACCATTTATCAGACATCAAGTGAGCTACTTTGAAACAAACCTCATGATTTACTCGTTGGACCAATAACTCTGGTAGTATAAGCTTACTAGACCAGAATGCATCATTTCTAGCGTGCCATACATGATAGACCAAGGCAACTAAAGTTGCAAATACAGTTTGTCTTCTTCGTGTAGAGTGATGCTTCCTTCCCCATCTTCTCCACATAGTAATCACTGACTCTTGAGTCAAGTTTCTAATACCCAACCATTGACAAACCCCTTCTTTACATCTCTCACTAAATGGACATACGAAAAACACATGTTGATTCGATTTAGGATGAGCCCCACACAACAAACAATCATCAACAGTAGTTACACCTGCTCTTGCTAGCTTATCTCTTGTTCTCAACTTCCCTTAAGATGTAATCCATGCTATAAAAGCATTCTTAGGAAAGTTCAGTCTACTCCATACCCAGTGAGTCCATGGTATATTTTCCTCCTCTCCTTTTAGCCACTTGTACCCACCATTAATGGAATAAGTCTTACCAGCTGAGCATCAATCATTCACAAAAAAACCATTCTTCATAACTTCCTTGATTTTACACACTGTCTTTTAGCTCCAACTTGCCCCCTTTGGTGGAACATAATCCCACTAGTCTTGATTTTGGAGATAAACACTATGGATCCATTTGACCCATAACATGTCAGCATTCATTGCAATCTGCCACACATACTTACCTTGAGCCGTTTGATTCTAAGCTATGCAGTCTCTAATACCAAGGCCCCCACTCTTCTTTGGCCTACACACTCAATCCTAATCTATGGGAGGAGTTTTAGACAAAATGACCTTGCCTCCCATAAGAATGCCTTGCATAATTGACTTATCCTAGCTAGAACTATTTTAGGTAAAAAGAAAACTTGAGCCCAGTAAGTATGTATGCTCATGAGAACAACATTAATCAGAACAGTTCTTGCAGCGTAGGATAGATGTCTGCTACTCCAACATGTAATTTTATGCATTATCTTATTAACAAGGATGTCACAATCAGCTACTGGGAGTCTTGATGCATTCAATGGAACTCCTAGATATCTGAATGGAAATGAACCCTTTACAAATCCAGTGGCATTCAAAATCTCCTACTGCACACCATCAGTCATAGAGCCAAAATAAATGGCCGACTTGTCATTATTCGCCATTAAACTAGAAGATTTAGCAAAAATCTAAGGGCTTTGCTCACCATTTTAACTGAATTAACATCTCCATGGGAAAAAATCATCAAATCATCTGCAAAAAGCAAATGATTCAAATTCAATCTTCCACATCTAGAGTGAAACATAAATCCTCTAGAATCCCCCACTTTCTTCATGATTCTTGATAAATACTCCATTGCAAGAACGAATAAAAGGGGTGAAATTGGATCCCCTTGCCTTATCCCCCTTCTCCCTTGGAAAAAAAACCATAAATCCCCCCATTGATAGACAGAGAATAAGAAGGAGTGAAAATGCATTGCAGTACCCAATGGACGAACTTACAGGGAGATTGAAGAGCCTTTAACATTTCCTCTAAGAACCCCCCAACTGACTGAATCATATGCCTTCCTAAGATGCACTTTAATAGTGCATCTAGGAGGCTTGTTCTTACATCTATATTGCTTAAGAATATATTGACACACTAATATGTTTTGCATTATGAACCTTCCCGAAAAAAAAGCACCTTGAACCTCACTAACTAAATCAGGAAGGACCTTTTTCAGCCTATTGCACAACATCTTAGAAATGATTTTGTATAGCACATTACAACATGCTATAGGCCTAAGTTGACTAACCTTTTCAGGTTGCTCACATTTAGGGATCAAGGTAAAGATAGTTGTGTTTATATGCTTTAACAATTTCCCAGTTTTGAAAAATTGCAAAATAGATTCAGTGATATCCCGGCATTGCTGCCTTAACATCTTCTACACAAAAGTCAGCACAAAATGAACTTTGTTGCTGAATTGATAGAACATGACCCATATTCATAATGTCAGCATTAATTGGCTTCCTGCCCTCCATTTCTTTCCCCAACAAATCTTTATATAAATCGGTGAACGCATTAACCACCTCACTAGGATTACTCATCCAGTCCCCATCATTATTCTGGACCATGTAGACTGAATTGTGCACCCTTCTCTTTTTGATGCACGCATGAAAATAAGCTGAGTTCATATCACCAAAATTAAGCCAAGCAATCTTTGCTTTCTGCTTTAAGAAGCTCAATCTAGCCTCTTGTGTAAAGTTATAATTCTTCCTGGCTTCCTTTTCCTCAGTAATCAATTCGACATTTCTAGGCTCACTTTGAAGTTTCCCTTGGATATCCACCAAATTTTGGTAAGCACTGTGAGCTGCTGTCTCTACGTCATTGAACAACTCCTTATTCAACATTTTCAGGATAGGTTTTAACAGTTTCAATTTCGTCACAATTTTGAACATTTTTGTACCAGAAATATTGAAGGAAATAATGCCCTTGGTCCAAGTATGCATTCTATGTTAAGTCTAATAAATGCGGTTCAGTATTAATTAACAAGTTAATAATTCAGTGAGATCAAGTGAGCTGAATGCCTAGCTAGAGGCCTCTTCAGTTCAAGTGGAATTAATGATATTAATCCACAGCTTACTCTTGACTGAACCCGTAGGGTCACACAAATAGTACGTAAACGGATCAAGTATTTAATGGCATTAGATACTCCATCTATGGATATTCGGAATCGACGGATCTTGGTTTCAGTGGGAGCTGAGATCGTCACAGGCAAGAAATGAATACTCCGGAAACGATGATATTGCCGGAAACGGAAATATGGATCGTATCGGAAATATAAATATTATCCAAGTCGTAGATGTTGCCGGAAACGGAAACATGGTACGTATCGGAAAATATTATCGGAAAATGGAAATATTGCCAGAATCGGAAATATTGCCGGAAACGGAAATATTGTCAGAATCGGAAATATTATCGGAATCGGAAAATAATTCCGGAAACGGAAATATTAAATATTTGTTCGAAACGGAAATTGATTCCGGAATCGGAAATATTAAATATTGTTCGTATCGGAAATGAATACCGGAATCGGGAATTTAATCGGAAGCGTATCGTACGAATTAGCATCGGACGAGGCCCGCTAGACGAAGGCCCAGCACGAAGCCAGGCCGTCGCCCAGCGAGCCAACGCACACCAGCGCACGCCAAGCCTCGACCAGGCCCAGCGCAAGGCCAGGCCCAGCCAAGGCCTTGGGCGCGCGCGCGCGGAGCGCAGCAATGGGCCGAGCGCTGTGCGCCTAGCAAGGGCCGCAAGGCTTGCGCGGGTGTACGGTGCTCGTGCATTGCTTGTGCGGGAATCCTGAAGCAATCAGGATTCGAAGTGTGATTAAATCCTAAAACTATTAGATAATGATTATTTAATTAGAGTCCTAGTAGGGTTATAATTAAATAAATTAGTATCCTAATAGGATTCCAAAACCCTTTCCATAACTCTATAAATACGTGCCTAGGGTCACATATTTTAAAAGATTATTCAAGTATTCAAAGTGAGTTTTTGAGAGAAAAATTCAGTCACATACCTTGCCTAAAAGTGCCGAAATCATTAGTACCTTAAGGGCGATTCTAGTTGGTCAATCTTAAGGTGGATCCGGACGTGCTGTGGACTATCTACGGAGGGACGACACTTGGAGTCCTAAAGACTTGTTCTTGTTCGGTTCGGGCGCAGCTAGGGAAGGCACGCAACAAAGAGTATGCATCTAAACTATGCTATATGATTATGTGTAAATAATATGTATTCCTGGCTAAATGGTTTTTCCGCATGATTTATGAATTGTCATATGTATCATAACCTAACAGTGGTATCACGAGCCTCTTATTATTTTCATAATCTAAATTGCATGAACATGGTTAAATATTACAAATTTGCATGAATTAAAAGGGGTGATTAATTTTCGTAATTGTTAATTAATTGCAAATTGCGTTTATTTAATTATACGTACGCAGTTTTTCGGCAGTTTCTTCGTTACTCATCCAAATCGAGTGATTTTTGTGTCAATTCCGCATGTAAAAGGCATTTTAAAATTTTGACAAAAATAATATTTTTCTGCCGAACCCAGAATTCTCAAATTCGAAGCCTAACTATGACTTTTCGAAGGTTTTAGTTTTTCGAATGCAAAATTTCGTAAATTTAAGATGTTAAATTAAATATTTGCGATTCTTGTTGATAAATCTTGAATTTTTGATTGACCTACTGTATATGTTTAACAAGTTTGAATGCCTAGCCTTGTTAATTATGCAATCTAATTTGTAATTATGATTAATTTGTTGAAAATTAGAATAATTTAGAATTAATTTGATTTTCATAATTAATTATAATTTAATTAGAAACCTATGATTAAAAACCACCATAAAAATTGTAAATTTATGATAAATTTTAAATTTTTATGACCTAGGCTTGAATCCATAATAATCGGAAATCAATTGAATAATGAATTTTCGATTTTTTCGCCCTAAAATTATGAAATTAATATTATTTATTAATTTGTCATTAATTTTAAATATAAATTTTAAATTTTTTATGCGATTCGTTCATATAACTTGCACGCACAAAGCAATGGACGCTTCGTGTTACCCTTAAGGGGTGTTGTATAGTGCGGGCATGCGACGGCGAGCAAGGGAGCTCGTCGCCCGTGCGGCACGAATGCAATGAGCAGGGGCATGGTGCACGAGCACAAGGCAGTAGCCCTGCCTTGTGTCGTGGGCCACGAGCTATGGACGAATGGGCATGGGCGAAGGCAAGGCACGGCAGTCGCGTGTGGGCAGCAAGCGAGCTGCGCCACAACGCGCACTGCCTCGCGCAAGCGCGCGTAGCCTCGCGCGCAGCGAGCGCAAGCTCGCGTGCCACGAGCACTGCGCCCAGCGTCGATCGCGCGCAGCGAGCAATTGCTCGCGCACAGCGAGCGATGGCTTGCGCACAGCGAGCGATGGCTTGCGCACAGCGAGCGATGGCTTGCGTGCATCGAGCGCTGGAGCGCGCGCAGCGAGCGCTGGCGAGCGCGCACAGCGAGCGATGGCTCGCGTGCATCGAGCGCTGGCGCGCGCGCAGCGAGCACCACTTGTGCGATGGCTTGCGATGGAAGATGCAGCAGCTATGCGACGAGCGCATGGGCTGCGCGCACATGGCCAACGATGGCTGTGTGCGTGTGGCCCATGGGCGTGCGATGCGTAGGGTGTTTGCGTTGCGATTAGATCGTTTTGAATGTTTAATTTGAAAATTTTCAGTTTACGTAATTTTAATTAATTTTAAAATTAATAATTTAAATTATTTTCTTGGATTTTAATTTTGAATATTGTAATTATAATAAATTTTATTTATTCTAATTATTTTACTAAAATTAAAATCATGAATTAATTTAAATACGACTGAAATTAAATTAAACTTTTTGGATTCAATTATAAATTCATATGAGCTTTAAATTTTAATTAAATTTGTATGTTTCCGGTTAGACTAGAAATACATTTTTATGTTTAAAATTAGTAAAGCATATAAATTTATTGGTTTAAGTGGGAGCGCTTTTTAGTCATAAACTCTTGATTAGGTCTACGAATCCTTAAGGTTAAAACAACTTGATTAGAATTAATAAGGACTGAATAATTGGTAGATTATTGGTGCCCTTGATTAATTGCTGCAAATGTTTACGTGATGCATAATGTGTTTTACTAACCAGCTATGTGGGCCATTCATGATAATGAATGGGTGAATGGTATATATTGTATATGTACTGTTTTGCAGGTTATGAAGTGACTAGTATGGCCCAAATAGGATAGAAAATATGGTCTGCGTACCATTAATTTGAATGTAATTGGTCTAAAGTACCAAAGTTGTTTTTCAATTCAAATATGGTCTGCGTACCATCAAATAGTTGTAATTAGTTTTAATTATAGCTTATCCTATTTGAAGAAATTGGTGCCTCCCACGGAGATTTTCAAGACGGACTTTGAAGTCAAAGCTTCAAGATGAAGTCGGGCCATACTAGATCACCTTTATCTTATGCATGCTTTAAGTTATTTATTGCTTTAAATATGTCTTAATTATGCATAAGATTATGGCTTGATTATGTTGCATGATTAAGGATTTTAGTTCACTTAAAATCTAACCAACATAGTAAGAGCCTTAAGTTCCAAACTTAAAAATTGAGTTAAAAGGTGCCATGCCAAAATATACACTTGCTTGGATATCCTTTACATCAATCTAGTAATAGTTTTCGCTCAGCGAGGTGTTACTTATTGGTCCTAAAGGGGCAAGGTACACAAATAATTGTGAGTACATGTTAGTTTTGGTGAAACTCAACGATATAAGTAAGGAGTCCTTTTATGTCGTGGCAAAATCGATAGGTTTACCTAATAAGTTCTTAGACGTACCTATCAACCAAGAGTAGTTTCTAGACTATTAGCAAAAGGCTTTTGCTTACCTAAGATGTTTTAGGATTAAGTCGACAAACTGTGCTTAGTTCTTCAATGATTTTAGGATCTTGGAATCATTTTATTCACACCTGCCGGAACAATAAATTCGAATAAAATGCTAATAACTTGTTGAAATTGCATGATTGCTTTGATTTTCAAGTTATTATTCATGATAAATGTTTAGACTTTGCATGCTTCAATGTATGTTTTAATTATTGTTTATAATTAAATATCTTGCACTGCAATAAATCCTTTTAGAAAGGTAATAGTAAATTTCCTCGATTGGTAGTGAATCCAAGAACGATTCACGGAAATGAGAGAAAGTGAGCAATTTAAAATGTACGTTTCTTTTAACGACTTTTATGGTTGTTTTCGAATATCAAAATCGAATGGCAAGCCAATTGGTGCTTGTGAATTCAAAATACAATGTAGTTTTGAGATCATAAAGCATTGAGTTTAATACGCTCAGCTTTACCAATGGTTAACAACCTAATATCTTTGTCCATTTAATTCTCGAATGAGTCTAGTCCCTAGACATTCAAATAGATCGATGCTTAGAGAACTTTAGAAGCTTCTGGTAAGATCATCTAGTTGAAACAAAATATTCAACATAAATTAAAATGGTAAAGAACCTTGTTGGTGACATTGGAGATGTCTAACAAAGTATAAAAGTCAACACTAAAGAATTCAATTCTTAAGACTATAAGAAAGGGTACAAGAAATAGGAAAACGAGGAACAAATGAAAGGAATTTACGATTCCGTTTCTACCTATAAATTTATGTTTAAAGAGAAGTGACCTAGCAATCAAACTTCCTTGGTATCATATACCGCTTGAGGTTCTTACTTCGGTAATAACTCAAACAATGGAAGCT